>NC_134412.1:87336317-87665826 GCF_038048845.1 Mixophyes fleayi | reverse complement strand
GTCTTTGTATTTCTGTTTTGGGCAGCACGGTGGCTCAGTGGTTAGCACTTCTGCCTCACAGCACTGGGGTCATGAGTTCAATTCACGACCATGGCCTTATCTGTGTGGAGTTTGTATGTTCTCCCCGTGTTTGTGTGGGTTTCCTCCGGGTGCTTCAGTTTTCCCCCACACTCCAAAAATATACTGGTAGGTTAATTGGCTGCTATCAAAATTGACGTGTGTGTGTGTGTGTGTGTGTGTGTGTGTTAGGGTTAGGGAATTTAGACTGTAAGCTCCAATGGGACAGGGACTGATATGAGTGAGTTCTCTGTACAGCGCTGCGGAATCAGTGGCGCTATATAAATAAATGGTGATGATGATAACGTTTTGCTCGAAGTCTATTTTCTGGAGGCTACTTAGTGATAGAATGTTGATGACATTCTAGAGGGATTGAACATATCAGTATCGAACTTCACAGCCAATGGAAGTTTACTATAGTTTGGAGACCTCTGATTGGTTCCTGGAGTTCATTAAAGCAACAGAAGCCAGTGCAATAAATGACAGTGCTGGTTGGCTATGTGATTGGCAGAATGTAGGAGACAACGGAGACATAAAAGGTAGAAAATAAAGGGTAGGGAGAGCCATGCTGTACACGGTGGAGCTGTGTGTGGGATGGCTCAGGCTATTGATATCGTACTTTAAGCAGTCATTGTTGGGGGCTGTGTGTCGGTTACAGTTTGTTCGTAGTGCTTAGAAAGACATTGATGAATTTTGTGGTATTTGTAAGTGTTACTATGTAGATTAAAAAAAAATCATAAATGCCTAACTCCTTGCGTTTTTACTTTCATATTTCAATGATTCATAATTTTTAAAGATCAATAATGGCAACTGGGATAGTGGGATATGGTTGGAATAGATGTGGATTGCACCATGGTTAGCATTGCTGCCTCAATGGGCTGAGGTCACGGGTTTGATTCCCGACAGGGCCTTGTCTCTGTAGTGTTTGCATTGGTTTACTTCTGGTGCTCTGATTCCCTCCCAAACTCTAAAATCATATTGGCAGGTTAGCTGGCTTCTGACAAAAATCCACCGGAGTGTGTGTGTGTGTGTGTGTGTGTGTGTGTGTGTGTGTGTGTGGTAGGGAATTTAGATTGTAAGCTTCAATTGGATAGGACTGATGTGAATGGTTAAATATTTTTTGAGCAGCTCTTCTCACAGACCTGCTTTTGGGGTCCCCTGATTGTCAAATATGCAGTTCATTCTTATGTGAACCAAATTTTGCAGTGTTTCCGTGTGAGCGCTAGGCTATTCAGACCTCTATGAATGCAGGTTCCTGGTATGTACAATTACAATGTTTAGATTAAAGATTATAGAAATCCCTTTTGTGTTTTTTACATTATTATAGAAGGAAATGCTTGCCTACACAAAATGAACAAGCTAATATATGTATAAGGTAATGAAAGGTACACAACCAGATAGTAACCCTTGTAATGACCTCTCTTATCATCTCAATGCTACGGAAGTGGAGTTCATCTTTCTTCTTACACTACTAGAATGCCTGTTCAATTTGTCTCCCTCGCTTGACTTAGTATGTCACTGACATTACATTAGAACTGTCTGTAAGGAAGAGGAAGTATATTATTCAATCAGGAAGTTTTAATTCACTTTGATTTACTGTTCTTCTAAGGGAAAATAAATCGCTGGAAATAATTTGTAATTTGTTTTACTTTAATGTAAAAAAATTGAAAGACAACAAAAAATAAAAGTTTATATATTTTTAGTTAGTGCAACATGTTTACATTATAGACTTTATATTGTCATAATTCTTCTCTATTGAGTCACTGAAATGTCATCTAAAATGATCACATAATCGGCTCATTCACAGATGCCCCCAGACACCAGCTGACGCTAATTGTTTAGAGAGAAGCAAAGTGTTCTGAGATGACTGGAATAGATTCCCAGAGGATAGACAGCTTGGTTTACAGAGTGTAATCTTCACTGTACTTGCTTACAATGATCCTCGACACTAGCCAAACAATCCTGTAACGATAACAGCCAATATATATCAAAAACATTAGCAGTAAAATGTTTAATAATAATTTAGGTGACAATACGTTGAACAGTATTGTAATTGGCTACCTGTGTCTCGCAAGCTCTTGTGCAACTATAAGCCCCGGAATGCTATGCCATCCACAAGCTCCACAACCATGCCCTATCAGCCGGCATGCACTGACGGCAAGGGGGCATACTTAGACCTGTAGTTCCAAAACATCTGGCAAGCCACTGGCTCTTATTTGCAAAATGAATTGATTGTTCTGTGGAGACATTTGTAGAAAATATTGTGCTGCATTTATAATTGATCAAAAGGAGGGAATGGAAGAGGGAAGACAACAGAGAAACAGAAAAGTGAGGCAGGAAAAAAAGACACATTTACGTTATTATAAACCTCATCTAGCGCTATCCTTAGTGTTTGTTCTGTCTTTAAACATGATGCATAAGAAAAGGTGTACAAACAACCCCTGCTCCATGTTTGGTAAGGGATCGGTTGCGTTATGGATTTTAGGAAGGTAACTACTGGAACACAAACTACTCTGTCAGGTCTACCAATTTTAGTTAGTGTCCAGGCCTCTGACTAAATGGAATTTAAGTACTAGATGTTATCTTATTGACCAATCCTGAGTCTCTCCATGAGAAGACTATATAGTTGTATCACCAGATTCTTGGGCTGCTTGGGAGCGAGGAGCACAATCTAACAAATTATGTTCTTTGACCTGGGATCTCCAAGATAGAGATAAACCATTATATGCTTAAGTTTCTTACATCAACGCTACTACAAAAATAATTAAGTTTCCCTCATTCTGTGCACTGCAGCAATAAATACAAAGTACATTATTGTTTCATGAAACCCAGGGAGCCCTCTGCAACAATTAGGACTGTAGGGAACAACTAAATACCTAGTGAGTTATATTGCGGATTAGGAGAACTAGCGTAGAAAAAGGGTATAAAGTACTAAGTGGGTAGAATGGTATCACATGAAATATGTAGCCTGGCTTAACACAAATAAATACTTAAACCCTCATTTAGAGGAACACAGCGAATAAAATGAACAAATTTGCACCTGTACAAGCCATGCTGCAATGCAAAGGGTGGAAATGCAAATTCTATTTTTCATGCAGGGGAAACACTGACTATGTTTGCATACATCCCACAAATACTGGACAGCTTTATTTTTACAGTGTGATTAAGAGTTGAGCTAGGATGCTTCCTCATCTCAACTCTAAATATATCTGCACATTTTAAATTTTGTTCCCCTGCAGTGTAACATGATTTTGGCAAGGTGCAAAATTGCACCTTCTATATGGATCTAATCCCTACTCTAGTGTGTTTAGTATGACAAACAGGTAAATACTGTACCTACCACACTTAGGTGCTGCATAATAAACATCCTTGTGTCAATCATTGTACAGGTGGCACAAATAACCCTAAATGTTTGGTATATACTGTCCAAAATGTCACAACACAGTGCCCCCACCACAAACAGCCCCAATGCCCACAAATTGTCCCATTTATATAAAGGTACTGTAGCATTCAAAGTATTTGTTAATTGTGCCTGGCACAGAGGGGAGTGTATGCTGTACATAGTTTCATGTTATATCTATGCAGCCATTGAGCAAGAATGTTGTGTCTGCTACCTCCATGCCTGTTCTATGTATGTGACCACACCCCCTATGACCACATGCCACACCCCCTATGACTGCATGCCACACCCCCTATAACCACATGCCACACCCCCTATGACCACAGACCACACCTCCTATGACCACATGCCACACCTCCTATGACCACATACCATACCTCCTATGATATCGCACATATCCCGCCCCCTATGATGTCACACACATCCCTTGGCACCTGGCCATCCCTCCAAGCTATTGTATTGCATGAGGATTATCCGACCTGAAATTGAGCTGAGTGTTGTGGGAGGAGTTACAGAGGTAACGAGGGAGAGAAAACAATGGCAACCATACGTAATTGTGAGATCTGCAATCAAAGTAGCTAGCACCATCATATTACCCTATAACAAGAATATTATTATACAATTACTTTTACATTTCCCTTGCCCAAGCCTGTCGCTTCCAACTACGCAACATCGCCCGCATCCGTCCCTTCCTCTCTCAAGACGCCACCAAAACTATCATCCACGCACTCATCATCTCCCGCCTGGATTATTGCAACCTCCTCCTCACTGGCCTCCCCCACTTCCGTCTCTCCCCCCTCCGCTCTATAATCAATACGGCCGCAAGACTCATCTTCCTCTCACGCCGCTCCTCCTCTGCCTCCCCTCTCTGCCTTGCCCTACACTGGCTTCCCCAGAATCCTTTTCAAACTCCTTGCCACCACTTACAAGGCTCTCTCCCACTCTACTGCCCCCTACATCTCTAACCTCCTCTCCGTTCACACTCCTGCCAGCTCCCTGCGCTCGGCCATTGATATATTTGGGGGTAAAAGGTAAAAAAGTTTCCTGACCACTGCTCTTTGCAGTAGCCCCAAGGCCCCGTTATCTATCACCATGTTAATTGTCATTGAATAAATGCAGCATCCAGTTCTTATACTCTCTGTCCTCCGTCTTTCAGGAAGATGTGCTCAGCCTAAGAAAAACAAAGCATATTATGCCCTTCTGCATATCACAATGGGACAGAATTGCATCTGAAAGGCACGGGTTAGTTTACAAAGTTGGCATGTGTGTAGGAATTCAGAGTTTTCTTACAGGCCAAACATAACACTCCCAGTCTGTATGCACTCACTGTTCCAGGAAAGAGTATACAAACCAAGCCAGACTTCCACCTATCCTTCAGTAGTCTCCATGTCATTGCCTAGGAGACGGAGACGCTACATGTCTTAAGTGCAGTCAAAGCTGTTTCGCAAGAACACGCTTCTCCGCTCTACAAGAATTTTCACCGAATTGTAAACCACTGCTGAGCAGGTAGGGCCTAATGTGTGTTGCTTTCTCTCCGTGTTTCTCTGTAAAATAGACGTCGCTAATGCTGTCAGCTAACCAGCTTCTGAGATAGAATGTGCTCCTTTACTGAACTGCAGAGTGAAGCTGACAGTGCTAGTGAGTACTTGTTATACATTGTAATAAAATATGCAATCTGCTTTTCTTATCTCTCTAATTTCATACAGATTTTATAACGGATTTTGAGTATAAAAATATATTTTGTGGTCGATTCCAACCAGGGCCCTATCTGTGTGTAGTTTGTATGTTCACCCCATGTTTGGGTGGGTTTCCTCCGGGTGCTCCGGTTTCCTCCCACACTCCAAAAACATACTGGTAGGTTAATTGGGTGCAGGCAAAAATGGACCCTAGTTTTTGTGTGTGTGGTAGGGAGTTTAGATTGTAAGCTCCAATGGGGCAGGGGCCGATGCGAGTAATAAATATTCTCTGTACAGCGCTGTGGAATATAGTGATTCTATCATCATCATCATTTATTTATATAGCGCCTGCAGATTCCGTAGCGCTTTATAAATAAATGATAATAATAGTGAAGTATTCATTTCCTGCAACAGATGAAGTGGGCAACATGAGGTTTGTGTGTGATGAGGAATAAGTGGGGCAGCACAGTGGCTAAGTGGTTAGCACTTCTGCCTCAGTGCTGGGGTCATGAGTTCAATTCCCGACCATGACCTTATCTGTTTGGAGTTTGTATGTTCTCCCCGTGTTTGCGTGGGTTTCCTCCGGGTGCTCTGGTTTCCTCCCTCACCACAAAAACATACTGGTAGGTTAATTGGCTGCTATCAAAATTGACCCCAGTCTCTCTGTCTCTCTCTATCTGTGTGTGTGTTAGGGAATTTAGACTGTAAGCTCCAATGGGACAGGGACTGATATGAGTGAGTTCTCTGTACAGCGCTGCGGAATTAGTGGCGCTATATAAATAAATGGTGATGATGATGATAAATAAAGGCAAGACATTAAATGAACTTAAAGCAGTGTGATGGAGCATTGCTTTTTGCTGCATACTGACACCATCTCAAGATGTCGTTTCTTTAACTGATTCCTTGGCGTCCAGTGGAACCGGAAAAGCTTAATTTGATCCACGCCGGGTCAGATAACTATGCGCATGTGGACATTAGCCGCGCATTTCACTTCCTGCAATCGCTGGCAGCAATAGTCTGCCGGTAATGAGTAAAATTACTTTGGCGCGTAGGGTGTCTTCGCCAGGAGCCCCAAGAGCAGCCCTGGCATAATGGCAGTAGTGCTGCAGTTGCAGAGATACATAATGATTGGTACCACCGTGCAATAATAAATAGACCCCTCTGCACGTAATAAGTTAGTTCACGAGGAGGAGAGGTGCTGTGGCTTTAATACAAATAACAATACAAGATAGCACCCTGATAGGCTCCTCATTAAATAATTATCATTTTATTAGATACTGGTATTAAAGAGGTGAGAAAATGATCCCCATCTGCAGGTGCGTTACACAGATTTACAGACCGTTTAATAGGTTAACACATCTTATTATCATCCTTAACCCTGTCGCTGCCAATGCTTTATCTCACCTGGGCTGAGCCTATTTTGGCACTTTTTGGACACAGGGGCAAACACAGGATTTGTAGAGTGGGGGTTTCCACACCACGTCGCCAGTGGACGTGACCATCATGCATGGGGGCGTGGCTATAATATTAGACAGTGCTTGGCTGCTCTCCAACTCTTCCTATCCCCATAATATACATGGGCAATGCTGTGTGCACTACTGTTAGGTGCACACAGCTCTCCATTTTCAAGCAGAGCCGTGTGCAGTGGGAGCAGGGTCCAGCCACCTCAATTATACAGTGCCCCAGGCTTGGAGGGGGGTTTCCAGGCAGTAGGACCCCTCAGTTTGCCAATGGGACAGATCACATTTCCGCATCAGCGACCAATAATTTTTGTATTTCCCCAAAATACCATTGTTATTCCTTCTAGCAACCTGACATGGTAAAAAAAATCTTCCCAAAAGGGGCAGAAAAAAGTGCTTTTCTATTATACTTGCGGAAAAAAGTAAACTGTATATATGTTTTCTTCTTTTCTTTTTTTAACTAAACTCCACCAACAAACACTTTGTGGTTAGAGGTTTGGGGGTCTATTGATGACCCACCGCAAATTGCCAAAGTTGATTTTCATTTCTTATAGCAGTGTTCATAAATGAATTAGCGTGGCAATGTATTAAAATTGATTAGCCAGGACAGCGGCTCTGGTAAGCGGGAAAATCACGTTATTCATGCATCTACCAAATAAAAGTTTGGAAATTGTTTACATAAAGGGGGTTCCTAAGTTTTGCTGAATAACTGAAGGTCTTCTGAAAAAAAAAAAAAAGTACCACAATTTTTTTTTTTTGTCAGCACATTTTTCTTCTCCCTGTAGTGTCCCTGCTCAGGAACACCGCTGTTTGCAAGAGGGCACTCTCCTCTTTAAAAAGGGAGGTCTTCTGTGCCCGTAGGAGCCAAGAAGGGGGAGACCTAGGCCCTTTTAGACCCTCCCACCATCTCTGAGCTCTTTCTGTTATGGAGTAGCTATCTTGTCTGTTGCTCACAAGTGATAAATAGATCATATCTCCTAATGGGCACCATTGTTGGAAAGCGGAGACTCTTCTCTTTCAAATGAGGATACCCCCGTGCCTGTAGGAGGTAGGATGGGAGAGAACGAGGCTCTTCTAGAGCCTGCCCCCATCCCTCTGGTCTCTCTTTTATGTTCTGTAGAGTGGTGGGGGAGGGCCAGACGCTGTGTGACGTCATCACGCACGCACATGGTGATGTCATATGTCACCGCCCCTTTACCAGACGGTGCCCAGAACAAATACTCTCCGGTCCACTGTTGATTGGCCGGTGATTATTTCTTTTGACCCCTGAACTCCACTCATCACTGTGGAGGAGAGGGACTCGCCCTTAGTAGTCATGGGGTATTTCTGCAGGGCAATTCCCACTCGCCCTTAGATTGCACGAGTAATTTAACCCCTTCACTGCAAATTATTGCAGTGACAGCCATTTTGTGGGCGGAAGCAACCTATCTATTCACTGGGAACTAGTGACATCACTGAGGAGCTTCACACGAAGGCATCCATTGTATTTTCATGGAAAGAGCTTCAGTCCACAAAATGGCCGCCATCATTGTGTGTGGTGCATACATGCCCACTCTCCCAGAATGACCGGGAGGCTCCCGAATTCTGGGTAGGTCATCCGGACTCCCCGGAGAGCAGGACATTCTCCAGCATCTAGCCCACTTCTTAGTGAAGTGGGCAGGATGGGAGCCTCCATGACACATTTGCGGTGAGTTGTGTCATTTTGACCCCACCCCAGAGACAAAATGGCGACTTAACGTAATTGCATCATGGGGAGGAGCCAAAATGACACAATATGACACGCCCACCCCATTCCATCCTCACACTTCACTTCGTAAGTGGGCAGGAAGAGTTGGTTGTACAAGCTGGGCAATCCTCTGGAGACGTGGCACACCTCTAACGTCACATAACCCCAACTAAATGTGGCACGACCACTCCCTTATTGCAAGTGCAACACTGTGCGCTGAATTTGTCCTGATTTACAATGTTGGGAAGTATTTATATAACTGCAATGTGCGCCACACACAACATTAACCACCGACAAGTGAAGTAATTAGCATTGATTAGTTACAATGGCACTTGTAAAGAGGTGGGATATATTAGGCAACAAGTGAACAGTCAGTTCTTGAAGTTGATGTGTTGGAAGCAGGAAAAATAGCCAAGTGTAAGTATCTGAGCGACTTTGACAAGGGCCAAATGGTGATGGCTAGATGACTGGGTCAGAGCATCTCCAAAACGGCAGGTCTTGTGGGGTGTTCCCGGTATGCAGTGGTCAGTACCTACCAAAAGTGGTCCATGGAAGGACAACCGGTGAACCGGTGGTGGGGTCATGGACGCCCAAGACTCATTGAGGCGTGGGGGGAAGGGGTCGAACGCTAGCCTGTCTGGTCCAATTCCATAGAAAAGCTACTGTAGCACAAATTGCTGAAAAAGTTAATGCTGCTTATGATAACAAGTTGTGATGCACTGTGTGTTCTATCACCTCTCTGAGTATGGAGCTGCATAGCCGCAGACCGCTCAGAGTGCCCATTCTGACCCCTGTGCACCACCGAAAGCGTCTACAGTGCCAGAACTGGACCATGGAGCAATGGAAGAAGGTGGCCTGGTCTGATGAATCACGTTTTCTTTCATAACATGTGGACGGCCAGGTGCGTCAAGTCATTTACATGGGGAGAGATGGCACCAGGATGTACTATGGGAAGAAGGCAAGCCTGCGGAGGCAGTGTGATGCTCTGGGCAATCTTCTGCTGGAAATCCTTAGGTCCTGGCCTTCATGTGAATGTTACTTTAACATGTACACCACTTCATGGCAACGATATTCCCTTTTCCCTATTCCCTTTTGGCAGTGACCACTTTCAGCAGGATAGTCCGCCCTGCCATACTGCAAAAATGTTCAGGAATGGTTTAAGGAACGTGACCAAGTGTTCAAGGTGTTGACTTGTCCTCCTGGAAAAACAAGTCCGAGCCATGGAGGCCCCACCTCACAACCTACAGGACTTAAAGGATCTGCTGCTAACGTCTTGATGTCGGATACCACTGGACACCTTCAGTGGTCTTGTGGAGTCCTTGACGGGTCAGAGCTCTTTTGGCTGCTTAAGGGGGACCTACCCAATATTAGGCAGGTGGTGTAATGTTGTGACTGATAGGTGTATATCCCTCTTTAGTTTAACAGCCTCCTTTCTCTACATCCATTTTAAAAATAATGACTTTGGGAATTGGCAAATTGGTTCTGAATAGTACAGGTTCATTATTAACATTCCCGTAAACAAGAATGTTGTTAGTAGCTGGTCTGCATTGTGCTGCCAATTACCATAGATCCAGTCACCCAGTGAACAGGTCAAATGATCTGATCACAAAGTGCCCCATATTTCCTGCCTGTACTATAACCTCACATAAACGCTGATCTTTCATTGTGCCTGTCAAAATATAATCTAATTGTGTTTTGATTGCACAGAGTGATTGTGTTTGGAATACTAAAAACAACCTGATTTGCTAACAGATTTGTACATGTATGGGCAGTTTTCATGCAGCATAAAATATTTAGATGTAAGGTGTTTATTTACATAGCCGAAAGATGGGACAAGCTCCCCTGAAAACACCTGTGAATTGACGCACGCCCCAGTGCCACGTGTGCACTATGGGGTGCAGGGAGATAGCTCCCAACCTACCAGCAGTCAGGGCAAACGTGCAGACTGTCGGGACAGTCCCCTCAAATTTGGACAGTCCTACCCAAATTACGAGGTAAGCATTTGTATGTCTCTGTGCCCACAATCCGTTGGTGCATTTTTATGTACATTCGGTCTTGTGTGAGATTTGCTTGCTGAGATATTTGTGATTTTTTTTTTTTTTTTTTTTTCCTATGTGTGTTTTTTTATTTTGTTTTCTCACCAAACTTTTGTATGCTTTGTCCCCTTAAAGAGCAAGTAAATCCACTATTTGGGGCCATGTGTCACTGAGCTGAACAGAACACATGGCATAATCGAAGTGTATAGACCTAAATTCATATACCCACAATGCTCTCTTCCACTCCCTCGCATGTTAGGAGGGAGGAGCTTCTCTAACAGAGCAGGCAAAGAGTGACTGACAGAAATGTACTGTGTGGCTTGATGGAGTCATACTCAGGGACAGGCACAGTGATGTCACATAGGGGCAAACACAGGATTTGTAGAGAGGGGTTTCCATGCCACACCGCCAGTGGGCGTGACCAGCATGCATGGGGGCGTGGTTATAATTTTAGACAGTGCTTGGCTGCTCTTCAACTCTTCCTATCCCCATCATATACACAGGCAATGCTGCATGCACTACTGTTAGGGGCACTCAGCTCTCCCTTTTCAAGCAGAGCCGTGTGAAGCGGGACATACCTCTTAACTGTCCCTACAATCAGGACAAAGTGTGAATGAGTCCTGAAGTCCTGAATGAGTGTGTCAGAACAGTTGACAGACTGTCCTGCTCTCTCCTACCTGTTCTTGCTGCTTTCAGTACTTGTTGGGAAGAGATGGCTGTGAACAGTGCAGATAGAAACGATCTGCACATAATCTGCAAAGTGGTTGGTCCCGGTCCAGGGTACAGCCACCTCAAGCAAACAGTACCCCAGGCTGGGAGGGGGGTTTCCATGCACTAGGAACCCCCCCCCCCCCCCCTCGGTTTCCCTATGTCACAGTAACTAAGTGACTGCATTGGCAGCTTTTTGACCTGTCTGAGAACCCGTTAGGATCCTCTCCTAGAGATGTGGGATGAGCTTCAGCAGTAATAGAGTCGGGAGGCTATAAATCACTTTTTTTTTTTTTTTTACAGAACTGCAGTGGAATTTCAATTCAGCAGTGAACAATATATTTTACCTCCGTTTTACCATCATATCTGAAAATGTGCGTTTTGAGGTGTGATGGTCCTTTAAATGCACTATAGTATGCAATATTCTATGAATAACAACAAATAAACCATGCTTAGTGAATGAGTTCCTGTGTTTGTTTGCATTAGATAAATAAGATAATAATATTTACAACCGTGTACTTGTAGACCTAATGTTTGCTATCTATTGTTGAACTGTAACATCCAGAAGCAAGTGGAAGGATAATGTGAATTAGAATTTAGATGACTGCATACCAGATGCAAGTTGCAGGTCCCTCATTTATATAAACACAACAACAAACTAAGAGTGAAACCGTAGGCAGCTTTTATTTTAGTGTAACTAATAAACCATAGCAAAAGTGGAAGTTTCAAAACGTCCTTAAAACTTTCAGCATCTTGATGACAAATACGATCACGTGGGCAGTGGCGGCGCCGCCCACTCTGAGTATAAATGATGCAGATACAGGCGCCCTAAAAATAATTTGTTTCCCAGAGAGGGTATTTCCAACCGCAGAGAAACAAGCTACAATTAAACTAATGGAGCCAGAGTAAGTTTATAAGTTAATAGATTCCTTACAGCTGACTAACCATGCACTAAAAGCTCCCAGGGTTTTGTGGTTGTTCAAATGCACGTGGAAAATGCCCACGCATCGTGCACCAGTGTTACGTGGTTCGTGAATCGTTCTGTTCTCGTGAAGTTAGCTGGTGACTATCACACAGTAGATAGTGGCAACCATTTCTGGGTACCATCCATTCACGGGAGTACAGCACGTGGCTGTTTTTATTGGGGAAGTTAGACTCTGAATTTGTATAGCTCTGATTAGTCCCACAGCTAAAACTGCTGTCGACGATAAATATGGCGTGAAAAATGTGCAGTTAGGAAAGATTTATTATAAACGCGGGGTTTGCAGTGATGGCAGCGTCTGTTATGTTGCAAGATCGTTCTAGGCGAGCCATTTTGTCTCGCATGATGTTGATGGTGTGGTGATCTGTGTATGTAGAGAATATGCTGCCAATTAAATATGTAATATACTGCGTATCCTTGTGACATAAAGAAGATACATGTTTTTGCCATAAAGTAACACAGTTTTACTTTTTTATTTTCGGCTGTTTGTCCCAATGTTTGATATGTTACTGCTGCAGCTCCGTTAGATAAATGGGGTACTTCAGCCTGATAAATGTAGTCAAAATAACCGTTTGCTGTATTACTAAGGAATACAATATATTAAAAAATATATAAGGGGTACAAGATAAACATTAAAGGAACAAGCGCATGATTTATGCAGAATGGATTCCAACTTAGCACCGGAATTTATACTGTGTGTGTGTGTGTGTGTGTGTGTGTGTGTGTGTGTGTGTATATATATGAGAGATAGATAGATATAGTATTAGATGGCACTTGAGGCTTGCAAAGAACATTTAAACCTGTATTCCATGTTTAGAAACCTATCTGGTCTCTCTTTCCTCTGGAACATGGAATATAGTTTTTGGCAGAGATCTGTAGAAACGCACTGCGCAAATGTGTAACCGTCACATTAAAGTCCCACCTCCTGACAATCTAGATCCGCCCCTTTCATTCAATACAACCTTTCTATTTTTCCCTACAACTGCTCAGTTTACCCTCACTATGTCTTCAGTAAATCATGAGACCTAGGGGGGTATCGGGACTGTCTTCGCCCCTCAAGGAATAACCCCTAAACATGCCCCCTTCCCCTCCTCGTTACCGTAATCTTGTTCTGCGCAGCTCCTGCACCGCCCCACAAAACTCCTCCCTCTGCCTGTGCATTCCGGTCATTCTCTCTGCAAGTGTCGCCATGTTGCTCTCTAATCGCTGTGTGTCCTGGCTGAAGTACAGGATCACGTGCGAGTGCGAAAGAGAAAATAGCGCAAGTGCTTGTAGAGTAGTAGGGTCCTCATATAGACATATATGTCTGCAGACGTAAGTACTACTTTGTAAACATTTATAGACAAAAGGGTGCACTACGTGAAAACAGAACATGCTAAGTTGTATTTCATATCCATGCGCAAGAAGTTCAAGAGGATCTGCAGTAGTGCACACTGTACGGAAAGCTGCTGGAACTCCTACAACTATAAATCTCTCCGTTTATTCCAAGTTGAAATAAACCCATTAGTGTTGTATTAATTCCAGCAGTGTGCAGGCTGCTTTCAGAGTGTTCTGTTTGAAACTGAGAGAGTGGAAAGAGATAACTTTTCAAAACGACCTTAAATTAGGTCACTTCTGTAGAATGAATGAGGTCACATGATCACCAATGTCCTCACCCCTTATGATCAGACTGAGTGCACATCACATCTCTCAATTAAACAGAAACTCACGGAAAATAGTTTTTCGTTTTTTTTCTCTCGCCGTAATGAAAGTTGTGGGTCCTGGGGAAGAGATCCTGGTTTGCATTATAAGAGTGCAGTTATTAAGGCAGCATTTATATTTAGTAGGTTGGTGCCACAGCTAACAGAAAGTCAGATAAGGATCAGCTACGGTCAGCAAAACTGAATACGGGAACTTTCACCATTTTAAAACGTGTTCCGTTTTTCAGCCCCTTACGCCATTTTAGTGTTAAACGTGGAAAGGGCCGTAGGTGGAAAAAGGGACGTTTTTAAGATGGCTGCCTTCATTGGGAATAATTTTTTGTTTTGTTTTTTTCCAAAAGCGTAGTCTTTTGTTCTTAAAATATCTTTGTGCGACGCCGATTGAGGGGGAAACATCGTTTTAAGATTCGCAGAACACAAAATGATTTCTGAGAAGGTAAACTTGATGTAATGTACGTTTTACTCTATAGTAACCTAAATACTACACATTACTTTATGTTTATTTCCTGATCTTTTCATTGGTAAGGAATTCATCATAGCTGAAACGTAACGTATCAAATTTAAAAACAATATGAAAGTACTCGTCAGAATGATCTGTCTGGTCTGTCTCTGTATGTTAGACACCAGACGTTTGCTATAAATGCGTTTACAGAACTGCAGTGTAGCTGGTGTGTCTCGTATCACATGACTACCAGCTTTACTGACGCATGCTGTATCAGCAAATGTTTTACAATCTGCTAGTAAAAAATAATTTTGGAGTGATGGCAACAAGGTATGAAATATACTAGGTTGAGGACCTTGCACGTAAAAGCTTACAATCTATTTTGTAACCCGATAGACTTCACTGGCCGCGTGGGCAACTTTCTACCTTCCAAAAGGGCCTCACATTACCCTTCATCTCAGTATTAAGTTAAAACAACTCAGTTAATCAAAGATACCCACCTATCTGTAATAACATAGCAGCAGGTCATGTGACAATAAAGCCGGGAGGAGATGTGGGCTGCAGGGCTGCCTGTTGCAAATCACTGGTTTAGATTGTGAATGAATGATGAACAATACATATACGTAGGTTGTATGATGCAGATGGCCTCAATGTAATCTATCCATCTACACTGCTACCCACCTATGGAATGCCTGACCACTCCTCAGTCAGACTCTCCCACACCCTTCAAATCATTTAGTGCTTTCTGGAAACCCATCTCTTTGTTAGAGCTTCCCTACTCCCACATATACTACCCACACTGGTACACCCTCACACTGACCCTACTCCCACCTATACTACCCACACTGGTACACCCTCACACCGACCCTACTCCCCTGTACTACTCACACTGGTACACCCTCACACCTACCCTACTCCCACTTATACTACTTACACTGGTACACCCTCACACCTACCCTACTCCCACCTATACTACTCACACTGGTACACCCTCACACCTACCCTACTCCCACCTATACTACTCACACTGGTACACCCTCACACCTACCCTACTCTCACCTATACTACTCACACTGGTACACCCTCACACTGACCCTACTGCCCTGTACTACTCACACTGGTACACCCTCACACCTACCCTACTGCCACCTATACTACTCACACTGGTACACCCTCACACTGACCCTACTCCCACCTATACTACTCACACTGGTACACCCTCACACCTACCCTACTCCCACCTATACTACTCACACTGGTACACCCTCACACCTATATTACTCACACTGGTACACCCTCACACCAACCCTACTCCCACTTATACTACCCACACTGGTACACCCTCACACCTACCCTACTCCCACCTATATTACTCACACTGGTACACCCTCACACCGACCCTACTCCCACCTATACTACTCACACTGGTACACCCTCACACCTACCCTACTCCCACCTATACTACTCACACTGGTACACCCTCACACCGACCCTACTCCCCTGTACTACTCACACTGGTACACCCTCACACCTACCCTACTCCCACCTATATTACTCACACTGGTACACCCTCACACCTACCCTACTCCCACCTATACTACTCACACTGGTACACCCTCACACCGACCCTACTGCCCTGTACTACTCACACTGGTACACCCTCACACCGACCCTACTACCCTGTACTACTCACACTGGTACACCCTCACATCTACCCTACTCCCACCTATACTACTCACACTGGTACACCCTCACACCTACCCTACTCCCACCTATACTACTCACACTGGTACACCCTCACACCTACCCTACTCTCACCTATACTACTCACACTGGTACACCCTCACACTGACCCTACTGCCCTGTACTACTCACACTGGTACACCCTCACACCTATATTACTCACACTGGTACACCCTCACACCAACCCTACTCCCACTTATACTACCCACACTGGTACACCCTCACACCTACCCTACTCCCACCTATATTACTCACACTGGTACACCCTCACACCGACCCTACTCCCACCTATACTACTCACACTGGTACACCCTCACACCTACCCTACTCCCACCTATACTACTCACACTGGTACACCCTCACACCGACCCTACTCCCCTGTACTACTCACACTGGTACACCCTCACACCTACCCTACTCCCACCTATATTACTCACACTGGTACACCCTCACACCTACCCTACTCCCACCTATACTACTCACACTGGTACACCCTCACACCGACCCTACTGCCCTGTACTACTCACACTGGTACACCCTCACACCGACCCTACTACCCTGTACTACTCACACTGGTACACCCTCACACCTACCCTACTCCCACCTATACTACTCACACTGGTACACCCTCACACCTACCCTACTCCCACCTATACTACTCACACTGGTACACCCTCACACCGACCCTACTGCCCTGTACTACTCACACTGGTACACCCTCACACCTACCCTACTCCCACCTATACTACCCACACTGGTACACCCTCACACCGACCCTACTCCCCTGTACTACTCACACTGGTACACCCTCACACCTACCCTACTCCCACCTATACTACCCACACTGGTACACCCTCACACCTACCCTACTCCCACCTATACTACTCATACTGGTACACCCTCACACCGACCCTATTCCCACCGATACTACTCACACTGGTACACCCTCACACCGACCCTACTCCCCTGTACTACTCACACTGGTACACCCTCACACCTACCCTACTCCCACCTATATTACTCACACTGGTACACCCTCACACCTACCCTACTCCCACCTATACTACTCACACTGGTACACCCTCACACCGACCCTACTCCCCTGTACTACTCACACTGGTACACCCTCACACCTACCCTACTCCCACCTATACTACCCACACTGGTACACCCTCACACCTACTCTACTCCCACCTATACTACCCACACTGGTACACCCTCACACCTACCCTACTCCCACCTATACTACTCACACTGGTACACCCTCACACCGACCCTACTCCCCTGTACTACTCACACTGGTACACCCTCACACCTACCCTACTCCCACCTATACTACTCACACTGGTACACCCTCACACCGACCCTACTCCCACCTATACTACTCACACTGGTACACCCTCACACCGACCCTACTCCCCTGTACTACTCACACTGGTACACCCTCACACCTACCCTACTCCCACCTATACTACTCACACTGGTACACCCTCACACCTACCCTACTCCCACCGATACTACTCACACTGGTACACCCTCACACCGACCCTACTCCCCTGTACTACTCACACTGGTACACCCTCACACCTACCCTACTCCCACCTATATTACTCACACTGGTACACCCTCACACCTACCCTACTCCCACCTATACTACTCACACTGGTACACCCTCACACCGACCCTACTCCCCTGTACTACTCACACTGGTACACCCTCACACCTACCCTACTCCCACCTATACTACTCACACTGGTACACCCTCACACCGACCCTACTCCCACCTATACTACTCACACTGGTACACCCTCACACCGACCCTACTCCCCTGTACTACTCACACTGGTACACCCTCACACCTACCCTACTCCCACCTATACTACTCACACTGGTACACCCTCACACCTACCCTACTCCCACCGATACTACTCACACTGGTACACCCTCACACCGACCCTACTCCCCTGTACTACTCACACTGGTACACCCTCACACCTACCCTACTCCCACCTATATTACTCACACTGGTACACCCTCACACCGACCCTACTCCCACCTATACTACTCACACTGGTACACCCTCACACCGACCCTACTCCCCTGTACTACTCACACTGGTACACTCTCACACCTACCCTACTCCCACCTATACTACTCACACTGGTACACCCTCACACCTACCCTACTCCCACCTATACTACTCACACTGGTACACCCTCACACCAACCCTACTGCCCTGTACTACTCACACTTGTACACCCTCACACCTACCCTACTCCCACCTATATTACTCACACTGGTACACCCTCACACCTACCCTACTCCCACCTATACTACTCACACTGGTACACCCTCACACCGACCCTACTGCCCTGTACTACTCACACTGGTACACCCTCACACCTACCCTACTCCCACCTATACTACTCACACTGGTACACCCTCACACCTACCCTACTCCCCTGTACTACCCACACTGGTACACCCTCACACTGACTCTACTCCCCTGTACTACTCACACTGGTACACCCTCACACTGAGCCTACTCCAACCTATACTACTCACACTGGTGCACCCTCACACTGACCCTACTCCCCTGTACTACTCACACTGGTACACCCTCACACCTACCCTACTCCCACCTATACTACTCACACTGGTACACCCTCACACCACCCTACTCCCATCTGTACTACTCACACTGGTACACCCTCACACCTACCCTACTCCAACCTATACTACTCACACTGGTACACCCTCACACCTACCCTACTCCCCTGTACTACCCACACTGGTACACCCTCACACTGACTCTACTCCCCTGTACTACTCACACTGGTACACCCTCACACTGACCCTACTCCCACCTGTACTACCCTCACTGGTACACCCTCACACTGACCCTACCTCTACCTGTACTACTCACACTGGTACACCCTCACACTGACCCTACTCCCACCTATACTACTCACATAGGTACACCCTTACACTGACCCTACTCCCACCTATATTACTCACATAGGTACACCCTCACACTGACCCTACTCCCACCTATATTACTCACATAGGTACACCCTCACACTGACCCTACTCCTGCCTAAACTACCCTCACTGGTACACCCTCACACTGACCCTACCTCTACCTGTACTACTCACACTGGTACACCCTCACACTGACCCTACTCCCACCTATACTACTCACATAGGTACACCCTCACACCTACCCTACTCCAACCTATACTACTCACACTGGTACACACTCACACTGACCCTACTCCAACCTATACTACCCACACTGGTACACCCTCACACCGACCCTACTCCCCTGTAATACTCACACTGGTACACCCTCACACTGACCCTACTCACACCTATACTACTCACACAGGTACACCCTCACACTGACCCTACTTCTACCTGTACTACTCACACTGGTACACCCTCATACTGACCCTACTCCTACCTGTACTACTCACACTGGTACACCATCACACTTACCCTGCTCCTACCTATACTACCCACACTGGTACACCCTCACACTGACCCTACCTCTACTTGTACTACTCACACTGGTACATCCTCATACTGACCCTATTCCCACCTGTACTACTCACACTGGTACACCCTCACACTGAGCCTACTCTCACCTATACTACTCACACTGAGCCTACTCCCATCTGTACTACACACACTGGTACACCCTCACACTGACCCTACTCCTACCTGTACTACTCACACTGGTACACCCTCACACTGAGCCTACTCCCATCTATACTACTCACACTGAGCCTACTCCCACCTGTACTACACACACTGGTACACCCTCACACTGACCCTACTCCCACCTATACTACGCACACTGGTACACCCTCACACTGACCCTACCTCTACCTGTACTACTCACACTGGTACACCCTCACACTGACCCTACTTCTACCTGTACTACTCACACTGGTACACCCTCACACTGAGCCTACTCCACCTATACTACTCACACAGGTACACCCTCACACTGATCCTACTCCCACCTGTACTACTCACACTGGTACACCCTCACACTGAGCCTACTCCCATCTATACTACTCACACAGGTACACCCTCACACTGACCCTACTCCCCACCTATACTACTCACACTAAGCCTACTCCTCCTGTACTACACACACTGGTACACCCTCACACTGACCCTACTCCCACCTATACTACTCACACTGGTACACCCTCACACTGACCCTACTCCCACCTGTACTACTCACACTGGTACACCCTCACACTGACCCTACTCCCACCTATACTACCCACACTGGTACACCCTCACACTGACCCTACTCCCACCTGTACTACTCACACTGACCCTACTCCCACCTATACTACCCACACTGGTACACCCTCACACTGACCCTACTCCCACCTGTACTACTCACACTGACCCTACTCCCACCTGTACTACTTACACTGGTACACCCTCACACTCACCCTACTCCCACCTGTACTACTCACACTGGTGCACCCTCACACTGACCCTACTCCCACCTGTACTACACACACTGGTACACCCTCACACTGACCCTACTCCCACCTATACTACGCACACTGGTACACCCTCACACTGACCCTACCTCTACCTGTACTACTCACACTGGTACACCCTCACACTGACCCTACTTCTACCTGTACTACTCACACTGGTACACCCTCACACTGAGCCTACTCCACCTATACTACTCACACAGGTACACCCTCACACTCACCCTACTCCCACCTGTACTACTCACACTGGTGCACCCTCACACTGACCCTACTCCCACCTGTACTACACACACTGGTACACCCTCACACTGACCCTACTCCCACCTATACTACGCACACTGGTACACCCTCACACTGACCCTACCTCTACCTGTACTACTCACACTGGTACACCCTCACACTGACCCTACTCCCACCTGTACTACTCACACTGGTACACCCTCACACTGACCCTACTCCCACCTATACTACCCACACTGGTACACCCTCACACTGACCCTACTCCCACCTGTACTACTCACACTGACCCTACTCCCACCTATACTACCCACACTGGTACACCCTCACACTGACCCTACTCCCACCTGTACTACTCACACTGACCCTACTCCCACCTGTACTACTTACACTGGTACACCCTCACACTCACCCTACTCCCACCTGTACTACTCACACTGGTGCACCCTCACACTGACCCTACTCCCACCTGTACTACACACACTGGTACACCCTCACACTGACCCTACTCCCACCTATACTACGCACACTGGTACACCCTCACACTGACCCTACCTCTACCTGTACTACTCACACTGGTACACCCTCACACTGACCCTACTTCTACCTGTACTACTCACACTGGTACACCCTCACACTGATCCTACTCCCACCTGTACTACTCACACTGGTACACCCTCACACTGAGCCTACTCCCATCTATACTACTCACACAGGTACACCCTCACACTGACCCTACTCCCCACCTATACTACTCACACTAAGCCTACTCCTCCTGTACTACACACACTGGTACACCCTCACACTGACCCTACTCCCACCTATACTACTCACACTGGTACACCCTCACACTGACCCTACTCCCACCTGTACTACTCACACTGGTACACCCTCACACTGACCCTACTCCCACCTATACTACCCACACTGGTACACCCTCACACTGACCCTACTCCCACCTGTACTACTCACACTGACCCTACTCCCACCTATACTACCCACACTGGTACACCCTCACACTGACCCTACTCCCACCTGTACTACTCACACTGACCCTACTCCCACCTGTACTACTCACACTGGTACACCCTCACACTCACCCTACTCCCACCTGTACTACTCACACTGGTGCACCCTCACACTGACCCTACTCCCACCTGTACTACTCACACTGATACACCCTCACACTGACCCTACTCCCACCTATACTACCCACACTGGTACACCCTCACACTGACCCTACTCCCACCTGTACTACTCACACTGACCCTACTCCCACCTGTACTACTCACACTGATACACCCTCACACTGACCCTACTCCCACCTATACTACCCACACTGGTACACCCTCACACTGACCCTACTCCCACCTGTACTACTCACACTGACCCTACTCCCACCTATACTACCCACACTGGTACACCCTCACACTGACCCTACTCCCACCTGTACTACTCACACTGGTACACCCTCACACTGACCCTACTCCCACCTGTACTACTCACACTGGTACACACTCACACTGACCCTACTCCCACCTATACTACTCACACTGGTACACCCTCACACCTACCCTACTCCCACCTATACTACTCACACTGGTACACCCTCACACCGACCCTACTGCCCTGTACTACTCACACTGGTACACCCTCACACCTACCCTACTCCCACCTATATTACTCACACTGGTACACCCTCACACCTACCCTACTCCCACCTATACTACTCACACTGGTACACCCTCACACCGACCCTACTGCCCTGTACTACTCACACTGGTACACCCTCACACCTACCCTACTTCCACCTATACTACTCACACTGGTACACCCTCACACTTACCCTACTCCCCTGTACTACCCACACTGGTACACCCTCACACTGACTCTACTCCCCTGTACTACTCACACTGGTACACCCTCACACTGAGCCTACTCCAACCTATACTACTCACACTGGTGCACCCTCACACTGACCCTACTCCCCTGTACTACTCACACTGGTACACCCTCACACCTACCCTACTCCCACCTATACTACTCACACTGGTACACCCTCACACCACCCTACTACCATCTGTACTACTCACACTGGTACACCCTCACACCTACCCTACTCCAACCTATACTACTCACACTGGTACACCCTCACACCTACCCTACTCCCACCTGTACTACCCTCACTGGTACACCCTCACACTGACCCTACCTCTATCTGTACTACTCACACTGGTACACCCTCACACCTACCCTACTCCCCTGTACTACCCACACTGGTACACCCTCACACCGACTCTACTCCCCTGTACTACTCACACTGGTACACCCTCACACTGACCCTACTCCCACCTATACTACTCACATAGGTACACCCTTACACTGACCCTACTCCCACCTATATTACTCACATAGGTACACCCTCACACTGACCCTACTCCCACCTATATTACTCACATAGGTACACCCTCACACTGACTCTACTCCTGCCTAAACTACCCTCACTGGTACACCCTCACACTGACCCTACCTCTACCTGTACTACTCACACTGGTACACCCTCACACTGACCCTACTCCCACCTTTACTACTCACATAGGTACACCCTCACACCTACCCTACTCCAACCTATACTACTCACACTGGTACACCCTCACACCTACCCTACTCTCCTGTACTACCGACACTGGTACACCCTCACACTGACTCTACTCCCCTGTAATACTCACACTGGTACACCCTCACACTGACCCTACTCACACCTATACTACTCACACAGGTACACCCTCACACTGACCCTACTTCTACCTGTACTACTCACACTGGTACACCCTCATACTGACCCTACTCCTACCTGTACTACTCACACTGGTACACCATCACACTTACCCTGCTCCTACCTATACTACCCACACTGGTACACCCTCACACTGACCCTACCTCTACCTGTACTACTCACACTGGTACACCCTCGCACTGAGCCTACTCTCACCTATACTACTCACACTGAGCCTACTCCCATCTGTACTACACACACTGGTAAACGCTCACACTGACCCTACTCCTACCTGTACTACTCACACTGGTACACCCTCACACTGAGCCTACTCCCATCTATACTACTCACACTGAGCCTACTCCCACCTGTACTACACACACTGGTACACCCTCACACTGACCCTACTCCCACCTATACTACGCACACTGGTACACCCTCACACTGACCCTACCTCTACCTGTACTACTCACACTGGTACACCCTCACACTGACCCTACTTCTACCTGTACTACTCACACTGGTACACCCTCACACTGAGCCTACTCCCACCTATACTACTCACACAGGTACACCCTCACACTGATCCTACTCCCACCTGTACTACTCACACTGGTACACCCTCACACTGAGCCTACTCCCATCTATACTACTCACACAGGTACACCCTCACACTGACCCTACTCCCCACCTATACTACTCACACTGAGCCTACTCCTCCTGTACTACACACACTGGTACATCCTCACACTGACCCTACCTCTACCTGTACTACTCACACTGGTACATCCTCATACTGACCCTATTCCCACTTGTACTACTCACACTGGTACACCCTCACACTGAGCCTACTCTCACCTATACTACTACTCACACTGAGCCTACTCCCATCTGTACTACACACACTGGTTCACCCTCACACTGACCCTACTCCCACCTATACTACACTCACTGGTACACCCTCACACTGACCCTACTCCCACCTGTACTACTCACACTGGTACACCCTCACACTGACCATACTACCCACACTGGTACACCCTCACACTGACCCTACTCCCACCTGTACTACTCACACTGACCCTACTCCCACCTATACTACCCACACTGGTACACCCTCACACTGACCCTACTCCCACCTGTACTACTCACACTGACCCTACTCCCACCTGTACTACTCACACTGGTACACCATCACACTCACCCTACTCCCACCTGTACTACTCACACTGGTGCACCCTCACACTGACCCTACTCCCACCTGTACTACTCACACTGATACACCCTCACACTGACCCTACTCCCACCTATACTACCCACACTGGTACACCCTCACACTGACCCTACTCCCACCTGTACTACTCACACTGACCCTACTCCCACCTATACTACCCACACTGGTACACCCTCACACTGACCCTACTCCCACCTGTACTACTCACACTGGTACACCCTCACACTGACCCTACTCCCACCTGTACTACTCACACTGGTAAATCCTCATACTGACCCTATTCCCACCTGTACTACTCACACTGGTACACCCTCACACTGAGCCTACTCTCACCTATACTACTCACACTGAGCCTACTCCCATCTGTACTACACACAGTGGTTCACCCTCACACTGACCCTACTCCCACCTATACTACACTCACTGGTACACCCTCACACTGACCCTACTCCCACCTGTACTACTCACACTGGTACACCCTCACACTGACCCTACTCCCACCTATACTACCCACACTGGTACACCCTCACACTGACCCTACTCCCACCTGTACTACTCACACTGACCCTACTCCCACCTGTACTACTCACACTGGTACACCATCACACTCACCCTACTCCCACCTGTACTACTCACACTGGTGCACCCTCACACTGACCCTACTCCCACCTGTACTACTCACACTGATACACCCTCACACTGACCCTACTCCCACCTATACTACCCACACTGGTACACCCTCACACTGACCCTACTCCCACCTGTACTACTCACACTGGTACACCCTCACACTGACCCTACTCCCACCTGTACTACTCACACTGGTACACACTCACACTGACCCTACTCCCACCTATACTACCAACACTGGTACACCCCCACCTACCCTACTCCCACCTATACTACTCACACTGGTACACCCTCACACTGACCATACTCCCACCTGTACTTCCCACACTGGTACACCCCCACCTACCCTACTCCCACCTATGCTACCCCCACTGGTACACCCTCATACTGACCATACTCCCACCTGTACAACTCACACTGGTGCACCCTCACACTGACCCTACTCCCACCTGCACTACATTGGCCTCTCCGGTACCGTCCTCTCCTGGTTCACCTCTTACCTTGCCGACCGTTCCTTCTCTGTTTCCACCTCTGATTCTCTCTCCCCTTCTTCCTCCCTTCCAGTCGGGGTCCCTCAGGGCTCTGTCCTTGGACCCTTACTATTCTCACTATACACCTCTTCTCTGGGTGCACTCATCAGCTCCTTCGGCCTCAAGTACCACCTTTATGCTGATGACACTCAACTCTACCTTTCCTCTCCTGATCTCTCTCCCTCCCTTCTGTCCAGGGTATCCGCATGCCTCTCTGCCATCTCCTCCTGGATGTCCTCTAGATTTCTTAAACTCAATCTTGCTAAAACTGAACTCATTATCTTTCCTCCCTCTCGTACCTCCTTCCCCTCTGACCTCTCCATCACTGTTGACAACTCATCTATCTCCCCTGTTCCCTAACTCCGCTGCCTAGGTGTCATCCTCGACTCCTCTCTCTCCTTTGCCCCTCACATTCACTTTCTCGCCAAATCCTGACGTTTCCAGCTTCGCAACATTGCACGCATTCGGCCCTTCCTCTCCCAGGATGCCACCAAATCTCTCCTCCACTCTCTGATTATCTCCCGCTTGGACTACTGCAACCTTCTCCTTATCGGCCTCCCCCTCTCTCATCTCGCTCCCCTTAGATCTGTACTTAACGCCGCTGCTAGGCTTATTTTCCTCTCTCGCCGTTCCACCTCTGTATCCCCACTCTACCAAGCCCTTCACTGGCTCCCCTTCCCCTACAGAATCCTTTTCAAGCTCCTCACTCTGACTTACAAGGCCCTCGCCAACTCCACTGCTCCCTACATCTCTAACCTTATCTCTATTCACACTCCCTCCCGCTCACTGCGATCGTCGCCTCTCTTCCCCTCTGATTACCTCCTCTCACGCACGTATCCAAGACTTCTCCCGCGCCGCTCCCCTCCATTGGAACAAGCTCCCCCGCTCCATCAGAACTTCCCCTAATCTGTCCTCTTTCAAACGAACATTAAAAACCCACCTTTTCCTTAAAGCCTTCCAGTCTCATGCCTAAACTCCCACCGGTCGGCTACCTCTCTTTCTCATCCCTTCTTCCCTTCTCCCCCTTCCTCCCGTCTCTCCGTCTCATCCATGTGTCTGTCTGTCTTCCCCTCCCTTTAGATTGTTCGCTCCTTTGAGCAGGGCTCTCCTACCTTCTGTTTCCATCACTTTTAACTGCGCTCTCCAGCTACTCAGCTCACCTCCTCTCAGTCCCTCTGCCCTCTGTCTCCTCTCGCTTCTCTCCGCTCCCCTCAGTGACTCTCAACCTGTCATCCGTGCCCACCCTCTTGGGCCATAGTTACCTGCCTATACTCACTTTTCCCCTCCCTCCCTCTCTTTCATGCTGTGCCTGAGCCCCCAGAGTTATAGTGCTTACTGTTACTTGTACTGTGCTGTTTCACCTTGTACTGTGCCATTGTTTGTCCTTGTACGGCGCTACGGATACTTTGTGGCGCCCTATAAATAAAAAATTAATAATAAATAATAATAATAATACACACTCACACTGACCCTACTTCCACTTGTACTACTCTCACTGGTACACCCTCATATTGACCCTACTCCCACTATTACTACTACTCACACTGGTACACACTTTGATTTATTTGAGTTAATTACAAATAGCATTTTGTGCCATACGCTGCCATAAGCTCCACGATACCAAGATTGGCCTAACGAACACTGTATTGTTCAATGTATTATTTTTGGAGAAGTCAGAGGGGGTGGGATGGTGGAACTTAATTTGATTGGTTTATTTACAAGTTACCTGCTTAGTACATTCAGCCGAGCGTTGAGGTATTGGCAGTCAGACAGGATCATTTACAACCTGCAAAAAAAAATGTGGACCTGACGCTGTTTGTATTTTCGTGCAACTCCAATTGATTTTCTGCCAATCACATTTGAAAGACACGCCCACATCAAGGTCTTTGGAAACACCCATAAGATTCAATCTCCACCTACATTTGTGGGTTCGCGGTTACACTGCATAAGTCCCTATTTAGGACCATCCACCTTCATTGTTTAATTTCTCTCCTAAAATGATGCTAAATTAATCACCATCGTGAGCGGATAACAGGACTGCTTTTCTGATTGTTTCTCTGTGTTTGTGTGTGAAATACTCTTCCCACAATCGTGCAGCGGGACGGTGCAAGTATAGGCAACATTCTTTATGTTCCAGTACCTCTGACCGGCTAGAGAATAGTTTATGTGCCTGCTCCTTCTGCACCCCACCAGCTCATTTAAATAATACAGTCCTGCAATCAAAATCCTCTTTTTTCACATAAGTGCAAAACTGAGCCATCCAACTCCTTCCATTGGTCAATGCAAACTTTTCCACTCATACGGACTCTGCCAACTTAGCCCGGCAAACTTAACCATAAAAATTATACTTTTATTTTGCTTTTGAACACAAGCCTTAGAGTCCCAGCATTGCACCTGTGTATGTCTTCCCCTATCGTCCAAAGTGCTGTACGGTACAATTACACGTTGTCGTTACACCTAATTAATGTTACATGGGTACCTGTGCTAATATTGTTGTGGTGTATTTAATGCCAACAGTGAGTACCTGAAAAGTGTTAATCTTTGGCAGTGACTTTGCTGTGTAATGGAATGTGAGAGTCCCAATGGGGGGTTAAGCAGCAGATTATTACAAGTATAATTTAATTCATGTTCTGTTGTATTATTCCTCACATACCCACTTAGCTGAATGCGCTCCTTTATATTGAAATGTCATATACTTATGGTTCAGGCGCATAGTCGGCTTGTGCCAGATAGATAGATATATATATAGATATATAGATATATATATATATATATATATATATATATATATATATATATATATATATATATACACATAATGTATGTTATTTGTTCTGTCCTCTTATAAATCAGTCGACTGTGAGAACAGGTCATTCATTACGACCTTAAGAGTTTTGTCTTCGTCTTACAGTGAATGATACAAGTTATCTGTGGCATTTTCATATCCTGTAGATGTAGAGCACACTAGATAAACAGATAGACCTTCTATAGTTTCCTTTGGGCACATATTAATGGAATTTAAATGATGTAGAACACAGGTAAGATATAGAAACAAACTCCTCACGTTCTCCCCAAGCTTAAACCCACACAGTTGTACTAATTTTATGAAGTGCTCCAAGGTATCTTACATACAAAACCTAGGATACTAGTGATTAGATAGTGTGTTACATTGTTTGCTACTTTGAATATACTCTAAGTTTTGTGTTGTATACTACAATAGGAGATCGTAACACCTGCTCGGTAAGAATTTGTCATTTACGGCCACAGAAAATAGTTTCAGATACATTTAGTAAAGGTAACAAGAAAGTTATTACTTATTTTCGGCCAGATGTGGAAGACTTGAATAAGCCCGAGTGAAACATCTTAGTCATTACTCAGAGAAATAGTTTCAAAACAGCAAATACATTTCTTGATTAAAAATGAAAGTAAAGTTCCACGTGACTGTATTGTTTTGTTAAATCGTCGTCCTTGTAGAGCAGGCCAGGCCAACATGTGGCTCTCCGGGTCTTGTGAAGACTACAAGCCCCAGCATGCTTTGCCAGTAGACAGCCAATAGCTGGCAGTGTATGCTGGGACTTGTAGTCGCACAACACCTTGAGAGACGCAGGTTGGCCTGGCCTGTTGTAGAGGATGAAATACATTAGTGTAACACATTGTTTGATACTTTGTCATTCACTGTTTTATCTACAACATTACACAGTACATGGAAGCACAATACATAAAACATTATGGGGGGATTTAAATTGACCGCGTTACTATAAAAAGTAACGTGACCTGTGCACTATTACCTTGTGCGCTTAAATACTGTTATTACGGTAATAGTGCTCTTAAATACTGTTAATACGGTAGTAGTGCGCCTAAATACCGTTACTACGGTAGATTCAACGCCGGCTTTTTGCTTACAGTTCCCTGAAATGCGAGCAGAAATCCAGGTTAAATTTACCGTAATAACAGTATTAGGTTTAGCGCAGCGATACTCTGGGGGGGAATTGAATTCACCACTATGTGCCAGGGGAGGGCTGGCAAAGTTCAGCCCGGGGGGCAAGATTCAACTCAGCAGCCTATTTTAAAAGGACAAAAAATGCTGGTGGCAAAGATAGCCCTCTATGGGATCGGCCCAGGGGGCAAATGCCCCCCTGTCACCTAGCCCAGCCTGCCCCTGCTATGTGCAGTTCGTTATAAAAACTGCATTGATACCATGTCCTGCCTAATTAGAAGTACTAATATACTCTATTTTAGGAACATTTATGAAAAGTGCTGAGCTGGAAATTGGTGGCGTTAAACATAGCAGTCAGTCACTATCTCACTGTCATTTTTCTTATAAAGTTTAGAAAAATGAATGCACACATCTGATTGGTTACTTTGAGTAGCGCAACATTTTTGGTTTGTGCACTAGATTTCATAGAGGACCCGGAATGTTATGAGCTGTGCTGCAGAATGTCTAACTGGGCCGTGTCTGAGGGTTCTGATCATCATCATTTATTGATATAGTGCCAACATATTCCGTAGCGCTTTATGCTTGGGTACAAACTACAAACACAGTAATTAAACAATACTGAGTAATACAGTCAGACAGAGAGGTAAGAGGGCCCTGTGCGTAAGCTTACAATCTATGGGACACTGGGAGTTTGATAATGACAGCACCTGGTGGAATGGGAAATGTTCTACTGGAAGTGAAACTAATTTAATAAGATAATGATAAGTTAAGATAATCACATAGTATTTTTTATTTTAGCAAATAAAGAAGCTGCCAACCCACTAGGTTGTAGGTAAAGATCATTTTATGAATTTGCAAAACCAGAACATAAGTGGCGTTACTTTTTCTTTTTTGCAAAATATTTTGTTAAATGATTAAAGCATAACTTACATGCAAAATGTAAATATTAATATATGAAGTATGAAAGAAAAATGTTTTTTTCTGTGTAACCCTGACATTCCCCTGCATTGCTGTTTATTAGAGTATTATATCCCCATTCCAGTACAGACAGCTGAGGACATAACTTGATCTGAAACAGGATAGAACACTGTGATATATAAGCAGAGTATGTCATATGCCAATTCAGACTGTGCATTTCTGCTGAGCAAGAATATATTTCACACTCTGCTTCAAAATGATGTCAGATAGAGATGCACCTCCCTTCTTACACAGAATGCTGCCACAGAGTGGGGACGGCTATAATGATGGTCAGATTTTAGTTAAGTATAAACACTTATCCAGCCACATCCTCTGATACACCGGCCAGTCACAACATTAAAACCATTGACATAACATGGATTATCTTGTTACAACGGCACCTGTTAAGGGGTGGGATATGTTAGGCAGTGAACGAGCAGTTTTTGAAGTTGATGTGTTGGAAGCAGGAAAGATGGTCAAGCGTAAGGATCAGAGTGACCTTGACAAGGGCAAAATTGTGATGGCTAGAGGACTGTGTCAGAGTATCTCTAAAACGGCAGGTCTTGTGGGATGTTACCGGTATGCAGTGGTTAGCACCTACCAAAAGTGGTCCAAGGAAGGACAACCAGTGAACTAGCGACAGGATCATGGACCTACAAGGCTCATTGATGTGTGTGGGGAGCGAAGGCTAGCCCGTCTGGTCCAATCTCACAGAAGAGCTACTGTAGCACAAATCACTGAAGAAATTAATGCTGGCTATGATAGAAAGGTATCACACAGTGCATGCTGACCTCTGTCCACTGCCAAAAGCCCCTAAAATGGACACGTGAGTGCCAGAGGTGGCCTAGTCTGATGAATCACTTTTTTTTTTTTTTCTCCTTTTACATCATGTGGATGATGACCGGGGTGCGTGTGCGTCGTTTACCTGGGGAAGAGATGGCACTAGGGTGCCCCCATGGGAAGAGAGCAAGTTGGTGGAGACAGTGTGATGCTCTGGGCAATGTTCAGCTGAGAAACCTTGGGTCCTGTCATTCATGTGAATGTTACTTTGACACGTACCACCTACCTAAACATTGCTGCAGACCGAGTACAGCCCTTCATGGTAACGGTATTCCCTGATGGCAGTGGCCTCTTTCAGCAGGATAATGCGTCCTCCCACATAGCAAAAAATTGTTCAGGAGTGGTTTGTGGAACATGACAAAGAGTTCGAGGTGTTGGCTTGGCCTCTGAATTCCCCATATCTCTGTCAGATCGACCATCTGTGGGATGTGCTGGAAAAGCAAGTCTGAGCCATGGAGGTCCCACCTAACAACTTATAGGACTTAAAGGATCTGCTGCTAACATCTCGGTGCCAGATACCACAGGACACCTTCAGAGGTCTTGTGAAGTCCACGCCCCAACAGGTCAGAGCTGTTTTGGCGGCATGACGGGGACTTACACAATATTAGACAGGCGTTTTTTATGTTGTGACTGATCGGTGTATATAATAATATTAAAAACTGCCTATATTTGCTGTTTAAGTTTTAAAAGAACTGTGTGTTGAAGGGATTTAACATTATGGGTAGGAATTAGTGAGAGGTACAAAGTTCCTGCGATAAACTCTGAGAGATAAACGACGATAATGATGGATGTTTGGCACTGAACATCCTTTAAGAGTTTATAAGCATTAGGACAATATGCACACTAAATAGATTTTTTTGTAATAGGGATTTTAGTGAAGACATACATTGAGATTTTGATTGGCTACATTGACCAACTATTGGACGGTCTGAGGGTTCCTAATTCACCACAAAATGTGAAACAGTAGATTATACCCAAGGTTTTAAGCGCGATAGGTAGACTTCTGTGAATAAGAGTAAAATACAAAGACTATACAATATTTATAGAAGAACTCTACCTAAAACTTAAAATTAGTTTTGGGTGGGATTCTAATTCTGTTCCTCTAGAGGTCCGGAGCTGGTCTCCACTATGCTGCTACCAAATGCTAGTTGCACACAAGCAGTAGAGTAGAGTTGAGTGAACCTTTCAAAATTTTATTTGTGGCTGCTTTGCAAAAGTCAAAAGATGATTTTTCAATAAACAGGATTTCCTACAAGAAGTTCCTGTCCAGCCAGATTCCTGCTCCCCCAGACATCTTTCTTTGTGATGTGAGTAATATGATTCAGAAATAGGAAATGTGTTTGCATTATTTGCTGGTTGACATTTGCATTTCTTTCGCATTTATACTTCAAAGATTCAGTTTATCCGTTAGATACCCATTCATAAGCCAATATTTATTAAATGGAGTATATTGATTATAGTATAAGAATTGTAAACACACCCATTGCGATATACAGACCTGGACAATTTTGTTGGTACCCTTCCACGAAAAAAAAGATGAACCCATATATTTCTCTGATATAAATTGAAACTGACAAAAGTGATTGGCATCCATCATGGTTTACTCCATATTTAATAGAAATAAGACTTTGCATTTGATTCAACAGAATATTTGAAACAATAAAATAAATGAAAATGTTATGGACAAAATGATGGGACCCTTATCCTACTATTCTGCTGCACAACCTTTAGCGGCAATCACTGCAAACGAGAGATATCTGTAGCTCTCGATGAGACTTCTGCACCTATCATCAGATAGTTTGTCCCACTCTTCCTGAGCAAACTGCTCCTGCTACCTCAGGATTGATGGGTGTCTTCTCCAGACTGCATGTTCCAGCTCTTTCCATAGATGTTCGATAGATTCAGATCAGGGCTCATAGACGGCTGCTTCAGAACAGTCCAATGCATTGTTCTTATCCATTCTGGGGTGCTTTCAGCTGTGTGTTTTGGGTTATCGTGTTGGAGGACCCATGACCTGCGACTGAGACAGAGCTTTCTGACACCGGGCAGTACGTTACACTCCTGAATGCCCTGACAGTCTTGAGCTTTCAATGTGCCCTTGCAAAGATATAAGGCACCCTGTGCCAGACACAGCACAGCAGCCCCAAAACATTGAGCCCCCTCCATGTGTCACAGTGGGTATGGTGCTGATGTCACTAGCCAAAAACCTCCAGTTGTGACTCATCTGTCCACAGGACCTTCTCCCAGAAGCACTGGGACTTGTCAATATGCATTTTAGCAGATTCCTGTCTAGTTTGTTCTGTTCTTTCTCCTTGGTGATCTTCCATGGTGTCCACTGTCCCTCAGAAAGCGTTGGATGGTGCGATCAGACACTGACATACTTTGACCTTGGAGTTCAGCTTCTATCTCTTTGGAAGTTTTCCTTGTCTCTTTTTCTACCATTCTCACCATCCTTCTGTTTAATCTGGAGTCCATTCTCCTCTTGCGGCCCCGTCCAGGCTACAGTCTCATGGATTTTAAACTTCTTAATAACATTTGCACCTGTAGTCACAGGACATCAAGCTGCTTGGAGGGGGTCTTCTAGCCTTTACCTTTACCATGCTTGTCTATCAATCTCCTCTGCTTTCTCTGGTCCATGTTCAGTGTGGTGCCCACGATGATACCAAACTGCAGAGCGACTACTTTTATCCATTATCCATAGGCTGAATGACTGATTAGAAGATTGAAGACCTGAGTGACTCTAATCAAGAAATATCACTATAATCCAATTATTTATAATCTTTTGTAAGGGTTACCAACAAGTCTGTCCAGCCTATTTAGAATATATTTGGACAATATGCAATAATTTAATATTTATAAAAGCATGTAGGTGTACACGAGGCAATAGCTTTTAATGTCATCACTTTTCAGGAGGAATGAAGCATTGTTTCAATGAGCTGTAAGGGTACCAACAAATTTGTCTACGTCTGTGTCTTTGAATGATAAACAGGCTATATGGCAGTCCAGGGTTATCAGTTCCAGGACTAACACACTATTCTTTGTATGTTTCTCACACGTCTATAATTTCATATTGTGCACGTTGGGGATTCCTCACTATCATCTCCGCTTGACGCACAGTTTCTGAATATTGATTGACCAATACGACCTCCTCTGCCATGACGTCGTCACCATCGTCTGCAAACAGGGAAGGCTTATCTTTGTTTGAAATTGACGCATGTTTGTCAGCCTTAACTATTGATTTTTGATGACAATGACTTACGAGTACAGGTAATAATTCCGTCAGCAGTGACATTACCACGGACAACGTTTCTTTTTTGTTTAGGAATTATTAATTTTGTGATGCTGAGTTGTCTGAGCCCCTAGTTCCCACATTCTCGTACGAGGAACTTGTTTATCCCACAATGTTAATGTTTTGTCCTCACCTGTCTACCTGTTGGCCATCACGTAACCGTAAACTTTTATCTACTTCATTTGACTGTTGAGGGGTATCACATTACAGTTGTGTTGCATGTTCTCACACTTAGTGGGCGATTAATTTCAGCGCAGTCAGTTTGGAGCCTCACGTGATGACACTCTGCAGGATTTTAGGGTACTAAGACATCGCGCATAGAGGTGCAAGAAAAATAATCAATATTTTAGGTAGATGTGTACAAACGGGCATATGTGCAGGTTGTTTGCGATTGCTTTACCACTTATTATAAGTTGTTCAAGTGCGTCACGCCAGGCTCCACCAGGACTTCGTGCTGAATTTAAATGCCCCCCACCCCTTACGTGAAAATTATTATGACCTTCCATATTGTCACTACAATCTACTAAGTCACAAATAGATAAAGCTTAGTATAACATGATGATAAAGGTGAAGATAAGTAATTGGACGTTGCGTTGTCATTACAACGGCCAACGTGAGCTAGCTGGTCCGACCTAATGGGAGCTTGAATTTTGTTATTTTCTGGTTATCTTGTTTCAGGTATGCTGTTGTCATCACTACTAGAATGTATATTGTGTATTTAAGATGTGGTAAACATACAAAAGAAGTTTGTCTGGAAACACACCTACTGCGGTAATTATTTCAGTGATTAACAAACCTTTATTGCGCCTGCAATCTCCCGGCTCTATCATAATACTCTATTCCAAAAATATTACACCACACCTACTGTGGCAGTGAAAATTTGGCATATTGTAATCTGGGTGACCTGATAGACAAATCTAGGTTACGTTTTTTTAAAACAAAATAAAATCAGTTTCAAATTGTAAATGACACCTTCATAGCGATTTACTGCAATAAACCGCTTGAGGACAGATATCGCAAGATGTGAAAAACTAAACTGTGTAAACTGACAAATACGTGCAGTGTACAGACTGAGCAGTGTGCGGGCTGAGCAGTGTGCGGACTGAGCAGTGTCCAGGCTGAGCAGTGTGCGGACTGAGCAGTGTGCGGACTGAGCAGTGTGCGGACTGAGCAGTGTCCGGGCTGAGCAGTGTACGGACTGAGCAGTGTACGGACTGAGCAGTGTCCGGGCTGAGCAGTGTCCGGGCTGAGCAGTGTCCGGGCTGAGCAGTGTGCGGACTGAGCAGTGTACGGACTGAGCAGTGTGCGGACTGAGCAGTGTGCGGACTGAGCAGTGTCCGGGCTGAGCAGTGTACGGACTGAGCAGTGTACGGACTGAGCAGTGTCCGGGCTGAGCAGTGTCCGGGCTGAGCAGTGTCCGGGCTGAGCAGTGTCCGGGCTGAGCAGTGTGCGGACTGAGCAGTGTACGGACTGAGCAGTGTGCGGACTGAGCAGTGTGCGGACTGAGCAGTGTGCGGACTGAGCAGTGTACGGACTGAGCAGTGTGCGGACTGAGCAGTGTCCAGGCTGAGCAGTGTACGGACTGAGCAGTGTCCAGGCTGAGCAGTGTCCAGGCTGAGCAGTGTACGGACTGAGCAGTGTGCGGACTGAGCAGTGTCCAGGCTGAGCAGTGTGCGGACTGAGCAGTGTACAGGCTGAGCAGTGTCCGGACTGAGCAGTGTCCGGGCTGAGCAGTGTCCGGGCTGAGCAGTGTGCGGACTGAGCAGTGTACGGACTGAGCAGTGTGCGGACTGAGCAGTGTCCGGGCTGAGCAGTGTACGGACTGAGCAGTGTACGGACTGAGCAGTGTCCGGGCTGAGCAGTGTCCGGACTGAGCAGTGTGCGGACTGAGCAGTGTGCGGACTGAGCAGTGTACGGACTGAGCAGTGTCCAGGCTGAGCAGTGTACGGACTGAGCAGTGTGCGGACTGAGCAGTGTCCAGGCTGAGCAGTGTGCGGACTGAGCAGTGTACAGGCTGAGCAGTGTCCGGACTGAGCAGTGTCCGGACTGAGCAGTGTCCGGACTGAGCAGTGTCCAGGCTGAGCAGTGTCCAGGCTGAGCAGTGTCCAGGCTGAGCAGTGTAGTCCGCAAGGTATCTGAATGAATCAGGAAAGCTGCTTTTTAGGCTGAGCTGAGCAAGAGTCAAGATTCACCTGTGAGACAGTGGTGGTATATTTACTAAACTGCTGGTTTGAAAAAGTGGAGATGTTGCCTATAGCAACCAATCTGGTTCTAGCTACATTCTTCAAAATGACAGCTAGAATCTGATTGGTTGCTATAGGCAACATCTCCACTTTTCCAAACCCGCAGCTTGATAAATTTACCCCCTGGGAGTGGTTTCTCCTTTCAGGCAACCACAAGAAAAGAGTGTGAAACTGGTTTCATGCTACCTTTTATACAGTTTTGGTCATGTGATGGTGACTGGTACATTGTGATTGGCTCCTTTTTGTTTACTTGACGGTGATTGGTCTGATGGTACAGGTGGTGTTTTATTTGTTCAAATGTTCTCATTTCAATTCAACCCTGATTCACGGCCCCGAATCTTATAAAATTTGTGTGAATTATAACTGTAGACAGATACATTTGCTCAATTCCAAGCTGCGGAGGTGAACTTCTCGTTAAATGGGAAGTTAGAGAAGGTGATTCCTCTACAGACACAATAAAAAGGATAAACATTTTTCACACATAAATGGGCATTAGACCAACAGGGACCCCTACAACATGGATATCACACACTGTGTAATATATGAAGAGAGAGCGGATAGAAGATTTCCCAACTCCAAATCGTCCAGAAAGTAATTATTTGCACACCGGACACGCTGATCAATTAAAACTTTGTTTGCTGTTTTATCAAGACCAACTATAAAGATAAGGAGGATCAGCAAACCGGTTAAATTGAGGTTTTATTGCTGTCTTGAGCTTTAAGTCAGTACAGAGACATAAAATATAGTCCATAAACGGCAAGTTCGGAGGTGAAGAGCATTGACTGCACCACTGTAGCTTTGTAATAGGCCAGTTCTTAGCAGCATCGATCAGACCAGTTTATTGAACCCATTGGGGAATAACACACCCCAGGTAAGTAAATTCTGTGTTCGTCTAACCTAGTAGACTTCACCCAAAAGATACATTTTGTGTTTTGCATGATCTTCATGTTATTGCTCCATTCAGCTCATCTGTCAGCTAAAGTTATAGACAACGCTATTAATTACGTTAATACAGCACAGTGAAAAGTGATGTGATTGACACAGAGGAAGAAAAGAGTTCTATGCAAATTTGTATACGTATTTTATGAATATTATACAGCCCAATGGTCCAGTATATTATACAGCCACACTTCCCAGTATATTATATAGTCCCTAATTGTTTAGCATGTGGTATAGCATCTGAATGGCCAACATATTACATTGCGAAAATTGTACAGCACATTATATAGCTACTACCTGCAGAATAGAATACAACCCCAATTTTCCAGATCAAGTATACATAGAAATAAACATATATAATTAAATATTGCCTATTATCTCATTGGTTTTAAATGCTCTTTATTGGCTGTTGGAATTAACTGTACGACAGTAATCATTGGACTAGTCATCAGTGTTGGCACACCCAGTATATCTGCACCTAGTACCCGAGACCATTGTAATCCCATGTGAGGGCTCCCTCTCCAGGCAGTCATGTGACCAGCTCCCAACCAATGTGTTACATTGTGACCGATCTAGTGGTTCTTTTTCAGGAGAAGTTACATTGTTGCATTCCAGAACAAGATTATATTCTCTGGGGGGTAATCAATTGACCGCGAGTTGTTGTTTTTCCCCGCAGCATTAAAAAAAAAAAAAAAACTCCCGCGGGTTTTTAACTGCTATAGCGACCGGTTTTAGGTAACACAGCGTTAAAACTCGTGCAATTCAATTGAAAAAGAGGGAACGCTGCCCCTGCACGTTAATCATTGGTGTTTGTGAGTTTTTAGGGGAGTGAAGGGGAGTGTTTAACGCGGTCATGTATAACATGTAAAAAAGGATTGGCATACATTAGATTGCATTACACAACCTATATATTTGATAATATCTACATTACAGTACTTTCTTAAGCATATTTTTTATTTCACTATTATTTACTATAGAATCATTTATACCATGTCAAAACACATCAGTACATACATATTTGTACCAAAAACATACATAAATATATTTAATTAGTGATTTTTTTAATGTTTTTTTTTTTTTTTTCATTTTTTCACAAGAAAATCAACTTTTTCATGTTATGCATTACTGATAAACATAGTTTAGCTTTTTTTTTTCATTATTACATGATTTCAAATAGTTTTCATAGGTTTTTTATTTTTAGCACATCCCAAAGAGGTGCAAGATAAAGCAGCATATTGTTCTGTTTAACGTGCCGCGTTAAAAAACAATTGAATAGCTTTTAACATGGCTGCATCTCACACACCCTATATTTTCCATAGACCTTCTCCTGGAGCGCCAGAGGACAGTTTCATGAAAAAAAAAACGAGCATTAAAAATGGAATTGAATCGCGGGTAAAGTTAACCTGTTCGAAAATTATAAAAAAAAAACAGCGTTAAAATGACTTAACGCGGTGTTAAAAAATATCTTGAGATCAATTGAATTCCGCCCTCTGACACAGTTGTGGGGAATAGAGTAAACTTCCAGCAGATGATACAGCCAATAAATTTAAATAAACTTGGGAAAGAGACAAGTTTGTCCTAAGATTAATGCTAGTAACACATCATTCACCCACACCCAAATCCGCACCTGTGTTACGGCGGTCAGACGAGACAATTGTACTCTATCTGCACTTGTCATTCTTTGATTCTGTGTGTCATAGGCAAACCAAGTGATAGGGGTTTCCTAGTGCCTGGCAACCCCCCTTCAAGCCTGGCACTGTATAATTGAGGTGACTGGACCCTGCTCCCGCTTCACACAACTCTGCTTGAAAAGGGAGAGCTGCGTGCACCTAACAGTAGTGCACGCAGCATTGCCCACATATATTATAAGGATAGGAAGAGTTGGAGAACAGCCAAGCACTGGCTAAAATTATAGCCACGCCCCCATGCATGCTGGTCACGCCCACTGACGGCGTGGTGTGGAAACCCCCCTCTGCAAATCCTGCGTTTGCCCCTGTATATGTGTGTGTGTGTGTGTGTGTATGTATGTATATATATATATATATATATATATATATATATACCTTCTTTGATATATTGAAATCAACAGTGTCTGCATTTTACAATACAAATGAGTGCGGTTCAGTGAAGTCTGTGCCTCATTTCCTGATATAACTGGATGAATTCAGGGAGTTGGACTGTGCAGATAATTTTGTAATTTCCCTGTCAATAACTCACTGGAAAATCCGGATGTTTCATCATATTTCCTAATTAGAAGGTACAAACCGCAATTATTGACACACACACGCTACTGAGATGCTCCCCTGTGAATTCATGAACCATAGGGGGCAAATAAAACCAGAGCCCACTGTGGTTCTCGGGCGTTTTGTTCACGGAATTACGGATGTAGATAGATTCTGAGTACAGCTGTGAAGTCACTTGTTGCTGCCTGTACCCTTCATATCGATCCTTATCTCTGTGGCGCAGAGTCGGTTGAATCACAGAACTGTGATAGTGATCTGACTTTCATGTGACAAACGTGTTTCTTTATAAGGTCCACTATAATGGTCGTAGATCTGTCATTTCCAGAATGCAGCGATATATCAGACGTTTCTCTATATCACTCACTCTGATTTGGCAACATGACTCCTCGTTTATTTTTTTTTATGCAGGTTTATATAAAAACCTGTGACTGATAAATATATTTACCCTGGACGTGGATTAGTACAGGCAGATGTATGTGTATAAATATGAGCGAAAAATGTCCCATTTGTTCACCATAAAATACTCTGGAAGCGGCAAGAACAACACCACCAAAATCATGTTGATGAAATAACCGCTTCATTCAAGAAAAGAGTTTAAAAATGAATGTGCACTACACAGACCAGGGGGCGTTGGTACTAACCACAACATAGGCTGCCAACTCCTTCCACCAACCCAGCGCCTGAAGCCAAAATAAAGGTTCTTTAAAGTAGATGAAATTGCAAAATTTAAGATAAACCTTCTACATGTCGCATCTCAAAACTGCACAAATCAATTGCAATAACAGGGACCAATTAAACTGAATAGTCCAAAACATTTTAGTTTAGTCCAATCACTTTTAAGTTATCATCAATTCATTCCTCAAATAAACTCACACTTGCCAACCTTTGAACAGTTAATTCCGGGAGATCTTGGGCAGGGGGCGTGGTTGGAGGGCGGGCGCGGTCAATCGCGTCATTTTGGCCCCACCCTGGTGACAAAAACATCATTTTGTTGGAGGAGCGTGGCCAAAATGATGCGATTCACCGCAAATCGCATAATTTTGGCCATCAAATAGCAGTATGCGGTATTCTTGCCTGCTCTCCCGGTAGTCCGGGAGACCTACCCAGATTTTGTGAGTCTCCCGGACATTCCGGGAGAGTTGGCAAGTATGAATAAACTGCATGCAACCGCATTTCTCCAGTATATCGGGGCAATAGATCTGTGCCATACAGCCAGGAGACATGCACTATGCAGGTCCATCTGTTCCGCTGGGCACGATGGGCAAGTGCCCGAGGGTCCCACAGGCACATGGGCCCCATAGACAGAGCTCTTTCTTAATTAGAATAAATTATCCTGAAAAGGAAAATAAAAAACTTAACTTGCGGTCAGGTCAGGTGGCGATCCGGCTCCGTGCTGCGCTCACGCTGAATGCCAGGCCTGACGTCATCAGGCCCGACGTTTACATTGAGCGCAGCACGGAGGAGCCACAACGCGAGAAGCAAGCGAAATTCAAAGAAACAGAAAATAAGAAGAAAGAAGAGAAGAAGGGGGGTGCAATAAGGTGCGGGCAGGGAGAGGCGTGGCCGGGGGGCACACAGGCGGCCGCATCCCCTGTCATGTGATGCGGCCGCCTTTGCACTGACGCGGCCGCATCTGATGACATCGGATGCGGCCGCGGGGGGAGAAACAGTTTTTTGCATCCGGGGAGCGGCCGGCCGGCCTACCCCCCGGCCCTAATAGGCGTCTAACCCAGCGGCCCGGGGGGGGCGCTGCCCCCCTGCCCCCCGGGCCAGCCCGCCACTGGGTGCAATCAAAGAACAAGGCGATATAAAGGTAAGTGAAGGGGGGATTTGATTTTTTAGTTGCTGTTCTTCAAGGGTGGCAGAACAAGTACATTAAAACAAAAAAAGTGTCCCCTGTATAGTCATACACACCTATGGCTTCAAGTCGTGCCCTCTGTATAGCCACATGCTGTTATATAAAACAGCTGTTCCGCTAGCTGACCCTTGTCGGCGGAGGGCTGACGAATTTTAGACCTTGGGGGCAACCTATTAGGAACATTTTAAAAGAAAAAAGTAACTTGCCCTGGGGCATCTGCAAATATTAATTAAGCTGTGAGCGCACTGTGGTTGTACTCTGCAAGGGAAGTCTGCAAAATATGTTGTTTTCAAATGAATCATCTTCAGGCAGATGGCTGTAGAGGCTCCAGTATCCTATATTACTCCAGGGATGTAGTGATCAGGTGTATTTAACATTTACTTAGGCACTAGGGAGATAATCTCACTACTACTTCAATGGTTACTACTCTCTTATATACAATCTTTGACTGATCTTGAGGACAGACTTTATGACGTGTTCATTTTTTCTTTTTTTCTTTTTTTCTTTCTTTCAGTGACCCAATGCCCTCATAACCCTCCAAAACATATTAACAGCACGGTGGCTCAGTGGTTAGCACATCTGCCTTGCAGCACTGGGGTCATGAGTTCAATTCCCGACCATGGCCTTATCTGTGAGGAGTTTGTATATTCTCCCCGTATTAGCGTGGGTTTCCTCCGGGTGCTCCGATTTCCTCCCATACTCCAAAAACATACTGGTAGGTTAATTGGCTGCTATTAAAATTGACCCTAGTCTGTGTGTGTGTGTGTGTGTGTGTGTGTTAGGGATTTTAGACTGTAAGCTCCAATGGGGCAGGGACTGATGTGAATGAGTTCTCTGTACAGAGCTGCGGAATTAGTGGCGCTATATAAATAAATGGTGATGATGATGGTTAGTAGTCCTCTGACAATCTAATGGATTGTGGGAGTGGCTTTGTGGCAGGGGTTGGGTCTGCTGTAATTAGGGTGTGGTCTTATTTTGGGGGCGCGGCCAGCCTGAGAGTAGTAGAAAAAATTAGAGAGCAGGTAAAGAGGAGACAGTCACAAATCCTTAAATTTATTTGTAGCCTATGTGGATGGAAAGTTATTTCTATTATAGGAATATATAATTTGTCTGACTAGATGGCTTACAGGGCTCATCATTCAGTAGAGGTGCCATTATTGTCTTCTCTTTCCCACAATCCCTTTATCTTCTCTCACATCTTTGCTCTTAATCATCATCATCATCATCACCATTTATTTATATAGCGCCACTGATTCCGCAGCGCTGTACAGAGAACTCACTCACATCAGTCCCTGCCCCATTGTAGCTTACAATCTAAATTCCCTAACACACACAGATAGACAGAGAGAGAGAGAGACTAAGGTCAATTTTGATAGCAGCCAATTAACCTACCAGTATGTTTTTGGAGTGTGGGAGGAAACCAGAACACCCGGAGGAAACCCACGCAAACACGGGTAGAACATACAAACTCCACACAGATAAGGCCATGGTCGGGAATTGAACTCATGACCCCAGCGCTGTGAGGCAGAAGTGCTAACCACTGAGCCACCGTGCTGCCTATTGAGATGTGACCGCCCTCTCAGTAGATTGGGGGAAAGCCAAGTAAAGTCTAATGTGAGGAACGAGGTTATTTGGTCTTTCCAGTACATTTCAATGACTTTTACTGCATGAAAAATAAGATGGCGGCCAGCAATAATAAATTATAGATGAAACTATGTAGTTTGATATAGTAAACTGTGTTCTAAGATGATATAGCTAAAAGTCAGTTGAGATCTGTGCATGTCTTTGAATGTAAGGAAAGGTTCATTTATTAAACAGTGTGTTGCTTTTGGCCATTTTAAATTGTGACTGTGTTAAAAATAAAAAATAAAAGAAAAAGCATTCAAAGCTGCAAATAAGGCATACAGTACACACAAGTTGGTTGTTGGGTGAGTTATATGTCCTGTTATTTTAATAGTTTGATGCATGTTTTACTGACAACAGTGAGTGTTGCAGTACTAAATAAGACCTGATGGTGGCAGCAGTACACAGCATGAAATTGTACAAATGCTCTATCGAAATGAAATATTTAAAGGTTTAAAGGCCAATGACAAAGGTTTGAACATTCCCATTTTATTGCAAAGTTCTATAATGTTTTCCTGATCTAAGAAGTGAAACCAGCTAAATAAATGTTGCATATTCGCTTACAGTTGTTGCTGTTATGCAATAGTAATACTCGGTTATCTCTGACAGTTATGTCATTATTGAGCAATCCCGTTGTAACGTGATGGTTTTCACGCTCCAGAGCCATATGTTCTACAACGTTATTTTTATAATTGTCGTTTTGTGCTACAGTGCTCTGCAGTGCTGGGCAGTGGTTAGAAGAGGGCATACGTAAAACAGGGGCATGTAATATAGACAAAATAAGTGCTAATGTAAAAACACAGGGTGTGGGGGGCCTTGCTTCCCTGCTGGGAGTAGGGTAAGTGCTACTGCTAATAAAGAAGTGACATTTCAGAGATCATTTAAAGATTTGAAGGTTTGGGAGAGTCTGATCAGATGTGATAGGGAATTCTATAGGTGGGGAGCAGCACAGGAGAAAACTTGTAGACAGAAGGGAGATATGGTTATCAGAGATGAGGCAAAGCGCACATCAGAGGAACACTATACCTCTGACATGACCTGACCGCTGGACATGATCATAATACAATTCTATTACACTCTATACAGACATAGGACACTACACCCCCAACATGACCTGACCACTGGACATGATCATAATACAATTCTATTACACTCTATATAGACATAGGACACTACACCTCCAACACGACCTGACCACTGGACATGATCATAATACAATTCTATTACACTGTATACAGACATAGGACACTACACCCCCAACATGACCTGACCACTGGACATGCTCATAATACAATTCTATTACACTGTATACAGACATAGGACACTACACCCCCAACATGACCTGACCACTGGACATGATCATAATACAATTCTATTACACTCTATACAGACATAGGACACTACACCTCCAACATGACCTGACCACTGGACATGATCATAATACAATTCTATTACACTCTATACAGACATAGGACACTACACCTCCAACATGACCTGACCACTGGACATGATCATAATACAATTCTATTACACTCTATACAGACATAGGACACTACACCCCCAACATGACCTGACCACTGGCCATGATCATAATACAATTATATTACACTGTATACAGACATAGGACACTACACCCCCAACATGACCTGACCACTGGACATGATCATAATACAATTATATTACACTCTATACAGACATAGGACACTACACCCCCAACATGACCTGACCACTGGACATGATCATAATACAATTCTATTACACTCTATACAGACATAGGACACTACACCTCCAACATGACCTGACCACTGGACATGATCATAATACAATTCTATTACACTCTATACAGACATAGGACACTACACCTCCAACATGACCTGACCACTGGACATGATCATAATACAATTCTATTACACTCTATACAGACATAGGACACTACACCCCCAACATGACCTGACCACTGGACATGATCATAATACAATTCTATTACACTCTATACAGACATAGGACACTGCACCTCAATATCTATTAAAAACTTATGTGAAGGAGAAAATGATTAACAATATTTTAAAGAAATATGTGAATCTACGTATATGCTGAATTTGATTATTAATGACGAAATGCATCATGTATATATAGCACGTTACACCCTTAAGGGTCTGAATTAGCATTCTGTTTAAGGTTCAATACTATTAAAACTGTACAAATCTAAAAGGAGTTGCTAATCTCAGATGAGAGAGCAAAACAAAATTCTTATTTTTTTTAAAAAAAATGTAATAATAGTCTTTAATAAATTATAACGAGTGCTGTCTGATCGCCGAAATACTGAGATTTATATCCAGCAGTAAAAATAAGGGACAAAGTACTAAACAAAGGAGTTTTAAACACGAGAGACCTTATCAGGAGAAACCAAGACAAGTCTTCAAAGCTTGGTTCTGTCCCTGGAAATCGTACAGTTAGCGACGTATACATTGCTGGTCTGTCGACATTAGAGGCCATTCTTACTATTGAGTCGTGGGGCGAGCGCACACAGTGGGACACTGACTTTCCGTCGATGTCACAGTGTGTCCTGAAATTTTCCAATCAGAAACCTCTTGGCAGACTAACATTCGCTTTATGCGTAACATACGAAGGCAATAAAGTGGCATATTGTCGCCGACACTGGACGGGTTGAGGCTTGTCGAGCTTGGCACATCTTCACGGTGGGAAGCGCAACTTCTAATTTCAGTCTTCCACATGCCGAAGACCTCTAGAGGCTTCGGTGATGTTTGAGCCGAGCAGAGGAGCCCGTGGGCGGAAGTGGTGACCCTTTAATGTAATTGACTCCCGCAGAGTGATGCTCGCACTCTCCTAATCACTGCGAGTCATGTGAGGTGTCCCAGCACCTACACCATCGTTACTAATAAATCATTAAAAGCTCTATACTGGAACTACTGACGGAAAAAAAACAAAAAACGCTGGTTCATTAAATTTTTATTGACACATAACGACTGTTCCCAGAATCCGGGATGTCATCATGTCGTCAGGTTTTGCTAAGGAGCAAGTTGTTTACGAGGAGGAATTGTAGGTTTTAAGGGGCACCAGAATTCATCATCATCATCATTATTTATTTATATAGCGCCAGCAAATTCCGTAGCGCTTCCGTAGAATTTATTAAACATGTAAGCTGTCTACATGTGGAGAACTTTACATGGGAAAAAAATAAAACATCTGTACAGATAAAAAAAATAAAATGTTAATTTTTGAAAAAAAATTAATTATCCTTTTCTCAGCAACCATTCCTATATTTAGTATGTACAGTGTGGATTTGCTGTACACAGTAATGTACAAAAGAAAAAATCTATTTTGCAGAAATGTATAGATATAATACGGTATTTGTGTTATATTGCGGTGTAAAATACAGGAGAGAACCCACTTCAATGTATTAGTGAATGAGATAAAAATGTAAATTATGGAAAAGTGTAAAAAAAATAAATAAATAATAATTTAGACATATTTGACTTTTGCTTGTGATACCTTCTGGGTTTAGTTTTTGGTACCCCAAAGAAATTTTTTGGGGCAGAAAATGTTTCACACATTTTGTTCATTTGTCCGTTAGAGATTTGTTGTGGGGTCTTTTCAATCAAAAGTCATTATCAAATTTACCCTTGTTAGATGAAAATAGGTAGAGCTAGACCCAGATATAATAGCTCTAAGTTACAGTAATAAAGATATATACGTTTTGTAAGTTAAATATTAAAATATGGTGTTAATAAATAAATAGATGATATATTTAATTAAAGGATGAAGCTGTCCGCTACAAAAGATTAAGCTGTCATTAGCTAAGGCTTGACAAAATTCAGTGGTTCTTATTGGCAAAAAGGCCCAGACGGAAATGGATTGGACCATTAACTCCGGATGACTGTCCGTCTGCCTGATCACTGCCCATCTCACCAATAGGCTCCCAGGCTGAGGGGCAGGCTGGTCCTGCGTGCAGCCACGTTAGCCGAGAGTGCATTCTCCTATGTCTTTGCTGCAGGCTTTCCAATAATAACATCGGTCAACACTCATTTTATTACCAATCGTAATAAAGTGTTTTTGGGGTAACTTTGTGGCGCTGATTCCGAATATGGTTTGGGTACGGTTGATCGGTGCGGAATATTCTGAAACCGAGGGCTCCTCCAATTAAAACACGAATCTGTGGAAAAAACGATGTAAATAGAAGCAGACTTACCTCCATACTGATGTTGTAGATGTCCGATCGGCGCAGGATGCTGACCGCAGGTGACTACTGAGGTGTCCGTCAGGAGACCTTAACGTCATTGCGACCTCTATCACTTTTAATTTAAAGCAGCAATGTCTGGTTAAGTGTCTAGACCAGGGTTTCCCAAACCCAGTCCTCAGGGCTCCCTAACAGTGCAGGTTTTCCATATCTCCTTGCTGGAGCACAGGTGTATTCATTACTGACTGACACATTGTAACAGATCCACAGGTGGTCCTAATTATGTCACATGTGATCCGGAAAACCTGCACTGTTGGGGAGCCCTGAGGACTCGGTTTGGGAAACCCTGGTCTAGACACTTAACCTGCGGGGTCGTGACATTGCCGCTTTAGATTAAAAGTGATAGAGGTCGCAATGTCGTTAAGGTCTCCTGACGGACACCTCAGTAGTCGGACTCGCCTGCGGTCAGTATCCTGCGCCGATCGGGCATCTACAACATCCGTATGGAAGTAAGTCTGCTTCTATTTACATCGTTTTTTTACAGATTCGGGTTTTAATTGGAGGTGTCGTTATGGTGGTAATCGTAAAAATTACCACCGCTTACAAATTGCTTTGAAATTGTCTCAAATCATAAAAAAGTAAATACATAGAATACATAATGGCAGTTTATTCGGTATATTAACAGATAAATAGTATTCTGATTCAGATAATTCCAAAGAATGCACAGAGTTTGTACCATTTTATTTTATGTGGGTTACCAGAACAATCACGTTGGAGGATCCAGCAATAGTCTACCATCATACATCTGTCCCACCTGCCTTCAGACCTTTCCTCCATCAGCTTTATATCTTGATGAAACCTCTCCCCTTGTTCCTCACTAAAATCATTTTACCTTTTATGCTCATTTTAGTACCAAATTTTTAACATTTGTGAGAATGTTTTGCTCCAGTTTTTCATAATTGTTCCTGACAACCGAGACATATCTGCACGGGGCAGAAGCTTTAACATTATTCATACATTTTGTGAAATTAGATTTCTTGATAAGTTTACCAATTTGAGGACCATCTAAGATACCACGATCTACAAATGTATTTCAAGCAATGGCCATCTTTCTCCAAGGCCTTTACAAATTGTTTCATTAGTCCCAGCTGGATATGGAGTGGTGGGAGAATGATTTTTTTTTTTTTCCCCCTGTCAACCAATGACTCATTATTGATGTTCGCTGCACCTACAGTCATGTTTTCTCATGTTTACAACCACTTTGTATGCAACTTGACTTATTTACACTAATTACATATATACATTTATCTATTATACAGACGAGAAACAAGAAAAACACAATAGACAACGCGAACCGCTCAACTGAGTGCTGGTTGGGTGACTGATCGCTTATATACAGAGGGGGATATTCTAGAATGTTCGCGGAGTGAACATTCTAGAATATTGACGTGTCTGACCTTCTGGTAGATTCCCATATGCATGCGTTATGGCTTAAGTTCCCTATTAATTGAAGGTATCCAGTATCTCCAGAACTAGAGCCAATATGGAAAAACTTTCATTTTTGAATTTGGCAATCAAAAAATACCCTAAATTCGTTCACATATCCTTAGAAAAAAAAAATAAAATAAAATATTATATATATATATATATATATATATATATATATATATATATATGTGTGTATATGTGTATATATATATATATATATATATATATATATATATATATATATATATATATATATATATATATATATATATAAATATAAATTATTTTTTTTTGGGTCGTCGGTTGAGCTGTGTAATATGTTCATGTTTACATAAGTGACCTGGCTGTTGGAGGTGAATATATTGCAGAATCCACATATGGCCGTTTATATTGAGATTGTGCTCTCTGATTGTTATACTGATCACTGTCTGTTCTGGTCACAGAGTCATATATCCTTTGTCTGACTCCCCCTCGGTGAAGATGTCCCATTCTTCCCATGCAGATGAAGGGACGACATTTGAACACCTCTGGAGTACCTTGTAAGTCACACATGTGGGATGTATGTCATTTTAAATTCCCCTTAGCGTTAAGGAACGTGGTAAAAGCATCATTTTGTACTGTGAAAAATCCTCAAATGTGATTTTAACTTACTATTAAAGTGCTTATAGTAAAGGTGGCCATTTTGTGAATACCATCATTCCATTAGGAACTAGCGACACCACTGAGGCACTTTTGTGAGATTTTTTTTTTAGCTGAACCGATATTAGACTGCAGCTTATGCATTCCGTAGGAAGTTACAGGTGATTCTATAGGCCGCTTCCTATCACGAGTATTGGTTCAGCCCACAAAATGGCTGCCCCCACCGTTTCCAGGCAATAGGTGTACTTTATATTTCGAATACTGATGCCAGTTATACTCTACTAAATCTAGGTCCCACAGTTCCCCAACAATAGCGCATTAACTGATGATACTCCCGTAGTCACGATGCCGTCTGATAATTAGTAGCCACTATTCATAGTTGTGCAGTGATGGCTGCTAAGATTTGAGGAACTGTAAGGCACTATATCGTATTCCCTATATTATACATATATTATACATTCCACACGGGTCATCTTTTGCAGAGGGGACCAGAGTAGAATGTAGGACCATATTGATTCCATCATCAGCTCGCTTACTGTGGGGGTCATAGGCAAACCGAGGGGGGTAGGGGGTTACCTAGTGCCTGGAAACCCCCCATCCAAGCCTGGGGCACTGTATAATTGAGGTGGCTGGACCCTGCCCCCGCTTCACACAGCTCTGCTTGAAAAGGGAGAGCTGTGTGCACCTAACAGTAGTACACGCAGCATTGCCCATGTATGTTATGGGGACAAGAAGAGTTGGAGAGCAGCCAAGCACTGTCTAATATTATAGCCACGCCCCTATGCATGCCGGTCACGCCCACTGGTGGCGTGGTGTGGAAACTCCTCCTCTACAAATCCTGAGTTTGCCCCTGGGGGTATCCGTGTGTGCAGGTTTGTGGATATATAGGAAGGAATTATTTGCAAGGTACCGTAGAAGAGTATCTAGGCTTCAGGCCTTTGAATTGGTTTTTTTGGATGCTACATATTATTATTATTATTATTATTATTCTTTTCATAGTCCTTTTAAGGTATCTATCAAACTTGTGTGGATTTTTCAATTTAGAACCAGCTATACAGTCAATTATAGTATCTTTAGTCCAGTGCCCCTCGTGTTCTTGTAGTTATGAAATTTAAGGAAATTTAAATGTTGGATGTGTATTTAGATGTTATCATTATATTATTATTATTATTATTATTATTATTATTATATTATATTATTATTATTATATTGTTTATTGTCCGGTATTATTGTTGTGTATTTAAATATTGTGTTAATGCTTGGCAAAACTATTGTGTCCTATCACGGAGACCCACCTTTAATTTAGAAACTCTGCTTGACACCATTATGTTTTTTGGTATGTTAGAATTGTGCTACTTCCCATGCCATTCTGCAAGGCTTGCTGAGACTTGTAGTGCCATAACTGCTGGCAAGCTGCATATATTTGCTCTAGGATATATAAACAAGTGCCATATATATAACAGTATAGTGAGGGGGGCCGTGATCTCCAGCCTTTCAGTCCCCGTTTCCGTCCAGACTTGTTTGGGCTTCAGATAATCGGTCCCTCTGTAGTACTAAACTCATAAATATCGACTAGATGTACTTACACAAGTAATGCTAATATATGTATAAATTCCTGTAAATGGTGTTCTGATGTCATCACTAGTAATAGGAACAACGTATGTGTATTAGACCAAATAATGATCCTCCCAACTATAAATTATTAGAAGTCGCCTCTAATTTCCGTCACTTGCATGAAAGCCCCTGGCCTCCGACTTTGTACCTTTCTATAGTCACGGAACACCGTAATGACTTCTAGTATCCTTATAATTTACAGTAGGGGATAAATTATACCATGTCTGAGGAATGTGACTTGTAGGATGAAAATATCATACACAGTAGTAACTTCAGCTCTACCCCATTCTCCTATCAGGGAACCGGACAGTAATTATTTCGATCTACCTCCATCAAGTCACTCCAACAACACAGAGGTCACCAATCGGACGGAGGTCAACATGGATGTGTATCAAATGAGGAACATGAACGAATCCATCATGGTGAGTGTCAGGTTTCTACCATATAAAGTATATAGAATTCTTAGACAGATGTGTCGTTTTCATATAGGTATTACTCTGTCATTACGTCTCTTCATCATCATCGTCATCACCATTTATTTATATAGTGCTACTAATTCCGTAGCGCTGTACAGAAAACTCGCTCACGTCAGTCCCTGCCCCATTGGAGCTTACAATCTAAATTCTCTAACACACAAACAGACTGAGAGAGACTAGGGTCAATTTGATAGCAGTCAATTAACCTACCAGTATGTTTTTGGAGTGTGGGAGGAAACCGGAGCACCCGGAGGAAACCCACGCAAACACGGGGTTTATGTTAGGGAATTTAGAATGTAAGCTCCAATGGGGCAGGGACTGATGTGAGCGAGTTCTCTGTACAGCGCTGCGGAATTAGTGGCGCTATATAAATAAATGGTGATGATGATGATGATGTGTCATGTGACCAAGTTCATTCGGATATCTGCTCAATGATTAAGGACTTCAAAAGTCAACAACACAGCGGAGGCAGAGCCTTGTCCAAGCCTGCGCTATGCTGGCACTCGCAGTGACTGACACTGGGTTGCACAGTAATTCTGAGACACTTGAGTAAAGTTTGTGCTGTAACACGCAGATCTGGCACTGAACGCACACGTTTGCCTCATCGCTCCGTGATGTGACTCAGTATGGACATGCTGCATGTGAAAGAAACATGTTATATATATTTTTTTCCCTCTCGGTTTTATTTTAAGAATTCCGAGTGCTTTGCTTGCCAAACAGGAAATGAAAGGTGCCATATGCTCCATGTGAGGTCATTTGTCTGCAGCACGATTTCATTCATTCTACCTCCTGATATTTGTAATGTCTGAGCACATTGTGAGACAAAAATAAAATAGTTTAAATTTAATGTTGTGTAAATGGAATATATTTTTATTTTCAATTTTTATTAAGCAGACGTATCATTTATATAAGCTATGATAGTATACCCATCACACAGGCTGTGGTGAGGTACCACCAAAGGGGTTGTGTCCACCACCAGGTGGAGCCAATAGTGTGTAGAGAGAATGCACAGTGCAGAGTATAAGGTTATAGAGAGAATGCACAGTGCAGAGTATAAGGGTACAGTGAGAGGGCACGGGGGAGAGTATAAGGGTACAGTGAGAGGGCACGGTTCAGAGTATGAGGGGTACAGTGAGAGGGCACGGTGCAGAGTATGAGGGGTACAGTGAGAGGGCACGGTGCAGAGTATGAGGGGTACAGTGAGAGGGCATGGTGCAGAGTATGAAGGGTACAGTGAGAGGGCACGGTGCAGAGTATGAAGGGTACAGTGAGAGGGCACTGTGCAGAGTATGAAGGGTACAGTGAGAGGGCACGGTGCAGAGTATGAGGGGTACAGTGAGAGGGCACGGTGCAGAGTATGAAGGGTACAGTGAGAGGGCACGGTGCAGAGTATGAGGGGTACAGTGAGAGGGCACGGTGCAGAGTATGAAGGGTACAGTGAGAGGGCACGGTGCAGAGTATGAAGGGTACAGTGAGAGGGCACGGTGCAGAGTATGAAGGGTACAGTGAGAGGGCACAATGCAGCATATGAAGGGTACAGTGAGAGGACACAGTGCAGAGTATGAGGGGTACAGTGAGAGGGCACGGTTCAGAGTATGAAGGGTACAGTGAGAGGGCACGGTGCAGAGTATGAAGGGTACAGTGAGAGGGCACGGTGCAGAGTATGAAGGGTACAGTGAGAGGGCACGGTGCAGAGTATGAGGGGTACAGCGAGAGGGCACTGTGCAGCGTGTGAACGGTACAGTGAGAGGGCACGGTACAGCGTATGAAGGGTGCAGTGAGAGGACACGGTGCAGAGTATGAAGGGTACAGTGAGAGGGCACGGTGCAGAGTATGAAGGGTACAGTGAGAGGGCACGGTGCAGAGTATGAAGGGTACAGTGAGAGGGCACGGTGCAGAGTATGAGGGGTACAGTGAGAGGGCACGGTGCAGAGTATGAAGGGTACAGCGAGAGGGCACTGTGCAGAGTATGAGGGGTACAGTGAGAGAGCACGGTACAGCGTATGAAGGGTGCAGTGAGAGGACACAGTGCAGAGTATGAAGGGTACAGTGAGAGGGCACGGTGCAGAGTATGAGGGGTACAGTGAGAGGGCACGGTGCAGAGTATGAAGGGTACAGCGAGAGGGCACTGTGTAGAGTATGAAGGGTACAGCGAGAGGGCACTGTGCAGAGTATGAAGGGTACAGCGAGAGGGCACGGTGCAGAGTATGAAGGGTGCAGCGAGAGGGCACTGTGCAGAGTATGAAGGGTACAGTGAGGGCACAGTGCAGAGTATGAAGGGTACAGTGAGAGGGCACGGTACAGCGTATGAAGGGTGCAGTGAGAGGACACAGTGCAGAGTATGAAGGGTACAGTAAGAGGGCACGGTGCAGAGTATGAGGGGTACAGCGAGAGGGCACGGTGCAGAGTATGAAGGGTACAGCGAGAGGGCACTGTGCAGAGTATGAAGGGTACAGCGAGAGGGCACTGTGCAGAGTATGAAGGGTACAGCGAGAGGGCACGGTGCAGAGTATGAAGGGTGCAGCGAGAGGGCACTGTGCAGAGTGTGAACGGTACAGTGAGAGGGCACTGTGCAGAGTATGAAGGGTACAGTGAGGACACAGTGCAGAGTATGAAGGGTACAGTGAGAGGGCACGGTGCAGAGTATGAGGGGTACAGTGAGATGGCACGGTGCAGAGTATGAGGGGTACAGTGAGAGGGCACGGTGCAGCGTATGAAGGGTACAGTGAGAGGGCACGGTGCAGAGTATGAGGGGTACAGCGAGAGGGCACGGTGCAGCGTATGAAGGGTGCAGTGAGAGGACACAGTGCAGAGTATGAAGGGTACAGTGAGAGGGCACGGTACAGCGTATGAGGGGTACAGTGAGATGGCACGGTGCAGAGTATGAGGGGTACAGTGAGAGGGCACAGTGCAGAGTATGAAGGGTACAGCGAGAGGGCACTGTGCAGAGTATGAAGGGTACAGCGAGAGGGCACTGTGCAGAGTATGAAGGGTACAGCGAGAGGGCACGGTGCAGAGTATGAAGGGTACAGCGAGAGGGCACGGTGCAGAGTATGAAGGGTACAGCGAGAGGGCACTGTGCAGAGTATGAAGGGTACAGCGAGAGGGCACGGTGCAGAGTATGAAGGGTGCAGCGAGAGGGCACTGTGCAGAGTGTGAACGGTACAGTGAGAGGGCACTGTGCAGAGTATGAAGGGTACAGTGAGGACACAGTGCAGAGTATGAAGGGTACAGTGAGAGGGGACGGTGCAGAGTATGAGGGGTACAGTGAGATGGCACGGTGCAGAGTATGAGGGGTACAGTGAGAGGGCACGGTGCAGCGTATGAAGGGTACAGTGAGAGGGCACGGTGCAGAGTATGAGGGGTACAGCGAGAGGGCACGGTGCAGCGTATGAAGGGTGCAGTGAGAGGACACAGTGCAGAGTATGAAGGGTACAGTGAGAGGGCACGGTACAGCGTATGAGGGGTACAGTGAGATGGCACGGTGCAGAGTATGAGGGGTACAGTGAGAGGGCACAGTGCAGAGTATGAAGGGTACAGCGAGAGGGCACTGTGCAGAGTATGAAGGGTACAGCGAGAGGGCACTGTGCAGAGTATGAAGGGTACAGCGAGAGGGCACGGTGCAGAGTATGAAGGGTACAGTGAGAGGGCACGGTGCAGAGTATGAAGGGTACAGTGAGAGGGCACGGTGCAGAGTATGAAGGGTACAGTGAGAGGGCACGGTGCAGAGTATGAGGGGTACAGCGAGAGGGCACTGTGCAGCGTGTGAACGGTACAGTGAGAGGGCACGGTACAGCGTATGAAGGGTGCAGTGAGAGGACACGGTGCAGAGTATGAAGGGTACAGTGAGAGGGCACGGTGCAGAGTATGAAGGGTACAGTGAGAGGGCACGGTGCAGAGTATGAAGGGTACAGTGAGAGGGCACGGTGCAGAGTATGAGGGGTACAGTGAGAGGGCACGGTGCAGAGTATGAAGGGTACAGCGAGAGGGCACTGTGCAGAGTATGAAGGGTACAGCGAGAGGGCACTGTGCAGAGTATGAGGGGTACAGTGAGAGAGCACGGTACAGCGTATGAAGGGTGCAGTGAGAGGACACAGTGCAGAGTATGAAGGGTACAGTGAGAGGGCACGGTGCAGAGTATGAGGGGTACAGTGAGAGGGCACGGTGCAGAGTATGAAGGGTACAGCGAGAGGGCACTGTGTAGAGTATGAAGGGTACAGCGAGAGGGCACTGTGCAGAGTATGAAGGGTACAGCGAGAGGGCACGGTGCAGAGTATGAAGGGTGCAGCGAGAGGGCACTGTGCAGAGTATGAAGGGTACAGTGAGGGCACAGTGCAGAGTATGAAGGGTACAGTGAGAGGGCACGGTACAGCGTATGAAGGGTGCAGTGAGAGGACACAGTGCAGAGTATGAAGGGTACAGTAAGAGGGCACGGTGCAGAGTATGAGGGGTACAGCGAGAGGGCACGGTGCAGAGTATGAAGGGTACAGCGAGAGGGCACTGTGCAGAGTATGAAGGGTACAGCGAGAGGGCACTGTGCAGAGTATGAAGGGTACAGCGAGAGGGCACGGTGCAGAGTATGAAGGGTGCAGCGAGAGGGCACTGTGCAGAGTGTGAACGGTACAGTGAGAGGGCACTGTGCAGAGTATGAAGGGTACAGTGAGGACACAGTGCAGAGTATGAAGGGTACAGTGAGAGGGCACGGTGCAGAGTATGAGGGGTACAGTGAGATGGCACGGTGCAGAGTATGAGGGGTACAGTGAGAGGGCACGGTGCAGCGTATGAAGGGTACAGTGAGAGGGCACGGTGCAGAGTATGAGGGGTACAGCGAGAGGGCACGGTGCAGCGTATGAAGGGTGCAGTGAGAGGACACAGTGCAGAGTATGAAGGGTACAGTGAGAGGGCACGGTACAGCGTATGAGGGGTACAGTGAGATGGCACGGTGCAGAGTATGAGGGGTACAGTGAGAGGGCACAGTGCAGAGTATGAAGGGTACAGCGAGAGGGCACTGTGCAGAGTATGAAGGGTACAGCGAGAGGGCACTGTGCAGAGTAAGAAGGGTACAGCGAGAGGGCACGGTGCAGAGTATGAAGGGTACAGCGAGAGGCACGGTGCAGAGTATGAAGGGTGCAGCGAGAGGGCACTGTGCAGAGTGTGAACGGTACAGTGAGAGGGCACGGTGCAGAGTATGAAGGGTACAGTGAGAGGGCACGGTGCAGAGTATGAAGGGTACAGTGAGGACACAGTGCAGAGTATGAAGGGTACAGTGAGAGGGCACGGTGCAGAGTATGAGGGGTACAGTGAGATGGCACGGTGCAGAGTATGAGGGGTACAGTGAGAGGGCACGGTGCAGCGTATGAAGGGTACAGTGAGAGGGCACGGTGCAGAGTATGAGGGGTACAGCGAGAGGGCACGGTGCAGCGTATGAAGGGTGCAGTGAGAGGACACAGTGCAGAGTATGAAGGGTACAGTGAGAGGGCACGGTACAGCGTATGAGGGGTACAGTGAGATGGCACGGTGCAGAGTATGAGGGGTACAGTGAGAGGGCACGGTGCAGAGTATGAAGGGTACAGCGAGAGGGCACTGTGCAGAGTATGAAGGGTACAGCGAGAGGGCACTGTGCAGAGTATGAAGGGTACAGCGAGAGGGCACTGTGCAGAGTATGAAGGGTACAGCGAGAGGGCACGGTGCAGAGTATGAAGGGTGCAGCGAGAGGGCACTGTGCAGAGTGTGAACGGTACAGTGAGAGGGCACTGTGCAGAGTATGAAGGGTACAGTGAGGACACAGTGCAGAGTATGAAGGGTACAGTGAGAGGGCACGGTGCAGAGTATGAGGGGTACAGTGAGATGGCACGGTGCAGAGTATGAGGGGTACAGTGAGAGGGCACGGTGCAGCGTATGAAGGGTACAGTGAGAGGGCACGGTGCAGAGTATAAGGGGTACAGTGAGATGGCACGGTGCAGAGTATGAGGGGTACAGTGAGAGGGCACGGTGCAGCGTATGAAGGGTACAGTGAGAGGGCACGGTGCAGAGTATAAAGGGTACAGTGAGAGGACACAGTGCAGAGTATGAAGGGTACAGCGAGAGGGCACTGTGCAACCTGTGAACGGTACAGTGAGAGGGCACAGTACAGCGTATGAAGGGTACAGCGAGAGGACACAGTGCAGAGTGTGAAGGGTACAGTGAGAGGGCACGGTGCAGCGTATGAAGGGTACAGCGAGAGGGCACGGTGCAGCGTATGAAGGGTGCAGTGAGAGGACACAGTGCAGAGTATGAAGGGTACAGTGAGAGGGCACGGTACAGCGTATGAAGGGTGCAGTGAGAGGACACAGTGCAGAGTGTGAAGGGTACAGTGAGAGGGCACGGTGCAGAGTATGAAGGGTACAGTGAGAGGGCACGGTGCAGCGTATGAAGGGTGCAGTGAGAGGACACAGTGCAGAGTGTGAAGGGTACAGTGAGAGGGCACGGTGCAGAGTATGAAGGGTACAGTGAGAGGGCACGGTGCAGCGTATGAAGGGTACAGTGAGAGGGCACGGTGCAGAGTATAAAGGGTACAGTGAGAGGACACAGTGCAGAGTATGAAGGGTACAGCGAGAGGGCACTGTGCAACCTGTGAACGGTACAGTGAGAGGGCACAGTACAGCGTATGAAGGGTACAGCGAGAGGACACAGTGCAGAGTGTGAAGGGTACAGTGAGAGGGCACGGTGCAGCGTATGAAGGGTACAGTGAGAGGGCACGGTGCAGCGTATGAAGGGTGCAGTGAGATGGCACGGTGCAGAGTATGAAGGGTACAGTGAGAGGGCACGGTACAGCGTATGAAGGGTGCAGTGAGAGGACACAGTGCAGAGTATGAAGGGTACAGTGAGAGGGCACGGTGCAGAGTATGAAGGGTACAGTGAGAGGGCACGGTGCAGCGTATGAAGGGTGCAGTGAGAGGACACAGTGCAGAGTGTGAAGGGTACAGTGAGAGGGCACGGTGCAGAGTATGAAGGGTACAGTGAGAGGGCACGGTGCAGCGTATGAAGGGTGCAGTGAGAGGACACAGTGCAGAGTGTGAAGGGTACAGTGAGAGGGCACTGTACAGCGTGTGAAGGGTGCAGTGAGAGGGCACTGTGCAGAGTATGAAGGGTACAGTGAGAGGGCACGGTACAGCGTATGAAGGGTATAGTTAGCGGAAGGCACGTGGGTACCAGTTGACATCAGTGAGATAGAGCAGCTTGATGGATGGTTACTGGTCCAGGCACAGATCTCGCACACATCCTTACAGATCTTGGCCAGGCTGACCACCAGGATCCACACGGCCACCTGTGTGCTGCCATAGGAGCCCAGGACCAGGAGAGCCGGGATCAGCAGTGTGTCCATAGCCCCACTGTATCCCTCATGACCCCGGAGCACACGCATGTGCAAGTCAGCAGATTGAGAGGCTCAACAGGGATCCGGGAGGTCTCCCAATAGTCGGGGGTCATATTCAAGGAGTGTTACTCATTAAGCTTAGTGACAGGAAGTCAGTGTGCGCAGGAGCAAAGCTTCCCCCCTGATCCCCTTTGCTCAAGTTGTGTATATTGCTTTACATATGTTTTACATCCAGTACATCCTACCAGTGGCAAAATCATTATAGCGGTGCACGCGGGCTGCTTGTGTGTCCAGTCCAGTGCATGCGTACATCGTCCGCGCGGGTTGTGATGGCGCTGCTCAGCTTGTGGCGCTGCTCAGCTTGTGGCGCTGCTCAGCTTGTGATTGGTCGTGTGGTCGTGCGCTGAGTGCTTACTACAGGTGGTGACCGTTATGTTTCATTACACTACTGATGAGTGTGGGTGTGTGTACAGTGATTGGCTACGTGAAGTGAGGTTCTTACAAAAAAGCACTATGTGTGTGTGTGTGTGTGTGTATAATATATATATATATATATATTATTATTATATATTATAACTCATCTGCTACAGTTGTATATATAATATCACTGTATAAATATAATGATTTGGACACATCTCAGTGTCACCCTCCTTTTCCTCTGTGAACAAGACCCCCCCCCCCCCCCCCCCCGCCTCCCCTCTCCCGCTTGGCTTCCTAACTCCGCGGTGGCTTTGTTGTTAATTTTGGCAAAAGTAAGACAGAAGGATCAGGTGGAGAGTGGAATACTAATTATAGGCCAAGCCAAGCCTCCGACTGCTGCTCTATGACACCCTAAGCTGTGACATTCTTACTGTGACGGCATTCTGGGGATTTAATTACTGGGGGCTGCCAAGACGAGACCTCCAATCCCAATCCTTCCCATTTACTAGGCAAACATGAACACACAATAGTATGTGTACAATATATATATATATATATACTGTATACATTTTAATATGTTGTGTAAGAGGACACAACGTGAGTAAGGGCAGATGTACATCCATTGGTCTCAGCATTGTCTGCAGAAGTTAATTTTTTTTAGGCACGTTGATGAACCGGGACGCGGGATAAGTCCAGCCCAATGTTATATGCAGATTCATATCTATAAGATTTGCATTGGCACCTTGATCTTGGACACAGAAGTGTCATGTTTATGTCGCCTGCAGCTTGTAGGGTGCTGTGTATTATTGTTACTATGATGATATTGCTGCTGACAGATTGTCTCTGTTGCTGAGGTCTCCAATTATATGGAAACAAAGGAATAACTGTCCTTATAATTACACCAACTCCATGTGTAAACAAGTGTGTCTTCTTTCACTCGTAGTTACATTGTATCTCAGTTGTGATGGTGGTAGCTGGAAGATATGGAAGCAAAAATCTTCTCCTTGAGAATGTCTTCAAAATCCATTATCCGGTCAACAACATATATACATGTTATTGCTGCATATTAATCACTGTATTGTTTGCTCACCCTCTCCCTAATTTGCAGTTCTACATTTTAGCTGCTAAATACACATTGCTGTCTAGGTTACGTATAAGACTAAAAGGTTGTATACAAGACTGATTACCAGCTATCAGTGCTTTGCCGTCCTCCTTTTTATTTTTGTTTAAGTGTTATGAACTGGCAATGTCCCTGTTTTTTAGTACTTGCCATCTACATTTGAACTCCTTTCAAATGTTAATGTATCTATTCTAATCATGTTTCATATATGTAAGTACAAGTGCTCAGTATCATTCTTCCCTTTCTGCAAATTGAATGAATATTTGGTGACATTGTCTGACTTCACAGTACAACTTCTCTTCCTCTTTTTATTGCCAGGGATGATCCTTGGTATCCACATTTATTTGGGATATGTTTTGCTTGGGATGATTCTTGGTTTTCCGTTTTGCTTAAATTGTTCTCATTGTCTGATCGGTAATTTGTTTGCACAGTACCACTTCTCCTGTTCTGTATTCTGGATGCAATTCTCAGTATCTGTTCCTAATCTGTATGGTGCACCATTTATAATTTGAATCTTGGTAGTGGTGGTGAGGTAAAATCAGTGGCACATTGTCCACAATTGCATTGTTCATGTAGGGTGAACTCTTCCCAAAACTTTAAATGATAAAATTTTGGGAGTGCACAGTGGCTCATTGGTTAGCACTTCTGCCTCACAGCACTGGGGTCATGAGTTCAATTCCCGTCCATGGCCTTATCTGTGTGGAGTTTGTATGTTCTCCCTGTGTGTGTGCGCGTGGGTTTCCTCCGGGTGCTCCGGTTTCCTCCCACACTCCAAAAACATACTGGTAGGTTAATTGGCTGCTATCAAATTGACCCTAGTCTCTCCTTCTCTGTCTGTGTGTGTGTGTATTAGGGAATTTAGATTGTAAGCCCCAATGGGGCAGGGACTGATGTGAATGAGTTCTCTGTACAGCGCTGCGGAATTAGTGGCGCTCTAGAAATAAATGGTGATGATATTGATAGTTTCCCGTGTGCAAAACCCTAATGATAGGTAATTACTCTTTTTCTATACATTTATGCACCAATAATATGATAGTTGTTAGTGTTTGATATAAGGTATTCCGTATTTATTGCAAACACTTCTATTTATGTTTGCAAAACCTTACAAGAGTCCTTTTAATGCCTTAGCAAACACTGTATGTCAACAGAGTAATAATAAACTGTTAAGCATAAAATTAGCTAAAGGTCTTATTGTATTATAGAGGTAAACTCTACGTCTCCCTGATCTTGGCTTGGAGATGAAACCTATTGATTCCACCGTAACGATAACAGTCCTGGGCCGAGCGACCGGTGACCGTAGCCTCTCTAAGCAAGGTGTAAATATCCTTTTAAGTCGTCGCTGATGCAGTTTAGTTCGAGTTGCAGTTTGGCAATTATTACGTGGTTGCTTTGGTGTTTGGCAGAATGCTGCTTTTGTAGAATTAAAATACATTGAGTTTAATAAGAAAGAAGGAACCCCGTCGCCTCCTCCTCCCTCTCCCCCCCCCCCCCCCCCCTCAGTGGGACACTTGGTATAGTCCAATACAACACCGGACAAGCCTGGGCCTGCCTGGTGGTTTAATGAATAGTCATGAGGAAAGGGAAAGGGGGAGGGGCCAAGTTTGTTGTTGGATGCAGCTAGTTGACAGAACCAAGGGAGATGAGAAAAAAAAAAAACATAAAGTAAAAAAAATAAATAATATAACACTCCTTACATGTACCACAGCATCCTCTAAGGCACATACGCTGTGCTGTGCACCTGTGCGGCATCTCTATGTCTCATTCTTACCTACCCTACAGTCTACTCTACTGACCCCATGACTAATCTGCTGGGACAATTCCATTTTGCATTTGTTCTGCAAGAAGACTAAGATGCTTTATATAAGTGACCCCATGCAGCCGTACACGGTAGGTGATGCAGATTGTCCGCCTTCGCTTTTTAATTTAATTTATTTTTTTTTTTCATTCCTGCAAAAAAAAAAAAAAAAAAAGACTTTTCAGCCAACTCCTGCTACCTTACTAGCTTACTACCTTACTAGCTTGCTAGTCTGGCTTTCACACCTGTTGCCATTTAGGCTCTGCCATGCGTGAGATTAGCAAATTAGGGGCTTCTTGTGGGAACCATTCGGAGCAGGCGTCAGTCATAACAATATAAATTAGATACGGTGCAACAGTGCGCGGATTGTTTATGCTTTTTTTTTTTCTTGTTGCTTCACTTTTACTGTGTTTTCAAATTCAGGATAACGTTTGTGACATAAATTGTGTAGCTGTTGCTTTTGCTGATTATATCATTTTGTAGGTGTATATTGCCACTTGCATAATGAAAGCAAATATTATTTACACAATGTTACAAGCGGGAAGCTCACGGGTTAGGACTAGTGGAATTATCAATATGTATAATGAGGCCGCGTCTGGATTTTAGCCACAGAAATGCCGATATCTCTACAGCTGTCCAAATTAGTTTTTGTCTTGAGATACACAATTAAATATTTTTATATACATGAAACAGAGAGCATGATGCACTGTAATAATATAGTTTGTCTGATTGATTAATAGAATGTAATCCAAGGTTTTGTTTGCACTTCTATTTAAAATAAATAAATTGCACAAAACTGTTGTTTAAAAGCTGCAGCAAAATCACTGACTTTTTTAAATGATGCTTTGTTTCCATAATACACTGTTAAAAGTGATTCCATATTTATAAGCATTTAGGAACAAAAAAAAATATTTATTAAAATATATACTGTTATCTGTTTATTAACAAGTTTTGTAATCAAACCTATTTCTGCCTGACAATGTAAACTAAATAGCTACCAATTATAAGGAGGGGAGCTTTAGGACACAGTAGATATGATCTTTAAATAACAAAAGCAAAAAAATGTTACAGTGTGTTATTGCTGCATTCAAACTCTTACATTAAAAATATAATAATAATATTTCACTTTATAAAAAGACTTGATAGTACGGGCAAAGTCGTATACATTTATGGTGTATTTTAATTTATTATAATCAATTATGTTGCGTTTTTGCATATGTCTACTGGCTTGTATTGTTTTTATCCTCTTTAATGTAAAGGCTAACAAAATAATTCAAATTATAATTATAGTTCACTTAATTTTTAAGTTTAATTCTATTGACACTGTCTAGTATATTCTATCTATATGTATCTCAAATCTATCTATGTATCTCATATCTATATCTATCTATCTATCTATTTATCTCATATCTATCTATCTCATATCTATCTATCTATCTATCTATCTATCATCTATCTATCTATTTATCTCATATCTATCTATCTATCTATCTATCTCATATCTATCTATCTATCTATCTATCTCATAACTCTCTCTCATATCTATATCTATCTATCCTATCTATCATCTATCTATCTCATATCTATCTCATATCTATCTATCTATCTATCTATCTATCTATCTATCTATCTATCTATCTCATAACTATCTATCTATCTATCTATCTCTCTCATATCTATATCTATCTATCTATCTATCTACCTATCTATCTATCTATCTATCTATCTATCTATCTATCTATCTATCTCTCTCATATCTATATCTATCTATCTATCTATCTATCTATCTATCTCATATCTATATCTATCTATCTATCTATCTATCTATCTATCTATCTATCTATCTATCTCATATCTATATCTATCTATCTCCTATCTATCTCTCTGATATCTATATATATATCTATCTATCTACCTCTCTCATATCTATATCTATCCTATCTATCTATCTCTCATATCTATATCTATCTATCTATCTATCTAGCTCTCTCATATCTATATCTATCTATCTATCTATCTATCTATCTATCTATCTATCTCTCTCATATCTATATCTATCTATCTATCTCTCTCATATCTATATCTATCTATCTATCTATCTATCTATCTCATATCTATCTATCTATCTATCTATCTATCTATCTCTCTCATATCTATATCTATCTATCTATCTATCTATCTATCTATCTATCTATCTATCTATCTATCTCATATCTATCTATCTATCTATCTATCTATCTATCTCATAACTATCTATCTATCTATCTATCTATCTATCTCATATCTATCTATCTATCTATCTATCTATCTATCTATCTATCTATCTCATATCTATCTATCTATCTATCTATCTATCTATCTATCTCATAACTATCTATCTATCTATCTATCTATCTCATATCTATCTATCTATCTATCTATCTATCTCATATCTATCTATTTATCTATCTATCTATCTATCTATCTATCTATCTATCTATCTCTCTATCTCATATCTATCTATCTATCTATCTATCTATCTATCTATCTATCTATCTATCTCATATCTATCTATTTATCTATCTATCTATCTATCTCATATCTATCTATCTATCTATCTATCTATCTATCTATCTATCTCATATCTATCTATCTATCTATCTATCTATCTATCTATCTATCTCATATCTATCTATCTATCTATCTATCTATCTATCTATCTCTCTGATATCTCATAGCTATCTATCTATCTATATATCTATCTATCTATCTATCTATCTATCTATCTATCTCATATCTATCTATCTATCTATCTATCTATCTATCTCATATCTATCTATCTATCTATCTATCTATCTATCTATCTATCTCATATCTATCTATCTATCTATCTATCTATCTCATATCTGTCTATCTATCTTTAGTATTAAGCCACAAGCTGAGGACTATAATGAACTATAATTCAGGACAATGATCTCAGTTACGTCTCCTACAACCCTCTAGTATCTGTCTGCACCGTACGCACCGCTCTTTCCCCGCTGCACCAGACAGCTGTGTCTCCTACGCTCCCCAGATGAGGCACCATAACCCCCCTTATCATTGTCCCCCAGGAGCCCCATCTCTTCCTTCTCACTTGTCCACCAACAATAATTGAAAAATCATGTAAACAAAAACATTTCTATTGTTATTTCTTGTGATATAAGTGACGCTGGGTGCGCTGAAGTGTCGCCATGTCTGAGGACCAGCGTCCTAGTGGTGTTCTAGGGGGGAAACCACATAGTGGGCACCTTGTGCCGGGTCACTGGGCTACCGTGGTCCGAGTCACTGGGCTACCGTGGTCCGAGTCACTGGGCTACCGTGGTCCGAGTCACTGGGCTACCGTGGTCCGAGTCACTGGGCTACCGTGGTCCGAGTCACTGGGCTAACGTGGTCCGAGTCACTGGGCTAACGTGGTCCGAGTCACTGGGCTACCGTGGTCCGAGTCACTGGGCTACCGTGGTCCGAGTCACTGGGCTACCGTGGTCCGAGTCACTGGGCTACCTGCGTTTTTTTCTTCTAATAGGCTGTGATCCATGTTTTGCCGTCCAGACTAAAAATTGACAGCCGGCCCCTGGATACCCCCAATGTTAAGAAAATCTGTCTGATAGGTAAATGGTGGAGAGTAAATCCCCTTAAATGCAAACAAGGATATGAAGGAATATATTTTATATTTTTACTATTATATCTTAACAGGAAAGGTACACATAGGTAAACAACTCTATATAGCACAGGTAAGGCAGTATCTATATACAGTATAGTATCTCTATCAGTGTCTATATACAGTATAGAATCTCTATCAGTATCTATATACAGTGTAGTATCTATATCAGTATCTATATACAGTATAGTATCTATATACAGTGTAGTATCTATATCAGTATCTATATACAGTATAGTATCTATATACAGTATAGAATCTCTATCAGTATCTATATACAGTGTAGTATCTCTATCAGTGCCTATATACAGTATAGTATCTATATACAGTATAGTATCTCTATCAGTATCTATATGCAGTATAGTATCTATATACAGTGTAGTATCTATATCAGTATCTATATACAGTGTAGTATCTATATCAGTATCTATATGCAGTATAGTATCTATATACAGTGTAGTATCTATATCAGTATCTATATACAGTGTAGTATCTATATCAGTATCTATATGCAGTATAGTATCTATATACAGTGTAGTATCTATATCAGTATCTATATACAGTGTAGTATCTATATCAGTATCTATATACAGTATAGTATCTCTATCAGTGCCTATATACAGTATAGTATCTCTATCAGTATCTATATACAGTGTAGTATCTATATCATTATCTATATACAGTATAGTATCTCTATCAGTGCCTATATACAGTATAGTATCTCTATCAGTATCTATATACAGTGTAGTATCTATATCATTATCTATATACATTATAGTATCTCTATCAGTGTCTATATACAGTGTAGTATCTATATCATTATCTATACACCAATCAGCCACAACAATAAAGCCACTGACAAGTGACGTGAATAACATTGATTATCTTGTTACACTGACAGGGACATATAATGGGGTGGGATATATTAGGCAGCTAGTGAACAGTCAGTTCTTGAAGTTGATGTGTTGGAAGCAGGAAAATGGGCAAGCGTAAGGATCTGGGAGACTTTGACAAGCATCACCAAAACGGCAGGTCTTGTGGGGTGCTACCAGTATGCAGCGGGTAGTACCTACCAAGAGTGGTCCAAGGAAGAACAACCAGTGAACCGGTGACAGGATCATGGGCGCCCAGAATCATTGATGCGCGTGAGGAGCGAAGGCTGGGCGTCTGGCCCAATCCCACAGAAGAGCTACTGTAGCACAAATTGCTGGAAAAGTTAATGCTGGTTATGATAGGAAGGTGTCAGAACACACAGTGCATCGCAGCTTGCTGCGTATGGGTCTGCGTAGCCACAGACCGACCAGAGAGCCCATGCTGACCCCTGTCCACTACCTACAATGGGCACGTGACTGCCAGAACTGGAGCAAAGGAGCGGTACGGTGGCTCAGTGGTTAACACTTCTGCCTCACAGCACTGGGGTCATGAGTTCGATTTCCAACCATGGCCTTATCTGTGAGGAGTTTGTATGTTCTCCCCGTGCTTGTGTGCGTTTCTTCCGGGTGCTCCGGTTTCCTTCCACACTCCAAAAATATACTGGTAGGTTAATTGGCTGCTATTAAATTGCCCTTAGTCTCTCTTGGTCTGACTGTGTGTATGTTAGGGGTTTTAGAGTGTAAGCTCCAATGGGACAGGGACTGATGTGAATGAGTTCTCTGTACAGCGCTGCGGAATTAGTGGCGCTATATAAATGAATAGATGATGATGAATGGAAGAAGGTGGTCTGGTCTGATGTTTTCTTTTACATCATATGGACGGTTGGGTGAGCGTGCATCATTAACCAGGGGAAGAGATGGCACCAGGATGCACTATGGGAAGAAGGCAGCTGGCGGAGGCAGTGTGATGCTCTGGGCAATGTACTGCTGGGAAACCTTGGGTCCTGGCATTCATGTGGATGTTACTTTGACACGTACCACCTGCCTAAACATTGCTGCAGACCAAGTACACCCCTTCGTGGTAACGGTATTCCCTGATGTCAGTGGCCTCTTTCAGCAGGATAATGCGCCTGGTCACACTGCAAAAATTGTGCAGGAATGGTTTGAGGAACATGACAAAGAGTTCAAGGTGTTGACTTGGCCTCCAAATTCCTCAAATCTCAATTTGATGGAGCATCTGTGGGATTATCTGGAAAAACAAGTCCGAGCCATGGAGACCCCACCTCGCAACTAACGGGATCTGCTGCTAACGTCTTGGTACCACAGGACACCTTCAGAGCTCTTGTGGAGTCCATTCCTTGACGGGTCAGAGCTGTTTTGTCTGCACGAAGGGACCTACACAATAATAGGCAGGTGGTATTAATGCTGAGGCTAATCAGTGTATATTGTCTTTTCTTCTTAGAACATAAGCAAATTTGTGCCACTTCTTCAGTTTTAGTGGGAAGATTAAACTCTTTAATTACTTTTATTCAAAAAGGAAAAGACAAAAGCAATTTATTTATTGAATATAAACCATTTTTAAGTGCGTTCTCCCTAAGGTCCTGTGTTTCCCCAGTTTTTAAGTGAGCATAGATAAAGCAACATGTTGGCTATCAGATTGATAATGGCAGCACAGAGTATTACAGGGATGAGGCTGTGTTCTGTACTCTGGTGTAATTGTGTCAGTGAGGACAGAGCTGCATGTGACAGGGGCAGTGACATGATGTGAGGAGGGGAATGGAGGCAGCGGGAAGCCACAGACTGAGAGTTATATAGTGTAAGGAGCAGGGTCCCCAGCAGCACAGAGTATATCAGGAGATGAGTGATGTGTTAGTGAGGACAGGGCTGCATGTGACAGGGGCAGTGACATGATGTGAGGAGGAGAATGGAGGCAGCAGGAAGCCACAGACTGAGGGTTATATAGTGTAAGGAGCAGGGTCCCCAGCAGCACAGAGTATATCAGGAGATGAGTGATTTGTTGGTGAGGACAGAGCTGCATGTGACAGGGGCAGTGACATGATGTGAGGAGGGGAATGGAGGCAGCAGGAAGCCACAGACTGAGAGTTATATAGTGGAAGGAGCAGGGTCCCCAGCAGCACAGAGTATATCAGGAGATGAGTGATGTGTTAGTGAGGACAGGGCTGCATGTGACAGGGGCAGTGACATGATGTGAGGAGGGGAATGGAGGCAGCAGGAAGCCACAGACTGAGAGTTATATAGTGGAAGGAGCAGGGTCCTCCAGCAGCACAGAGTGTATCAGGAGATGAGTGATGTGTTAGTGAGGACAGGGCTGCATGTGACAGGGGCAGTGACATGATGTGAGGAGGGGAATGGAGGCAGCAGGAAGCCACAGACTGAGAGTTATATAGTGGAAGGAGCAGGGTCCCCAGCAGCACAGAGTAGTGATGTGGGGACTCTTGTCAGTGATGCAATAATTGTGGTCTTAAATGCTTTTCTATATATACTGCAGCTCCTAACTTGTTAATTTTAAATGTTATAATCACTATCATCTGACATGTTTCCTTATGTACCAATAGAGTGAATGAAGCTTACACCTCTGTAAATAATCATTGGATGCACTTTACACATCATTAATATTTATATGTTAATCCATTTGTCAGCTTATGAAAAAGATAGATGTAAAACAAAACGACCTTGTTTTAATCAACAATTACTGTTTTTAACAATTTTTTCTATATAACTATGTCTGATTTATCCCTGATGTAAACTTTTCAGCACAATCTGCTACAATTAGCCATATCCCATTATCATAATCTTTTCGCTCTTGGTGGATACTATGACATTGCCCCTTTTTAAACGATGTTTTGTTTTTAATTTTCAAGCAAAAATTTGTTTAACATAGTTTAGCAATCTATTACGTGAATGGGGCTATTGTCTTTGACCTCTCTATAAGAAAGATCTTATTGACAGAGCTAATAACATTCATTCTTGTGGTCTTCAAGAATGTGGGATAATGTGTCTGAACAACTTCAGTTTAATTTACTTGCAGGAACAACTCCTGATAATTGCATCGGCTAATAAACAGGGCACACGTGTGGCTCAGGCTCCCTCTTGTAGTAATTGTTCTCAGAGTACAATATTAAGGATACATTCCGGAACTCAAAGTTGGAGGTTCCAGATTCCGGGTTATAGACTTTAGTGCTATCGCCGTAGCGACACGACAGGTAGTGGAACCTTTCCTATGGGGTCCGATACTTACTAGCTTTCCTTACACATTTGATCACTTTGCTGATAAATTGCTTTTGTTAAATGCTGCCTGTGGGCTGGGGGGATAGTGATCCCTCCCAGACTTTCAAAGCTCAATTGAGGGATAATTAGAAAAGCAAATACAGGGCAGCTCACACAAGTCTCCGCAGATTCCCACCCAGATAAGAGTATGAGACTGTTTTCTTCTATACAGACTTGTCCGCCGTCATCTATAGTAACTGCCACAAAGAAAAATGATAGGGAATCCATATGAATGCACATTGAAAGTTATTTTATTTTTTTCCCAGTGGAATTCACAAAACAAAATTTTAAATTCTGTTCTCTTAAAACAAACGTTCTCAAGTCGTTAGCACTCCTAAAATTATGTTAATTTAACTAATGCAAAAGAGGATACCTTTAGCACTTGTCTAATATTATAAAAAATATATATATATATATATATATATAATATGTTTTAATTTGTTTCAGTGAGTTTTATTTCAATAACCAATTCATTTTTTATACAGCTAGCATGTGATAGCTGCATTAAAGTACTTTGATTCTATGGAGGCTTATTACATAAAGATCCTTACAAAGCCAGACCGTGAAGAATGGGAAGGGAGGGGTTTCAGTGCAGTCTAGAACTTAGAAAGTGCTAGCCACGCCCCTACAGTAGGTTGACCACGCCCACTCGACGATTGACACTCCCACTTAGATGGGGGGCGCCGGTGTCCTGTCTCGCCCAGTGCACTAAAATTTCTAATTACGGCACTGATGGGTATATATAATCATAATACAAATGTAGTATCAGGTTCAATATTATCATTCTCAGGCATTATTCTCGTTCCACAACCGTCCATATTTGGTCATTGTACCTACATCACTAGAACTGATCCAGCCTCGGACCTCGGAATCTCATCACAAGCAGACGGAACACTGTAGAAGCTGCTTTCCTCGTCCTCTGCTGAAAGCTTATGATGTGGATGTTAAGCTGGAATTGTATTTTACAGGCAGATCTTTGCACACTCCAGATCAATGCTTATTACTTTAAAGGGCGGCAAAACCTAAAATACAAATTGCTTTATATAGAAGAACTAATAATAACGTACAGAAATACAGAGAGTGAGATTTTCAGAACTGAGTATATTCATATACGGGAGCAGGAGATTCTCACAGGCCAGTGCAGTAGGATGTTTAATGGCTGGTAATGCTATATGTAGTATTATATATGTCTCACACTGTGCTGTTCAGCGAATCATCCAGCACACAACAACACAGAGAACAGGACAGAAATCTCATGATCCTCAAAGTGCTTTAACAATGAAATTGTGGGGTACACACTGCAGAAAATTTCCCCCGAAGTGATATCATTAACGATTTTACCAACGACTAAAAGTCCCGATCAGCAGCCGATTCATGATTACACACTGATACGATTTACCTTCAGATCTGTGCTCTTCATCTGGTCGTTTAGTCTTCAGAGAATGACAACACAATATTCATTCATTCATTATTGTCACATTGTCACACTGATTAAAACCGCCTTGTTATAACTATCCACATGTCCTAATGAATTTCGTTAGCTTCTGTGACTCTGAAACTAAACATTCTGTCTCAGAACGATCAAATGAATTATTCCTTCTACAGCGCTCTCTACATTTATTCACCAGGACATTCATCGCCAGCATCGGCTGAAAAGAGCCCGACTCTGTAACCTCTATGGAGATCGTGAGCATGATGAGTGTATACACACTACATGATCGGTCGGTGATGGGTCGGAAAGTATTAAACAGTACGACCAACCAAATGAAACGATGATCGGCACTTTAGAACGACTTTAGATCATCGTGTCACTATACACACTCACACAATATCTGACCAAACGGTTGTATGTCGGCTGATTGGCAAGAAGATCAGATGAAAAACATCTAGTGTGTACCCAGCCTAAGAAAACCTACTCATTTATTTTCTTAACTTTCCTTAATGAGTCAGGCCCTACATATCTTCACACTGCCCATCAAAAATCTTTTGCCTTCTGTGTCTAAAACGACTACCCGTGTATTTCAAGGAACACTGAACTTCCTGTTTTGAAATATAAGAATATTAGAAGTCAGCACAGAGCTCCGTGAACTGTATACAACAACGGTGGGCTTTTCATAATGAATCTACAGTACAGAGTAGGTTATGCCTTTTGAGTCAACAATAGTTTTTCAATGATTGAATAAAAGTATTTTGTTTAGTTAATGAAGATATGACTATAGCATTGAGCCTGTAGAATATGCTAGGTGTCTGCCAAGTAGGGGGATTAGTGTTGATGGGGCATTAATTAGCCAAATCCCTCCCACCTATTTGCCCTTTAAATTCAGTTTTGTGTATACATCTTGTGGGCATTTACACTAACAAACAAACTGCATTTACCCTTAATCCGTCAGCATTGTCTGTCACTCTCATGCTTGGAAGACACATTATTTAGAGTACGTAACCCAATCTGGTTGAAGTCTGTAGTCCCCTCAACTCAGATTATAGTCCCGGTCTCGCCACAGCTATATAACGGGGAACAATGAGTCCTATTTGTAATAAACATATTGTAGACAATTCCTGTACTACGGTGTTGATTATATGGATGTTGTAAGTCGCTGGCGAGAGTTCGTAATATAACTGAAATGATCAAGTTTCAAAGGAGAGATGGAATTTGTTTGGAACACAAATAGGCGAGGGTTTTTCAACGTTATCATGTACGATGGTAACTGTTTTCCAAGTACACCCTGAAGTGTGTTTATACTAGTTTCCCCCTAATTTGTGTAAATGTATTAAAATTACCCCTGTAATCTAAGTAAGTTTATACGAAGCTACTCCGTGTGTATTTAAATTTTGTTAAAAAATATATTTTTAATTTAGTTTCATGTTTTATTATATACGTATACAGTTAATGTTATTTTGGATTATATTTAATGGACTAAAGTGGTTCTTGAGGTAGACGCAGGGGAGTAAGTCGCAATCAAGGGGCGCCACAGCAAAATTGTGGGCAGGGGTGGCGATGCTTCTGAGCGGGGGCTTTTGTAGCGGACGAATCGGCATCACTGGGCCCTCTGGCAGGATACACGAATCGGACGTCGAGAGAGTAGGTCCCCGGTGAACTATTATATACCTCCGAATGTGACTTATTTCACCCGAAACACATTGCTGTGCTCCCATGATTGGCAATTATTTCCCAATTCAACAATTTAATTTAACTTCAACAAAATAAAAAATCAAGACAGAACACCGTTCACGTACATTAATTAAAGTTACACTTGTACCTAAGTGGCCGAACAGGGTGTACCAGCTGTTTCATTAAATAAAACTTTTCAGTTTAAAATTTTGCTCGGTATAGGCCTGTGGCTTAAAATAATCATGAGGGGGGGTCGGGTCGGTTCTATTGCATGTTGCAAAAAGGGCAGTTTGCCACGGATTGTTAAAAGAGAGTCTTTCTCTGAGTCTGCAGACCCATGTTGCAGACAGAGTTAATCACTTGCACTCCGTTGCACACAGGTGGAAGACATGGGTGCGATTAATTTTTGGTTTAATAGTTGGTTCATGTCGGGGAAAAAGCATAAATAGCTGGTGTTGTGTTGTGCGCGGGTCGACCGATGCTGAACAAGGTGGCCGGTGACTAAAGCTGGGTACACACTACAGAAATTTCAACCAACTTTTTATGCCGAGTGATTTTACATGCGATCGATGGTCCGATCGCTCGGCCCATGGACTGCATACACACTAGGCTTGTTTAGGACGATAAAGGGAAGAGCGGACGTCCCTTTAGCGACTTTTTACAGCCATGTTGTCGTGAACAATGACTGTAATTTCGTACTCACTGTTGTGGATCGGTCGGAAGTTTATACACACTACACAACGGAAACGAGATTGGAAAGAAAATATTAAACGGTACGACCAACCAAATGAGGCGACAATCGTCCATTTGGGCAGACTTTCGACCATCGTGTCACTGCACACACTGACCCGACTTTTGAACGAGTGGTCGTATGTCAGCTGATTGAGCCGATTATTGGACGAAAAGTGTTTAGTCAGAATCAGGGTTGCGGGAAATTGTAAATACTTCTGTTTTGTTTGCTGACTACACCTCTTGCTGTTCTGACATCCCTGAAAAAAGTGCAGCAAAACAGTTCATCAAATCTGTGTGAGCACTGTGTGTTTGTCCTGCTTATCGCATTCATGGGGCAAAAGTGTGTTTTGAAGCTTTATGTTGTTATCCAATTTTGAGCAAAGTTCGCTTAGAAATGCGAAGGGTTTTGCGATGATTTTTGCACTGCATAATTGAGGTCATTGTGTGAGTAAAGCCATACCCTAATTCTCTACAGAACATAAAACCTGTTTCTAGAGTACAAAGAAAACATACCAGACTGTTTAGACTTTAGGATATAGTGGAAACCATTTTTACCAGTGTAGAATCCATTAGGTGGCGCTGTTCCTGCTTATTACCTTTTATTATGTAGCCCTAACCTTTCTTCCCACCAGCTCTGTGTAATTGATGAGTACAATGTATTTCACATAAAAATGGAGGCCGACACTTACTGTAGAGAGGCCCCTGCTTGTATAAACTACAACTCCCAGCATGCAGTGCAAGCTATTGGCTGTTTGAATTTACCTCATACAATGATCAGTTTGAGCCAATCCCTACCTTAGATAACCGGAGTCTAGATGTTATCATATCTTTATGAACTTCACCAAAAAACTGCATTTTAGATATTTTCTGCAATTATTCTGAAGATCTATTTTAATTGAGGTAAACGATGTATTTTTTCCATTTCCATCCGATGTCAACGGGTTGAGTTTGTAATGTTGCACAGGAGCCTTGAGACTTTCCCCAGCCTTTTAAGCCGCTGAGTGCACTTTGTATTGACTAGCACAGAGGTATTCCGGCACTCGCAGAGAGCTCACAACAAAACCTGTCACTCTATCCTCTTACAAGTGTTGACCTGTTGCAAAAAAAAAAAAAGGAAAAAACCCCCAGGAAATTTTTGAAATGACTCCAAAGCCGACATGTCCTTTAAGAATCCTGTAACTAGACACCTTGGGTTCTAAAATGCAGCTGATGATTCTACCCCTCTTACCTGTGTCTTTATCTCCCTCCTCCCCCTTTTCTCTCCGTCTGCAGTCCCAGTTCAATCTGATGAACAGCACCATGGATCAGACCACCGGCAGCCGGGCAGCCTCCACCAGTCCCTACAACCCCGAGCACAGCGCCAATGTCCCCACGCACTCCCCGTACTCGCAGCCCAGCTCCACCTTTGACGCCATGTCTCCCGCGCCCGTTATCCCGTCCAACACCGACTACCCGGGACCGCACACCTTTGAAGTCACCTTTCAGCAATCCAGCACCGCTAAGTCGGCCACGTGGACTGTAAGTTACCCATCTATTTACTGTGGATATATCTGTTTATATTGTGAATTTTCTCCGTGTCACTAACTGCTTTGAAACGTTATACATGGAGGTACCACCTTCCTGATTGCTGGGAAGTCACGGTATCTGTACAAGTGGGATGTAACTAGACTTTGAAAGGGGACACACGCATGTATGTATTTATATATTGCATCCATCTACATATACCGCAAGCAATGCAGCTGCCTATTATACTAGGGTGATGTTAGATTGTTAGCTCACGTGGTGCATTCACTCAATAGGTTTTGTTTCGTGGAGGGTTCGAAAACCTATAGGACCATGTGATATATTATTGAGTAGTGTGATATATTGTGGGGCATCATCAATTATCATCCAGCTTTAATACGCAGTATCTCAAACTATTCTATAATAAATTACCCCCCCCCCCCCCACCCCAAATTCTGAAGTTCCAATGTTAATAATTGCTTTTATTTTAATTGTAACTAAAGCTGTCGGCTTTTGGCGTAACCATTAAATAAGTTCTTTGGTACCTCATTGTCAGATATAGTAACAATATACTAGATTGCATCTGTGCTACAAACCCCAGAACTCTTACGGAACATTGCTGTGTTGACGATGTGTATGTTGCTGATCAGCCTGAGAGTTGTCGATCCTTCTCCTCTCACTGATTGGTTATCATCTTCTTCGTTATCAGACTGATGATTCTGTTGAAGGTTTCGAGCTCCCGTAATTTCGGAATTGATAACAAGGACACGGTAGTGATGCGGAGGTTACTCCCCATCCTTATTTTTGGGTTTCAAATAACTTACAAGGAATGAATACCTTCACTCTAATACTTATGTTTGGGACACATGAACCGTGAATTCTGAGTAAATATACATTTTAAGTCAAAGTGGACTATTCTATCAAATGTTTTATGCCAAAATGTGATTTCAAAAGTAAAAAAAAAACTACTTGCAGAATGAAATTGGATTTAACAGGTTGAAAGTGTTGTTAAAAATAATTTTATTTATAGTGGAATAAAATGTGTATTGTGCTAAACGTTGTTTTGGGGCAGAAAAACACTTTAAAGTATCAACTTGTTTAATGATAAGAACACTACTTTGTGCATGTAATTCATTTTAAAGCTACACTTTTACAAGACAATGTTTTCATCGTTCCTAATGTTATTTTTATAAACGTTAGAGTCCACGACGAAGATGTTATCTAATGATAAAAATGCATAAAACATTTAAGAAAATTCACTTTGTATAATAATATTTACATCTTCTTTACTACATGTTTATAGAATAAACCCCAAAAACTCATAAACAAAAGAGGAATGTTGTCCCTAACTTATATGCAATGTAAAGGAAGAGCTACACGGTTTTTCTATAGATGCCATATATAGCGGAGTATAACAGACATACTCTATCAATGACGGCTGTAAGTGCATTTCTGTGGCTGTTCTCTAAAATATTACTTTATTTTCATATTCCATATCTCTTTTTCAATATTGCATATTGTATTTATTTATAAGCTGTTTTACTTTGTTATTATTAAATTATTGCAACAGCAAAAAAGTCCTAAAAGTTTTCCAAGCCGGCAGGTGAGAGGTCATGATACAAAGTTAGGTTGGAAGTTAATTCTACGCAGTTCTACTTTACAAACGAGGAGGTATATTAATTATATAACACAGTGTATTATATTTACAGAACAATTATATTTTATAATATTTATTGCATTATACAGTATATTCTTTCCAGAAACAGAGTAAGCCCAGCATATCATGGGCTAGTTAGAGAGGGTGATGTATTAATGTGATACAAGCGTTCAAAATTATTGTCTTCACACAATGGAGGGAGCCATTTTGTGGGCTGAACCAATATTCAAATCCACCAATCACAAGGAAGCAGCGAGGCACGCAACGAAGGCAGCCATGAACACAATATTGTTGAGCATGCAGCCTATCAATTCACTAGGAGCTAGTGACAAAAAATGTCTCATTGTTACTGTCACTTGTTCTTAGGGAACTGATAGGCGACTCTGATGGTGAATCCCCCCACAATATGGCTGTCTTTCCTGTGTAACTCACATGCGCCTCAGTGATGTCACCAGATCCTAGTGGAACTATGGGTAGTTTTAGCATCAATATTGGTTCATCCCACAAAATGGCTTCCTGCACTGTGTGTAGGCCATACTTGTCAACTTTTCCTTGTTGGCTTCACGGAGATCCCGGGGGAGGTGGGTGCGCGGGGGCGGGGTTTTGACTAAACGCATCATAAGATGACGCTATATTTGCATCATTAAGCCCCGCCCCCGCCACTTATCTATTGCGGGAGGTTGCCCTGCTCTCCCGGGAGGTCTCCCAGAAATGCGGGAGTCTCCCAGACATTCTGGCAGAGTAGGCAACTATGTGTTAAAGAACAGCAGCTAATGAATCTCTAGAGACCGAAGTGTCTTTTACATTTCTGTCTCCATTACTGAAGTCATGTTGTCTTACCTGTCAGTCTTTGATTAACTCTTGGTCTCCATGAAAATGGCCACCTCCATAGGCATCAATGCATGGACATAGGACACAATTTCTGAACGGTGTCATCATGCCACGGATGGCGAAGCCAACCACGTCTTGTACTGGCTCAGCCTCAGGGAGAATGCCAGACTCTTCAGGGAGTGAGGGAGATCACCCCTATTTCAGGGAGTCTCCCTGACATTCAGGGAGACTTGGCAAGTATGATGTAGGCATAGGTGATTATTGAAAGAGAAAAAGGGGAGCAGAGGTTATATTTTAGAGGAATTCCTTGGTGCGTATAGAGGACTTGAAGTTTGCACCAGCCAATATTGTCAAACTGAGCAGTAGTTAGGACATAAATGATTGTCTTATTTAATGGAAGAGGTGGATTTAAGGAGGCAGAAAGTTGGACTTTGCGACATTTTTCCATTACGCAATCCTCACGCCCTGCCCAAGGAAGTGTCGCCTCCTCAAATTAGATGGGGGCATTGTGTACAGTCATTTGTCCCTGATTTGGGATTTAAATATTAGGAGGAGTGGGCAATTTGTTAGAAACTACATTTTTTTTAAACAAATAAACCAAACATTATCTCCCCCAACAGCGCTCCTTATGCATATGGCCCACCCCATCCGGCTCCGTATAACAGTATGGCATCACCACTGACGGATCCAGAGGGGGGGGGGGGGGGGGTGATCGTGGCAATCACCTCTCCTAGTGGTAATCTTCATACCTTGATGCTGAGAGGTCCAATCATCGAGAGGGAAGGGGGCGGGGCCATCCATAGTGAATGAGGGGTGTGGCTATGCAAAATGCCCCCCCCCCCCCAAAAAAAAAAAAAAACAACAAAAAAAACAAATTCTCGGTCCACCCATATCACCTGGCAAAACACCCTTAGTGTAGACAGCAGAGTCATTTTATGTCAGTGATGAGTAACAGATCCTTCACCAGCGACCCCAGCTCCTTCCTGCTGTATTGTCAAATGTGTTTGTCGCACTTGTATAAACCACCTGCTGATCTGTTATTACAGATAGGTGTCTCTTTCTGTCATTAAATGCAGTGTTATAACTTATTACTGATATTAAGGGTAATGTGCGGACCTATGAAGGATAGAGGCCGCCCGTGTGGCCAGTGAAGTGTAGCAGGTCGCTTATCACTGGTGTAGGATGTGCAGACAAAACCAACATAAACCACATAACAATTTGTGGTGCAGAACATGCGGGGAACACACTGCGGATAGTGATCCAGTTCTGTCTACAAACCGCCGCACTGACTCACAAATCCTGACGCAACAGCGTTAAAGTAGTCGCCTATAGGGGCACATTTATCAATGTTCGGCAAAAATTAAATATAGTTATCAATCCTTATCGCATGGATTAGGATTGAACTATTTCTCAAATTTATGAAAAACTGGTCCCAGAGACAGCGGTTCCGATAAACTGATGTTTCTGTGATAAAAAATCACACTTACCCCCCTCTTCGTAATGTGCGGTCTCTGGATCTCCTCCAGGTGATCTTCGCTCCTCTTCATAGATCAATTGCGCATGTGCAGTTCGAAGAAGTTGCTATAAAAATCATCTATGTGACGTCACCTTTATAGTGAGTCCAACCTGTTAGGACCAGGACTACGTATATTATTACAATACATGCGTCCAGGACCGGATAGGATTTATACAGAGCTGGGAATAGCTGGAGGTAACACCGAGAGCTAAGATAATAACACTCGGCCCTAACCCGGCCCGTTGGACATCCCGATATAGACGGATGCTGCTGTTTTGTTGCCCTTCCCTGGTGTCAGTGATGTTGTGTATAGTGTGCTGTTTGTAACATAACACATCCCACGTTTGTTGTAATTCATCCCTTACAATGTACACAGCACAACCTATAGATTGTTGTTGTTTCATAGTCCAGGGTAACAGGTAACTGCTTCATTCATCTCACTTAGCCTGAGGCTCGGTGAGACAGGACACTCTGCAGACTTAACATGGAGTAAATCCCACTTCAAAGTCTCACCCAAGATAACTGGCCCATAATACAGTCCTTTGTGCTCTGAGTGACATCCGATAGCTGGAGAAAGAAGCTATAACTGTCACAGCATAATACAGATCTATTTTACTACTTAGAAATATTGGCAGTTCTGTATTAAGTTGAATGTATTAACTTTGTTTCATTTAAGGAGCGTTTGACACCTGCATCAGTGTGACAGGAACCTCACATCACTACCTCCACCCCCCCTCACATCATGTCACTGCCCCTGTCACATGCAGCCCTGTCCTCACTAACACATCACTCATCTCCTGATATACTCTGTGCTGCTGGAGGACCCTGCTCCTTCCACTATATAACTCTCAGTCTGTGGCTTCCTGCTGCCTCCATTCCCCTTCTCACATCATGTCACTGCCCCTGTCACATGCAGCCCTGTCCTCACTAACACATCACTCATCACCTGATATACTCTGTGCTGCTGGGGACCCTGCTCCTTCCACTATATAACTCTCAGTCTGTGGCTTCCTGCTGCCTCCATTCCTCTCCTCACATCATGTCACTGCCCCTGTCACATGCAGCCCTGTCCTCACTAACCCATCACTCATCTCCTGATATACTCTGTGCTGCTGGGGGACCCTGCTCCTTCCACTATATAACTCTCAGACTGTGGCTTCCTGCTGCCTCCATTCCTCTCCTCACATCATGTCACTGCCCCTGTCACATGCAGCCCTGTCCTCACTAACACATCACTCATCACCTGATATACTCTGTGCTGCTGGAGGACCCTGCTCCTTCCACTATATAACTCTCAGTCTGCGGCTTCCTGCTGCCTCCATTCCCCTCCTCACATCATGTCACTGCCCCTGTCACATGCAGCACTGTCCTCACTGACGCATCACTCATCTCCTGATATACTCTGTGCTGCTGGGGACCCTGCTCCTTCCACTATATAACTCTCAGTCTGTGGCTTCCTGCTGCCTCCATTCCCCTCCTCACATCATGTCACTGCCCCTGTCACATGCAGCCCTGTCCTCACTGACACATCACTCATCTCCTGATATACTCTGTGCTGCTGGAGGACCCTGCTCCTTCCACTATATAACTCTCAGTCTGTGGCTTCCTGCTGCCTCCATTCCCCTCCTCACATCATGTCACTGCCCCTGTCACATGCAGCCCTGTCCTCACTAACACATCACTCATCTCCTTATATACTCTGTGATGCTGGGGGACCCTGCTCCTTCCACTATATAACTATCAGTCTGTGGCTTCCTGCTGCCTCCATTCCCCTCCTCACATCATGTCACTGCCCCTGTCACATGCAGCCCTGTCCTCACTAACACATCACTCATCTCCTGATATACTCTGTACTGCTGGGGGACACTGCTCCTTACACTATATAACTCTCAGTCTGTGGCTTCCTGCTGCCTCCATTCCCCTCCTCACATCATGTCACTGCCCCTGTCACATGCAGCCCTGTCCTCACTAACACATCAGTGAGGGGGGGAGAATCGGCTCAGCAGCCCATTAGGAACATTTTAAAGGAAAAAAAAATTACAGGTGACCCAGTATTTTTGGTTTTCTCCTAAAACACTTCTCTATTTCGTTGCATTTATTGTTTTGATTCTTCATGAGAATGACACTGGGTCTGTCTTTATTGAATATGTTACTGTGAGTTTGAAGGTGTTTTTATAGTATTTTGGGCAACAGGATACGTTCTATGTAAATGATAGGACAAGGACCTGATTTCTCGATGATACAAAAATTGAGTGATTTTGAAAAGAGCAATATACCCCTCCCCGCAGCAAGGAAAGGCCCTTAACCTGCCCCAGCACCCCAATTAGCAAGAAAAACGCCCTCAGTACACCCAACTTAACGCAGAAAATGTCTGCAGCCCTGTAGATGCCGGCATCTTGCTCCCTCTGCAGACCTTTGCGCTTTGGCCTAAATTGAGCTGCACGCAGCCACCAAAAAGGATTGCCCACAGTTGTTCATCATCATCATCATCATTTATTTATATAGCGCCACTATTTCCGCAGCGCTGTACAGAGAACTCACTCACATCAGTCCCTGCCCCATTGGGGCTTACAGTCTAAATTCCCTAATATACACACACTGACAGAGACAGACAGACGCACAGACTAGGGTCAATTTGATAGCAGCCAATTAATCTACCAGTATGTTTTTGGAGTGTGGGAGGAAACCGGCGCACCCGGAGGAAGCCCACACAAACACGGGGAGAACATACAAACTCCACACAGATAAGGCCATGGTCGGGAATCGAACTCATGACCCCAGTGCTGTGAGGCAGAAGTGCTAACCACTGAGCCACCGTGCTGCACATCATAAATGAGTAGAGTGGAGTGCATGCTCAGAAGATCAGTCCTGCTATGATGTATTGAGAACGGAGGCTCAGCCCACATCGCTATGCTCCTACCCAAATTTTTGCTATAGGTCCTGGCAATGCACTTTTTTTTCACCCCCGGGTGACTTATACAATTTATATAATTTCTATGTCAGTGCTGCCTATTGGGCAGTGCAGTCTTAGACCCGGATGGCACAAGCCTGGCATCCAACATACCCAGACACAACTCCTGCCCATTATGTGGGAACCATGGGCTAGTCGCCATTAAGATGACGTCATGTATGTTCCCATTAATGACAAATAGTTCAGTTATGTACTGGAGATCAGGTCATGATAAATTCTGGTTGTAAGAGATCCAGTCAAGATCTCCTGGTGCTAATTGGAAAGACTGAGGGGCTACAGCATATGGAACGATGCATCATAGAGCCCCTGTCCCCTGTTTTACAGAGCAGATTGAGAACCTAATCCTTGGCATGCATGATGGAACACGCACGGCCCCGTCTACTTGCTGGGATCCTTCAGACCTGGGTGCTGTGTGGAGTTGCTGGGGCTTGTATCAGCATGACCGCACTTATTGTGTTCCCTTCAGTCTTGTTTTATCAGCATAATCTTTATAAATACAGTTTAAAACACTTCTCTGCTTTATAATTTCATGCTCTGACCACTTTCAAAGAGGAAGGTCAGGGGGTGAAAATGACAGATCTCTCGGAGATGATGTAGTGTTATTTTAATGACCTTCCTAATACTTTTACAGCCGTCTTTGGTTACAAATGGTTTTGTGAGTAAACCCGTCTTGTAGCCGTCTCTCTGTCCAACTTGGGTCAAGTGATTCCCTCGCTGGCTAGTAGCTGCTATTGCTTGGGGAGTACTCGCCTTTAAAAGCTGCGTGCAGGTAAAACTAAACCCAGTTATAAAGCGTAGCAAAATCTTGTTGAAATTCAGTTTTGAATTCATGTTTATATTTAGTGTAGGACTGGCCCAGATGGGGAAGAATTGGGGCTTGGACTGTAGTGATAAGAAGAACATCTATCAGAGTGTTAAAGGAGGGGGGTGGTGAGCGCTCCCTAATGGAGGGTGTTGTAGGCAGCCTGGGGGAATAGCAAGGGAAGTTCCAACCCTTGGAAAGTAACCAGTAGAAAAAGCAATGTTCCCCTGGCGCACGGTATATAAACTTGTCAGAGTGTTGGCTGTATCATTACACCAGACAATTGAAGAAAGTGTTGGATAAAGGGAATTGCGTCTGTCACATCAGTCTGTGATCTGTGATACCGGCAGCTGGTTTGAAAGTTCTGTACGTGATTAAAGAAATCCTGAAAACATGTCCTGCTGGGAGGTGCTGAGGACTGGAGTTAAGAAACTCTGGTCTAAAGGAAAATGTGTCAGGATTTGCTGCCAGAGATGGAGCAGTAAAGATGTGTTGTGCTGATCCACGGTGTATATTTACACAGTTTGTGTACCGCAATAACACTGCAGGTGCAGGAACGCAGTTTGTCAGCATCCAGACAGCTCCAGTGTTTGAGGAGACTTGTGTGTTGTATACACAACATGACTGGGCAACCCAGGAGCAGTGATTATATCCTGTTCCTGATAATATGACGGAGTGTCCAGTTTACCCGCACATAAGACAGAGGGGGGATTTGTATCAGGTTTTGGATGTGTTTTTCTGAGATAACGTAACTACTGATGGTGTAGGGATTATGTACTATGTGCTGATGTCATTGTTACATTGTGGCATGACATGTACATGCCTGTTTGATGCTTTGCTGGAAAAACATGACTGATATTATGACTTATAGCAGAATCATCGTGTTTTACTCCATACAGACTTGATGCAATTTCTACCAGACATGAAACTTACTGTTTTCTCATCCACCACAGTTGCCTCAATGATGTCACTAGTTCATAGTGAATTGATATCTTGCATTCTCCAGTATATTGGTTCAGTCTACACACAAAAGTTCTGTATGTAGTAGACGGGTGGGCTTTAAAAAATGTCGTTTTTAGGGACATCCACAGCCAGATCCCACTTGCACAGAATTCTTACACACTGTGTTGATTTTGCAACTGAGCAACCTAGTTAATACACATGTTTAGACACTAGAGGGCGATGGTGAGAAATGTTGTTCACACCACGTGTTCCTCACTGACTGTGTGTTGTTCTTGGAAAGCCTAATTTATAGGACCAGTTAGTACAATGAAGGACGATATGTTGTTGTTGTTGTTGTTGTTGTTGTTTTTGTTAGTTTAAATGGGCTCTTATTATTGTCACATGAAAGATGAGAGTGAAGCCAGTTGTATGATAGTGAAAATGATTTGCTGTAACTGTTTATTTTTAGTTGTTTAAAGTACAATATGTATAAAAGTGCTCTGTATCCTAGTTTATTACTAATAGTTCATAGATCAGAGATTACAGCTTTCTCCCGTTTGCAACACGTGAAAGTGGTTTTTATCAGTGTAACTCCCATGTTTATATTGGTTGAAATAATAAGAAATATTATTCTAGCGCTATAGATAATGTACCAGGGCTGCTTCTGCCTACAAAATACATGATACTATTAGTTTTATAGGACAAGAAGGAACAAAGAAACCCTAATGAATATTAAATGTATTCTTCTTTACTTAACATGATTGTCTTTTATTGCTAGTTCATTAATTCCATTAGTAAATGTTGGTAATATAATTTTTTTTTCCCTTTAACTCTTTAGTAGGCAGTCTGTGACCTGTTGTTGTGGAATTATGGCCGTCATGCTGGGACTTGTAGTTCCACTTTAGCTGAAGATCCACAGGTTGCCTGAGCTTGCTTTAGTGCTACATTGAATATTTCCAAGAGTAAGAATCATTTGTCTCCAGCAGAATATTCGACGTCTTCCTGGTAAACGTTCGGCCTCATTGTCTCTCGGTCAGGTCTGACAATGAACACTAATGTTACTTGTTACTGCAGGGTTTATTCACCTTCAGATTACTTTACTGTATTGGCTTCTATGTGCCCTCCTGCAACTATTACTATATACATCATCATCATCATCATTTATTTATATAGCGCCACTAATTCCGCAGCGCTGTACAGAGAACTCATTCACATCAGTCCCTGCCCCATTGGAGCTTACAGTCTACATTTCCTAATATAGACACACACTCACACAGACAAACAAAGAGGGAGATAGACAGACAAGGAGACTAGGGTCAATTTTTGATAGCAGCCAATTAACCTACATTACTTTCTGGCGTCCCTATCCGTTCTCCAGCAAGAGCTTTATAATATCCAGCCAGGGGTGTTTATTCTTGTTGCCCTTGCATCCAACACATAGCTGCTCTAGGGATAGAATCAGATCCAATGTACAGGACAGAGCAGATCTGTGCCCTTCTGCTCCACGGGAGGTTTCTGTCCTCCCCGAGCTCGTCTTAGGACACCTGCGTTACGGTTTGACAGGTCAAACTCCCCACCTGCCCAAGGGCCACAAGCAACTTTGCCTGGATGGTATAAAGTCTTTGCTGAAACAAAGGAATCAAAAGAAAGGGCAGCATATTCAGTAAAAGCTGAAAGTTGGTGTTCATGAGCCAACAAATTAATGCCACCGGAAGCTGTTCTAGATCACATACATTAACATGGAACTAATTTCAGTTAACAGTCGAGATCACGTTTTTAATGGTTTTATAGAGAATCCAAAATTAGTGGGGGGTTCAATTACCAGCAATGTCCACTGTGCACATTACGGTAGGAATCTCCGCTCATTGTTCTGCGCACATCAATGAGACTAAGAGTAGCGATGATCAGTGTAGAACTATTTCCTTTTGGGATAGCAGTGGTTCCATCTGTAGGTACATTCGTACATTTAATGCATAATGATTTGGGGGGTTGTTGCAGCGTTCTAGATAAATACGGGACACCAGCCAGTGTCTCCGGAGAGGACGACACTAACACCACTTACAGTGACACATTCATCTGTTCATCCTAGTTTTCACACTCATTTTCCAGATATACTAGCCTGAATCAATGTTGAAACAACTAACCCGGGGATTGAAAAATAAATAATAGATTTGTTACAGCTGAATAATACATTTTTGTATTTTGCAAAAAAAAAAAATATAGATGTCAGACTTTGTTATAAAGTCTTATATTTGGTGCACAGATTGTTCCTCTCTTACCAATTCTAACTAAGCAGTTGCTGGCGTCAGAGTGTATAAAAACAGACCCCAGCAACTGTCTAGTTAGAATAGTAAATACGGGTACGCTTTGAGCAAAAGAGTGGGTCTATTTGTTAAGACACCTTCATTATGAAGATTTTCTATCGCAGTGGTAATAAAGCCTTCACTCGCTATAATTTTCCCCCCGTTGTTCCCTATATGATAAATAGACCCCAAAATCTGATTTATATATTTTGTTTTTCTTACACATGTGCTATTAAATAATAACCAAACTACAAAAAATAGAATTACTCTTTAAGAAATCAATGATTTGTTTTTACATTTTGTGACTGTTCGATTAAGTTAGTCCAGGTTAACGCACTTAGGACATAAGTCAATGTATTGCAGCTTCTACCCTATAAGGTAGGGTACCCATTTCTCCCGTGATCCCTAGGGGAAGGTTTGCCTGCGACCAGGCTGGTTGACTCTCTTCTTGTGCTGTTTAAGAACAGTACCAAAAAAGGTAAAAAGAAATAAAATAATTCATGTTGGTTAGTAAAACATTCAGATATGTATTGCAATCCCTGCGTTATTTCCAGGATCTGTCATAACAGATTCACTCAAGCCAGTTAACGGTATTTGCGGTCTGCAAGATGCTACATGTCGAGGTAGAATGACAGACACGTTATTATCACTTCTGTGGCGATATCTTGTCCCAACCTGTCCCAGGACCCAGATCCAGCTGCCTGGTAGGAGTGTAAGAGAAATGAACAGCCTGAGGCTCCATCTCTGCCTCTCTCTGCTGCCTGGTTGGTGGTTCCATCTTATTACACTCACAGGCAAGTTTAGTTTGGTCCTTTTTTGCACAGACTGGAATGCACAATAGAAAGGGGAGGGGGGGACATGGGTGGGAAAACGTAATTGTTTGGGCAAATCATTTCCTTTAAAGCAAAAAAAAAAAAAAATGGAATAAAATAACCCCAAAACAGACAAGTCTAGACGATGCCTTGTCAACAACAGAAGATAACTGCTATTTTATCAGCTCCGAATGTGTTTGGACACATCAGCTAGCGGATCTACAGAGACAGGGCCAGCTCCAGCGCCTTGTTTTTGTAGGGTTGAAAGTGAAGTTTGTGTTAAAGTAATGCATATTGATAATTGCACTCGAGTGTTGAACAATATACTAGACACGTCGGACTGGGCTGGCAAAGATGGAGTCACTCTTGCCAACAGCCAAAGTCTTATACATCTGGGTTTTTGTTTGTTTTTTTATGTTAGATTGAGTGTGACATTTAGCATGTTGCAAAAATAAACTGGATATTCTACAGTTATGGATATTCAGAAAGGTATAATACTAAAACTACACTTGCAGGAATTGCTGTTTTGCAGTTTATTGGCAATGTATAACTTTTCTGCCATTGTTAATGAAGTGATGGGTTGAATTATTTTAGGTTATCAGGACTGTATTTGAAAAAATAAAATATTTCTAGTGATGTCAGAGATTGAGGTCTGTGAAGAGAATTGTAGAATAACTGTAATAACGAAATGATGTCAACTCCTGGAAGCTCTTGATTCCGTGAAATAAAAAAAGATTATTTCAGTATAATTCGACTTTATTATAGTTCAAAAGCTCTTGGCTACTCTGTGGCTCTGCGGCTGTTGTGGAACTACAAGTGCAAGCATGCCCCACTGGCCTTTTGGCGGTGGTACTCGTTATTCCGACGACTTTATTACCGACAACGAGTATATAGATAAAAAAAAATCAGATTACTATAACAGCGACATGGATTAAATGCAGACTTACATTAAAACACACAGAGGACATTTTCGACGACACCGCCATCCAGACGGCTAGAAATTGCGAACATACTGCCCGCCGGCACTTCACTTTCCGTCACAAAACAGAGTATTGAGATTGTGGATTTTAAAGCGGCAATGGCTGGACCCGGCAACTGGACAATTTAATCTAAGGGTTAGGGTTAGTCACCGGCTCCTGCCTTTGCAGCTTTAAATACAGAAATCTCAATGTCGCTCTGTTATGTGATGAGATGGTCAATTTCCGGCATTAATTCTGTTCGCAATTTCTAGCGGTCTGGACGGCAGCGCCGTCGGAAGCGTCTGTTCTAATGTAAGTCTGCATTTAATCCATGTTGTGGTTGTAGTAATTTGAATTTTTTTGTCTATACTCGTCGGAATAAAGTACCCCATCCTTTTTGTGCAGTGCTTTTCACCACCGCCCTTACAAAACCTAACACCATCTCAAGAGTAGCTGGAGACCATTGCTCTAGAGAAGCCTCACCTTGTATTACGCCGGTCCCATCGTAGCGCGCCTGCGTAGCAGTCACTACTGTCAGACCCTCCATTCGCCGGTAGCCGGTGAAGGAGGTTTTAGTTAGTTTAGAGGGGTTGTGTTCGCCAATGAGCACTGGCTTCATAAATTAGAGTGGCGGTAGATTTCGTATCGCTGCGGTGTGCACCACCAATAATAAATTGGCCCCCGTGTTTGCTTAACCACGTTCCCTCCCCTATGCCACACAAAATAGGAACCTCTCCTTAAAACGTTTGCTGTCATTGGTCCACGTCGGCTTTCACAATTTTCCCAAACGACCTCAGCAGAGTGGATAGTCCCAGTGACCGCAGTTATCCCGCAGAAGGAGAGCGCTGGTGGAGCCTCCGTACCTCGCACCCATGTATGGCCCCCCCAAACACAAATATTGCCTTCCTGTTCTCAGGGTCACTGGCTGTGAACCTCATGTTGTGTCTTCGCTCCTCTCAGAGACCATGTGTGGTTATTGCTGAGGATCCTGGAGGATCTCGGAGCTGTTAGAACTTGATAAGGTTCTCGGCACAGACACGTCTGTGTTGGGTTCTCCAGTGTGTAACTCCTGCAGGCAACAGGATCGCTGCAGAGCAGAGGTTTATCCGTGTCACAACATGGCATAGTGAGCGCACGTCTTACCTAGGAGCTCTCAGTAACACACGGCTCCTCTCCTGGAACGTCTTATATCCCAGGCATGCCCAGGGTTGTCTGGGAATGTCGACATGAAAGGGTCCTTTGACTAAATCTGACAGTCTGGGAGCACCTGGACACAAAGAAAATCCCCCAAATGCTTTTGTATAATAGACCTAATGGATGGTAATTGCATTTTTTGTGTGGGTATATTTATATGTTAAAAAAACAACAACTTTTATTACCATGTACATTACATATGTACATGTGTAAACACACGTATAAACTATTCTCATATTTTTGTATGCAAAATATATTTGAACGTATTTATTTATTATTATTATTTGTCAATTGCAACTTTCACGCTTGAAAATAAACATTCTGGAACATTCTCAACTTATCAGTAAGTAAAGGTATCACCTTGTCCATCATAGACACTGGAGAGTCCATGATGTAGCAGTGCAGTGTTTGTAAGATGCTAATCAGGTACAAAGCCACTCCCCCCTGTAGTTTGTTGTCATGACGAAGCTGCTGCATTCCCCTATAGTAGTGCAGTTTGCATGGGAAGAGGTGGAGGGGCTGAGAGAGGGGATGGATGTTCTGGACCCAGCGCCTGGTATAAGCGCAGGACCCGGAGCCGGAGCATGCATGGTGCAGTCACAATTAGGCTTATAGCCGTGTTGGTGTATAAAGATGTGATAAGATAGCAGAATAAGAATTGTAGCTGTTGATAAGGAAACATGGTCATGGATACAGACACTGTGCTAGTTCCTGGCTCTAGGCAGTTGGTGATTACAGGCACAGTGCTAGTTCCTGGCTCTAGGCAATTGGTGATTACAGGCACAGTGCTAGTTCCTGGCTCTAGGCAATTGGTGATTACAGGCACTGTGCTAGTTCCAGGCTCTGGGCAGTTGGTGATTACAGACACTGTGCTAGTTCCTGGCTCTAGGCAGTTGGTGATAACAGGCACTGTGCTAGTTCCTGGCTCTAGGCAGTTGGTGATTACAGGCACTGTGCTAGTTCCTGGCTCTGGGCAGTTGGTGATTACAGACACTGTGCTAGTTCCAGGCTCTGGGCAGTTGGTGATTACAGGCAATGTGCTAGTTCCAGGCTCTGGGCAGTTGGTGATTACAGGCACTGTGCTAGTTCCAGGCTCTGGGCAGTTGGTGATAACAGGCACTGTGCTAGTTCCAGGCTCTGGGCAGTTGGTGATTACAGGCAATGTGCTAGTTCCAGGCTCTGGGCAGTTGGTGATTACAGGCACAGTGCTAGTTCCTGGCTCTAGGCAATTGGTGATTACAGGCACTGTGCTAGTTCCAGGCTCTGGGCAGTTGGTGATTACAGACACTGTGCTAGTTCCTGGCTCTAGGCAGTTGGTGATAACAGGCACTGTGCTAGTTCCTGGCTCTAGGCAGTTGGTGATTACAGGCACTGTGCTAGTTCCTGGCTCTGGGCAGTTGGTGATTACAGACACTGTGCTAGTTCCAGGCTCTGGGCAGTTGGTGATTACAGGCAATGTGCTAGTTCCAGGCTCTGGGCAGTTGGTGATTACAGGCACTGTGCTAGTTCCAGGCTCTGGGCAGTTGGTGATAACAGGCACTGTGCTAGTTCCAGGCTCTAGGCAGTTGGTGATTACAGGCACTGTGCTAGTTCCTGGCTCTGGGCAGTTGGTGATTACAGACACTGTGCTAGTTCCAGGCTCTGGGCAGTTGGTGATTACAGGCAATGTGCTAGTTCCAGGCTCTGGGCAGTTGGTGATTACAGGCACTGTGCTAGTTCCAGGCTCTGGGCAGTTGGTGATTACAGACACTGTGCTAGTTCCAGGCTCTGGGCAGTTGGTGATTACAGACACTGTGCTAGTTCCAGGCTCTGGGCAGTTGGTGATTACAGACACTGTGCTAGTTCCAGGCTCTGGGCAGTTGGTGATTACAGGCACTGTGGTAGTTCCAGGCTCTGGGCAGTTGGTGATTACAGGCAATGTGCTAGTTCCAGGCTCTGGGCAGTTGGTGATTACAGACACTGTGCTAGTTCCAGGCTCTGGGCAGTTGGTGATAACAGGCACTGTGCTAGTTCCAGGCTCTGGGCAGTTGGTGATAACAGGCACTGTGCTAGTTCCAGGCTCTGGGCAGTTGGTGATAACAGGCACTGTGCTAGTTCCAGGCTCTGGGCAGTTGGTGATTACAGACACTGTGCTAGTTCCAGGCTCTGGGCAGTTGGTGATTACAGGCAATGTGCTAGTTCCAGGCTCTGGGCAGTTGGTGATTACAGGCACTGTGCTAGTTCCAGGCTCTGGGCAGTTGGTGATAACAGGCACTGTGCTAGTTCCAGGCTCTGGGCAGTTGGTGATAACAGGCACTGTGCTAGTTCCAGGCTCTGGGCAGTTGGTGATTACAGGCACTGTGCTAGTTCCAGGCTCTGGGCAGTTGGTGATTACAGGCACTGAATGATCATATGTGACTAATGTCTCAAACATTTTTGCCTTTACCAGGAATGCACCATTAATGTTAGATTTCTAATTGTATGACTAGTCATTTTGATGGCAGCACTTAAAGTTGTTCACCGTATGCCACAACACTTTCTGATTCATATCTTCAGTTCTAATACTTTAATTAAAGGAGATTCCCCTCCCCTAAGCTAAATGTTAAATAGCAATTTAATGTACTATTTGACATTAATATATATCAAAGGCTGTCTATACAGAGATGAATATTACACATGAAACAGTTGAAGTGTTTGTAAACTAAACATGTCCAGAAGGCTTTCTTCCACTCCTCTGTAGCAGGTTGCTATGCTAGTGGGGAAGTGTTTCTCTTCTATCCAAGCAGGCAGAGACTGATTGACAGGTTTTCGGTCTTGCTCCGCTGAAGTGCTATGTGTAAATTGGTCGATTGGATTAATGCACTGGGGCAAGTTGAGTAATGTCTCAACCAGGGGCGGGCTGGTCATGTGATGCGGCCGCCTGTGCGCCCCCGGGCTGAAACTTGCCAGCCCGCGCCTGGTCTCAATGGACTATAGTGTTAGCTTGTTGACCTGTACCGTGTCCCATTAGGACGTTATCCTAGCGATGTGGGCAGGGTTACAGCTGTCTGTAATGTAGCGGGATATGTGGACATCTCTTTGAAACCTTTGCTTGTAATCTACTGCATGTCTCTGCAGTTTAAGTTTAAACTACTATTTTATACTTGTTTATGTCACTACTTATTTAAGTGCCTGTCAATTATTTTAATTAATCTCTAGAAGTAACAGCTTTTCATGGCTCTTATGATGACTGAAATTCTGTAATAACATCCGGCAGCAAAACGTGTTTTGAAAACAAACCTTAAATCTCAAACAATGTCTGGTGAGAGCAGGTAAATGACTGTAAATCTTATCCTGACCTCGGGCTTTGCTGGGAGCAGATGACAGAGGCCAACAGCTAATTACACTATTAATTAGCTGCTATTACATGTTTAGTGCAGCACACAGATAGGAGGGAGATGGAGTAAATGGAGAACTGAGTTATGGGGGCCTCTTGTGTGTAGCAGAAACAAGACGTTCGGTAGTAAAGTGAAACCTTTACTGACAAACGGATAACCCAGAAATAATTATGCTGCAAGCTTGATGGAAAACAAAACCCGTTTACAAACAAAGCTGGAATTGCGGGGCTTATAGCAGTGATGGGCAGAGAGTGGCACCAGGGCCAGATGCGGCCCTCTTAGCCTTCCACTACGGCCCCCAGCTCCTCCCTCCTTTATTGTCAGATATGTTTGTTATAGCTTGTAACACTTATTGTTTTAACTTATTACTGAGATTAAGGGTAACGTGTGGCCCTTTGGAAGGTTAGAGGGACACTCACCGTGCAGCAACTGACGTGTATCAGTTTGGGCATCATTGGCTTCATGTAACAGATGTCATTTTATAGTAAGTTTAAGCAGAAGTAACTTATTTAGTTATATTAATATGATTATTTGGAATCATAATATCTATATCTCAGTATCATCATCATCACCATTTATTTATATAGCGCCACTAATTCCGTAGCGCTGTACAGAGAACTCATTCACATCAGTCCCTGCCCCATTGAAGCTTACAGTCTAAACTCCCTAACACACACACACAGACACACAGACTAGGGTCAATTTGTTAGCAGCCAATTAACCTACCAGTATGTTTTTGGAGTGTGGGAGGAAACCGGAGCACCCGGAGGAAACCCACGCAAACACGGGGAGGACATACAAACTCCTCACAGATAAGACCATGGTCGGGAATTGAACTCATGACCCCAGTGCTGTAAAGCAGTATTATAGGAAACGTATACAATTCCCTCTTTCTACCAACCTGTCTTTAAAATGTATTATTTCCATTATGCCACCTTCTGTATAATGCCAATCTCAGCTAATTCGTCGTAATTCAGCCGTCTGCTGTTCTATAACACACTGAAAATTGACAAAAATAACAACTGCAGCTCCATTGTGCATTTCAACAGCGCTCTTTTAAAGCTTAATGCAAAGTTGTATCTAATTTAAACATGGATCATACACATTGATTTATAGTGTTAATTTAGACACTTAGGGCTAGATTTACCAAGCTGCGGGTTTGAAAAAGTGGGGATGCTGCCTACAGCAACCAATCATATTCCAGCTGTCATTTTGTAGAAGGTACTAAATAAATGACAGCTAGAATCTGATTGGTTGCTATAGGCAACATCCCCACTTTTTCAAACTCGCAGCTTAGTAAATCTAGCCTTAAGTGTCTAAAATAGGTCAATAAAGTGTATTTAGTGGAAATATGCAAATGACTTTGCCTTGTTTACTAATAAAAAGCAGACGCCATTATAATTACTGGATATTATTACATAAACTTATTTGGTGCAAACTATTTAGCATGAGATTTTCACTAGACGTTTATCATTATGTTTAGTAACATTAGGCCGTGCAGTGGATTCCCGTAGAATTAAGATGTTTATGGTGACCCCGTGACCTTGGTTGTGTCTAATCATCTAATCAAGGGGCCATTTCCAGTTCTATAATCAACAGCGCCCCCGCCTAGAAGAGGTCATGAGAGGAACTCCGTCCATCTCCGCACTGAAATGCACAGTGCAAGATCTTTGAATGTCTTTATTGACAATTTATATTATCTCCATTATATAGGAGATTTCTATGTCTATACAGAAATCATCACTAAAAAGATATTTCTGCTGGTCAAGCAAAATATTAACATTGGAAGATTGAAAAACTGAGATGATGAGTAATTAACTCCTTTGTATCTTGAATATTTACCTCAAAAGGTCATTTTGTTATTTTATTGAAAGCAAAAGCTTAGGTGGTTACTACTGATAAGTGAACGCTTCATTTAAAACAATTTAAATAATCCATAATCTTGAATTATTTTACCTTAACTGTTGTAATGAAAAGGAGATTAATTTTGCACTGGCCAAGGAATAAATTGGATGTAAATGATTATTGTTACCTGGAAGCCGGACTTGCAGAACTATTTTCAGGTTGGAAAATACCGTAATTTAAAGTGCTTCTCCGTTTTTGGGCATCCCCTGCTAGTTATCCAGTCAGTGGGTGTTTAATCTCTCAGCTTTGTGAGCATGTAATGTATGTAGCAGGTGATTTGGCAGATATTGTGTCTAATCCAATCACCTAACAAATAAAATGCACCCCCCCCCCCATCCTATCTAGTTGAGTGGTACAGTCCTATCTAGTTGAGTGGTACAGTCCGCCATTCTGACACTGCTGTCCTCTCCCCTAAGGCCGGCAACTGATTGCAAGTAACAATGCGGCTTTCAAGGAGAAAGGCAGATGATGGACTGCCTGACGGTATATTTGGCTAAATAGTAGCATTTGTCTAAAAATTGTTTAACCCCCTTATTGCCACCCATGGGAATAATTGTTAGACCACAAAATCTGTCCAGCGAGACGGCAACGGTGCACTAAGGCAGTAATTTCTTTCAAATTCTAATTTTGTGTCTGTAGCTTAAAAATATTTAATATTTGCTCTCAGCTGAGCGAACAGGAAATTAAAGAGTTGCATAGAATATGACGGCAGATAAGAACCGCTTGGCCCATCTAGTCTCCCCATTGTTTTATTAATCTATAGTAACCTCAACCCTATTTGATCCTTAGTTCTTTGTAAGGATATCCTTCTGTCTATCCCAAGCATGTTTATATTGCTCCACTGTATTATCCTCTACCACCTCTGATGGGAGGCTATTCCACTTATCCACTACCCTTTCTGTGAAATAATTTTCCTCTGAACTTACTTCCCTCCAGTGTCAGTACATGTCCTCGTGTTCTAATACTTCTCTTCCCCCCAGTGTCAGTACATGTCCTCGTGTTCTAATACTTCTCTTCCCCCCAGTGTCAGTACATGTCCTCGTGTTCTAATACTTCTCTTCCCCCCCAGTGTCAGTACATGTCCTCGTGTTCTAATACTTCTCTTCCCCCCAGTGTCAGTGCATGTCCTCGTGTTCTAATACTTCTCTTGCCCCCCAGTGTCAGTACATGTCCTCGTGTTCTAATACTTCTCTTCCCCCCAGTGTCAGTGCATGTCCTCGTGTTCTAATACTTCTCTTCCCCCCGTGTCAGTACATGTCCTCGTGTTCTAATACTTCTCTTCCCCCTCAGTTGTCAGTGCATGTCCTCGTGTTCTAATACTTCTTTTCCCTCCAGTGTCAGTACATGTCCTCGTGTTCTAATACTTCTCTTCCCCCCAGTGTCAGTGCATGTCCTCGTGTTCTAATACTTCTCTTCCCTCCAGTGTCAGTACATGTCCTCGTGTTCTAATACTTCTCTTCCCCCCAGTGTCAGTACATGTCCTCGTGTTCTAATACTTCTCTTCCCCCCAGTGTCAGTACATGTCCTCGTGTTCTAATACTTCTCTTCCCTCCAGTGTCAGTACATGTCCTCGTGTTCTAATACTTCTCTTCCCCCCCAGTGTCTGTACATGTCCTCGTGTTCTAATACTTCTCTTCCCTCCAGTGTCAGTGCATGTCCTCGTGTTCTAATACTTCTCTTCCCCCCAGTGTCAGTGCATGTCCTCGTGTTCTAATACTTCTCTTCCCTCCAGTATCAGTACATGTCCTCGTGTTCTAATACTTCTCTTCCCTCCAGTGTCAGTACATGTCCTCGTGTTCTAATACTTCTCTTCCCCCCAGTGTCAGTACATGTCCTCGTGTTCTAATACTTCTCTTCCCCCCCAGTGTCAGTGCATGTCCTCGTGTTCTAATACTTCTCTTCCCCCCGTGTCAGTACATGTCCTCGTGTTCTAATACTTCTCTTCCCCCTCAGTTGTCAGTGCATGTCCTCGTGTTCTAATACTTCTCTTCCCCCAGTGTCAGTACATGTCCTCGTGTTCTAATACTTCTCTTCCCCCCCAGTGTCAGTGCATGTCCTCGTGTTCTAATACTTCTCTTCCCCCTCAGTTGTCAGTGCATGTCCTCACGTTCTAATACTTCTCTTCCTTTGTAGAAAGTTTCCCTCCTTGATATATATGAAAGTTTCTATCATGTTCCCCTTTCCCTTCTCTGATCCAAACTATACATAATAAGATATTTTAGTCTTTCCGGGTAAGTTTTGTGCTGTAGACCATGCACCATTTTAGTTGTCCATCTTTGTACAGTCTGTAATGTATTTATATCCCTCTGGAGATACGGCCTCCAGAACTGAACACAGTATTCTAGATGAGGCCGTACCAATGACCTATACAGTGGTATTATTACTTCTTTCTTTCTGCTACTGATTCCTCTCCCTATGTAACCAAGCATCTGACTTACCTTCCTCATTGCTTTGTTACATTGCTTACCTGTCTTTATGTACCCTGAAGTAGTGACTCCTAGATCCCTTTCCTCCTCAGTAGTTTCTATTATAGTGTCATTAATACTATATATAGCTTTTGGGTTTTTGAGACCCAAGTGCATTATTTTGCATTTTTTGGCATTAAACTGTAGTTGTCACTCTCCTGACCATTCCTCTAATCTACCTAGATCATCAATCATATGTTTTACCCTTTCCATTGCATATATTTGTGTCATCTTTAAAAAGTCATACTTTACCTTCAATACCATTTTCAATGTCTCCAGTAAAGATATTAAAAAGCACTGGTCCAAGTACAGATCCTTGGTGTACTCCACTGGTAACCGTTCCCTCCTGTGAATGCTCTCCATTTACTATAACTCTCTGTTATCTATCCTGCAACCAAGATCTTATCCATTCAACCATCTTAGAATCCAATCCCAAGCTTTCGAGTTTATTTAACAGTCTGCGATGTGGGACAGTGTCAAAAGCTTTACTAAAGTCTATATGAGCTACATCTATGCCCCTCCTCCTTGTTTTATTACTTTAGTCACCCAGTCAAAAAAGTCAATAAGGTTTGTTTGATATGATCTCCCCCCCCCTCCCCCCAGTAGATCCCTGCTGTTTGGGATCCTGTAAATTACTGGATTTGAGATATTCTACAACTCTTTTTTTTAAGAGTGTTTCCATCCATTCTCCTACTACTGATGTAAGGCTCACTGGTCTGTAGTCACTTCCTTGCTTCCACTTTTGTGTAGTGGGACAACATTCACTCTTTCCCAGTCCTCTGGAATTACTCCTGTAGCTAGTGACTGGTTGAATAATTCTGTTTATGGTGTTACCAGCACCCCTTCAAGCTATTTTAGTATCCTTGGATGAATCCCATCTGGCTCCAGTGATTTATCCACTTTCAGTTTGGAGAGCTCTGTTAGGACGTTCTCCTCTGTAAATGTACTTGTATCTATCTCATTTTTATGCGTATACTGCAGCTTAACTGTGGTCCCCTCCTCGCTCTTTCTGGAGTGAACACTGAGCAAAAATAATTATTAAGATGATCTGCTATTACCTTGTCTCCCTCAACAAGACTCTCACTCTCTGTCTTTAATCTTATTATTCCTCTTTTTCTTTTTCTCCTTTCACTTATATACCGAAAAAAAGTTTTACCCCCTTTACCTACTGATTGGGTCATATTCTCTTCAGTTTGTGCCTCAGCTGAAAACCCACAAAAGCTTAAAAGCTTAACCCAATGAGCGCTGTTGACAACCTGCTTCTTTTTTAAAAAAACAAATGAGTTAAAGAATAAAGCTATATAAAAGTGTCCACAAAAGAGAAGGATAAGACCTCACAGCACGTGGAAATTCCACATTATCTCTCGTGGCTAGCAGGGGCGGATCTAGAAAAATGCTGTACCCGGGGCGATTTTGGGGGGGGGGGGGGATTTAGGCCCCACCCCTTTCTAACATCTTAGGTTGCCAACGGCTGCACAGTATGTGCAGGTCCGTCCAGCCGTGACAGGCAGGGACAGTGTGCTGCCCGGCTGCTCTGACTGTGTTCACAGTCAGAGCGGCCGGGCAGCACACTGTCCTTGCCTGTCACGGCTGGACGGACCTGCACATACTGTGCAGCCGTCGGCAGCAAGTGTCTGCTAGGGGGGGGCGATAACCCGATCGCCCACCCCCTGGATCCGCCACTGGTGGCTAGGAGTGTATCTAAAGGCAACATGTCCCTAAACTGTTCTACCCGTTATGTACCTGGTTAGTGATAAATACGACATTGGTCTGTGTGGAGTTTGTATGTTCTCCCCGTGTTTGCGTGTGTTTCCTCTGGGTGCTCCGGTTTCCTCCCACACTCCAAAAACATACTAGTAGGTTAATTGGCACCTATTAAATTGTCCTTAGTCTCTCTCTCTGTCTGTCTGTGTGTATTAGGGAACTTAGACTGTAAGCTCCAATGGGGCAGGGACTGATGTGAGTGAGTTCTCTGTACAGCGCTGTGGAATTAGTGGCGCTATATAAATAGTTTTTATACAGAAACAGCATCGTAAAATTTCACTTGATGTATTAATCCATCTTAAAATATTAAATCAACACAATTCATGGCCTTTCTGTTGTATTTGTACGCACCATTAACACGCAGTATCCCCGGACATGTCTCGGCAGATCGAAGTTATGAGTCAGGGCCTTAATCTGCTCCAGGTGAATTTTTGGGATCATTTTTAAGGCACATTACCGGTCCTAACCTGCCAGCGTTAATCTTTAATGCAATATAATATCATTTATATACATTTATTTCCAGCGCTTGCAATGTACAAATCATAATAGAAAAATACAGCGTTTTGTGTGCCTTTCAGAGTCAATGAAGCCTTGTCCCGGCCATGTAGATGGAATTAAATGAACAATACGGATTTCTAAGTACCGACTTGTTCTGGATTAAATTCGCACATAAAAGTTTTATATTTATGGATTACAAGTAATGTTTAGTTTGCTTATAAAATTAGAAACATAGCCATTAAGACGTAACAATATGTCTATTGCTTGCTCTTTGTGTACTATAGTTCTTACATTCTTAACAGTGCAGTGTATACAAAAGGATGCATTATATATATATCAAAGGCTACTACTGTGTGTGTGTATGTATAATATATATATATATATATAATGTGTGTGTGTGTGTATTCCAAAACCAGACTCCTCCCAGTTGCCTATTACTATAATTTTGTAGGATATTCACGGATAGCCCCTATTGGAATATGTAAATGTACGTAAACATAGTTGTTAGTGATGAGGAAGAGACATAATTCCACAGTGGGTGCGAGGAGAAAGGGACGTTACCGTTTCACGGTCATTGCCTGTTTACTATAGAATAAAGGAATGTTAGAAGTGTACGTTCTTCTCCCTCCCAATATTCCTGATTTTGGCGCACCGTGCCGATTTGCAAAATCCAATAGGAGCAGAGATTATCTGGAAGTGGGCAAAGATGGTAGAAAATCTGGACATTGTTGGGCAGACTGAAAGCTGATTTTGGAGGGGCTCAAGTTGTCCTGTTAAATGTTGGGAATAATGTATTCTGCACAGGACAGTTTCCACTCTTCCATTAAGCCTAGAAATTGTGCCATAGAGCTTAGAACCAGGAGCCACCATGGATGACCGAGGTTACAGCTCTGACCAGATACCATCAGGTGACCTGATCATGTGATATGGAGTAAAGTGACTGTGTGAGGGAGAGACTCCAGCTCTTTCTCCACCATAAATGTTAAGTGTTTCCATTGTCAGACAAACCCACTTTCCATCACCTCCATCATTCTCCATCTTTACATCTGTATCATCTCGCAGGATTATACCATTTAAAACACAGGTATCATTTTACTTTCTTCCTGGTGACTGTGACTGGTTTTTTTTTTCTGTTTATTTCAGTATTCTCCATTGCTGAAGAAGCTCTACTGCCAGATTGCTAAAACATGTCCAATTCAAATCAAACTGTCCAGCCCTCCTCCGCCTGGCACAGTCATCCGGGCAATGCCAGTCTACAAGAAGGCCGAACACGTGACAGAAGTAGTAAAACGCTGTCCCAACCACGAGCTGGGACGAGACTTCAACGATGGTAAGATGGCGTCATTTCTGTGCTTCACTGTGCATCCTGCTGTGTACTGAGGTCTGTACGGTGTAGAATAATGTACTGTGGATTCAGGGGCGGAGTAAGTGGCCCTTTGTCAGACAAGGGGCCACATGTAATCGGTAGAGAAGATCAGCCCACCACTATGTCATGTCCATACAGTAGGTTCACCTATGTTTGACTAAGGATCAATCTGACTTTTTGGGTTTTAAGCAGGAGGGGTTAGAAACGTTACCACGGGAATAACTGGCTTCTGGCGGCCAAGCGTTCATAGTAACATTGCGTAATGCATTGTTTTCACTCTGTGACAATAAGATCAATAGGCAGAGGGACAAAAAGGTGAAATAACTCTGGCCGTCAGTACAGCACAATACCCCTTTGAGAGCATTCAGGCTTCTTCCCAATGTGTAGTTGTTTGCAGGATCATTCATAAATAATAGACATGAGGTCTGATACGGAGCATGTGGTGTTCTATACAGGGCCGGTAGGCTAGGATTCAAGTCACCGAATTGCAGTCAACTAGTTGGTTACCACCCATTGTTTTGTACTCACATCCTATTGCAAAAGTATCTTAAAAAGTCACCGGACGAAAAAATACTTATTGGTATTAAAAGGAGCAAGTAAGGGGCACAGAAAATGAAAAATCTTTGCCCACAGAAGACTGTTTTATTGCTTATAGACCCTGCATATCTCAGTTACTTTCCATTTGCCAGAATTAGAGTTTAATCATGAGCTGTCGGCATAGGTCTGAGTAGCATGTGCAAGGTTGTCCAACCCGCGGCCCAGCACGCCTGTAAATGTGGCCCAGAAGGAGTTTTGGTTGTGGCAAGGGGGCAGCACTGTTAATGGGAAAAAAAAAATCCTGCAAAAAAAAGAAAAGAAAATACTTACCTTGCGGTCACGCAGTCACGTCAGCTGGTACTCCGGCTCCCTCCCTTGTCTCCTCCTCCGTGCGGTGCTCGCAGTGAATGTCGGGCGTGATGTCATCACACCCAACACCCATTGCGGAGCGCAGCACAGAGGAGTCACCCGCGCGAGAAAAAAACAATCAGCAGCACAGAATTGGAGAAAAGAAGAGAAGAGGACAGGAGAACAAGCCGATTAAAAGGTAAGTTAAGGGAGATTTTTTTTATTATTTCAAGGGACGCTGACCAGTGAATAAAAGTCACCTGGTCCTGGAGCATCATGGACCTTATCTCCCTGCTAGATACTTCTACTTGTATTACTAATGGGGCATTATATATTATTCTCTTTGGCCCATTATAAGTTGTTATCCCTTAACTAACATAGTGGTGTAATTAGCAAAACAGGTCACAATTTGGGGTCACAGTGATGTATATGTCAGGTACCGCAGGCCTGGTCAGGGCACCCTGATATACAATGCCTGGCTTAAATGCACTTTATTGATATTGCATCGAAACAATACAAAAAGTGATTATAGTATAATAACTAGAGAGGATTTTTTGAACGGGGCAATTGAAAGGTAAGTATAGGGGGATTTGAAAAAAAATATATGATTATATATATATATATATATATATATATATATATATATATATATATATATAACTTTTTTTCTCATATATATATATATATATGTTAACTATGTTTTCTATGGTTTTTTGGATGCTCAGCTATCGTTATTGTTAGTGTATCTTATGTGCGGCCCAAACCAACTCGTCGTCTTCCAATGTGGCCCAGAGAAGCTAAAAGGTTGGACACCCCTGGTGTAGGAGAAGCCCGGATTGTATGGCACGTGAATCCATATTCTCATGGTGACTGGCTGGTGTTGATTATCTGTAGCATAACATTTCATAATTTGTGATTAATTATGAACAAAACAGATTAGATTTGGCTCTTGGTCCCCGATACCAATTTATCAAAACCTCGGCACCGATCCACCGTCTCACATACCAGACTCTGAGTCTTGTCATCTGGTACGTGCCAAGGGGTACATCACCATTTGTACCCTCAGACCCAGTGATTGAACCGAACAGTGTATTGATGATGAGAGAAAGATACTAACGTATCAACCTGTTAAATAAATCAAATCTACAGTGTTCTCGTAGCCACGTTTAGTTTTATATGAAGTGATTTGCGAACTCACAAATGCTGCTAGTGCTACATTGGCTGAGCCCCACTGCAAATATAACGCAGCGACCGGCGCAATTCCCACCTCTGCGGTGACCGCCGCATTTTGTGGCGTCCAACTGCAGCTGGATATCTTTCCCAAACTCTGCATTTGCGCTATATATTGCTCATGATTAAAAAAGGAACATTTTTTTTTGTTATTGGAAACTTCTCATACTTGGGGTCATGCATGAAGATGATTTGCATTCTTCAGCAACTTTGTTAAAAGTAACAGAGCATGCCCTTCTCCCACAGGTATTGCTATAGTAAAAAAAAAAAGTTAAAACGACAAAGCATAGCATGTCAGTTTTGCTTACTGCTATGTAATTGGCCATGCCATATTTGTAAATCCACCAGTGTACTACAGAGTGTTGTGGTCGCCTAGCAGACAGCTGTATCCTCTAGGTATCTAATGGTACTTAATGAATATCTCAGCCATGTTCCCATAGTGTCGTTCATTTCATTGACCACTTCCTACTAATCGTCTTGTTGTTCTTAGGTCAGGCAGCGCCAGCCAGCCATCTAATCCGCGTGGAGGGGAATAACCTGTCGCAATACGTAGACGACCCCGTTACCGGCAGACAGAGCGTTATGGTTCCCCACGAACCTCCGCAGGTAACGCCCTCGGTCATCGTGTAGATAAAAGGACATTGTCCTTTTTCCTATATATTATATGTAATCTTTATATAAACTCTGCACCATGACATAAATAACAATAATATTTAATATTACAAAATATACTTACTAAGGAGATTTAAACCTTAAACCTTTACATGTTGCTCTTTAATTTTTAAATCTGTTTATTTTCTGTTTTCGTTATACAATAGTGGATAATGTACACGTTACAATAATAAATCACGTACGCTATATTAATATTATTTCTAGCAACACATATCGTACATTTATTTGTGTCTTTCTACACAATATTCCAGCCGGTATCTTTCTCGTCCCCGATGTGGAGAAGTTTGTGTAAATAAGCAACTAATATGCCAAAAGTCTGTGAATAGCATTAGATGAGCTATGTTGAGTATTGTTGCACTGGTTGTTATATTGTTTTACAATAACGCAACCAGGGTTTATGCTATGAATTAGTCATCCAAGTAAAGTTTGTCACATCCTTGGCAGACAATCGTCTATTTGGTGTTTTTAGAAATATAAATGTGATTTTTTCTTCTTAACGTTCCAGGTGGGGACAGAATTCACCACGATACTCTATAACTTCATGTGCAACAGCAGCTGTGTCGGAGGGATGAACAGGAGACCCATCCTCATCATTATCACACTGGAGACCAGAGAGTGAGTGGTGCTCATACCCAGATGGCATCTTATGGGCAGCGGTGCAGAATAATGGATGATTTGCATTGAGGGAATAATGCAGTTTACAGTAAGTCTTTGGATCCTTGTTTTGTAGTGGACAAGTCCTGGGCAGGAGGTCGTTCGAGGGTCGGATCTGCGCTTGCCCGGGCAGAGACAGGAAAGCCGACGAAGACCACTTTCGGGAACAGGCGGCCTTAAACGAAACGGCGGCGAAAAATGTGAACGCCAACAAGCGCAGTGAGTGTACGAGAAGTATATTCCAGTTCATCTAATCTGACTGTGTGCTAAGCGTGATGCCCTCTAGAGGTCAGTGTCAGTATTGCAAGTACAATATTATTATATTGAACATCATCATCATCATCATCATTTATATAGCGCCAACTAATCCTGTAGCGATTTACACTTGGGTACAAACACAGTAATAAAACAATACTGGGTTTTACAGACTGACCGAGAGGTAAGAGGGCCCCGCTCGTAAGCTTACAATCTATGGGATATTGGGTCATATGTTGTTCCAAGTCCTTGCTTGCCAAAGAGGGGTAACTATTTTCAGGACAAGTCCTAGAACAGTTAAAGTGAACTCCTACAGGCAGCGGAGGCGGACATTTTTTGTACCCAAGCAATATTTGGGCTATCAGTTTTCTGTGAACCGAGGGTCTGACGTAGATTTGGACAGACACCCGTTGGTGTATCGCCAGTTACGCCCAGCGTGCATCCGACTCGGCCACTGGACCTAATGCCCCCACTTACCGCTGTGATGTCACTAGTTCCTAGTCAATGGATAGGCTATATAACGGTCCAGCCCACAAAATGGCTACCTCCACTGTATGTAGATGCAGAGTTACCTTTAACCAGCCCATGATTTATGTGGTAGTTCTGATAGAATTAACCTGCAGTTTGATTGATCATTAGATGTGTAGGAATTTGTTTAAGGGCACCTGTGTCACATGACCGGTCTACGCTCCCTTCACCCTCCCCCTAATGTCACCCACCCAGTGGTATGACCGAATGTCCCTGGGCTTGAGGAACCCAAGTACAGACCACAACCACCATGGCCAACGGGGGAAGGAGGATGTTATGTTACACAATCATATCCACAACTTAGTAATGTAACAGCTTGTTTGTATGTTTGTTCGTGTAAGTTTGTGTTGTCTGCGTCCTCTGTAGCATGGCCATCTTGTCTTTACTGACCATCTCACAATCTGTATTTTTATGTTACTAAAGTAATCCCCACCCCCCCCCGTCTCTGCAGCTTGTAAACAGAGCCCCCAGGGAGTGCCAACGCTGGGCACAAACATCAAGAAAAGACGGCACGGGGAAGAGGAGATCTACTATGTACCTGTGAGTAAATGGGAGGAGCCAGTTACTGCCATTCGCAGTAAAGGGGAGGAGCCAATCACTGCTTTAAAATAAAAGCGTTCTTCCCGCTCCCAGAGTAAAGCCCAATCAATGTTTTTGACAGTACTCGGAACTAAAGATTTGGAATGGAGGGCGTTTAAGCCTCAGGTTGGGAACAATGAGGCAGCTGTCTGTGGAATAAATTTTTGGGGGTGCAGAGATTTTGATGGAATTTTTTTTGTAAAAAAAAAAAGGCCAATTTTCCTGATGCAAACATCTAATTCGTGGTATGTACTCGGTAGGAAGATCTAATAATGCTTAAAAGTTACAATATTTGCCTTTTCAAGGGCATTATCCAAATGTTTACAGTAGTTTGTATACGGGATGAGAAGGGCTCAATTTCAGCTGCCACAACCGGCAGCAAAATGTCTAGGCCCATAGATGAAAGGTTTAATCTGCCGCCTCACTCTCTGTTGTAACCGCCTGCTCCACTGTGCCCAGGTTATACGCTGGCAGAGCGAGTCTTTCAGACTCAATAGCGCCCTCTGCTGGTGAGGTCACAGGGGGCTTTCCTCAAGAACCTGACTGACTTCTGTTTCTATCCTGTTTAGTTTACACTGCCCTCTAACCTCTTTGCCTACCCCTGACTGGGGCAACGTGCTGACAATTACAGCCCAACTCCCCTCAACGTAACCTATATACAGATTTTTTTATTAAATTTTTTTACATGTTTTCTTGGATACGTTTTAGCTTTATCTGTGAATGTCCCATAGAGAGAGGACTGCAGTAGAAAGCTGCTTACTGGGCTATATAGGATGTTGTCAGTCTCTGGTCCCCTCCACACGCTGGTCACGGGCTCCCACTGTCTCACCTTCAGGTCCGCGGTCGGGAGAACTTTGAAATCTTAATGAAAATCAAGGAAAGTCTGGAGCTGGTGGAGTTGGTGCCACAACAGTTAGTGGATTCGTACAGACAGCAACAGCAACAGCTGCTGCAGAGACAGTAAGTAATGGGCAATAATACACAACCTGTCCCCCACCCCCCCCCCCCCCCCTCTCTCCCTGAGCAGCGAGCTGAAATTGAGCGAGTAAATTACTGTATGAACGGTAATTACGCGCAATATTACCGTATAAACGGTAATATTTTTCGAGCGCTCGTTTTGCAGCGTTAACGCTGACAATTGAATACGCCCCTATGAGTGATACCTTTATTGTCTAACCCCCCAAAAATGAATATATTTGCTAGCTTTCAGAGCACAGAGGCCCCTTCATTAGGCGAGTTTACAAATAAATGACTGAGGAAAAGTCACAACATTTAGGAGCTGTTACATCAAGAAATTTGTGTGTGGGGGGGGGGGGGGATACATCATTAGGATAAGCTAAAGTAATAAAACGAAGGTCGTTACCGATGTAAGAGTAAAAGTCCAACGAGTTCAGAGGTCTGCACTCTGCTGTGGGGTGTGAAGTGTGTTTATGTAATGGGTCATAAACCAAGGTGTTATATTGAGCCCTTGAGTTTATGACTGGAATGTTCTTATCAGTTTGAATTTCCATATTTTTCTCTCCCTGTCATTTCTAAAAAGACCTTTTAGTATTAGGACTTTTCAATCTGTCATACTGTGTCGTGGTCCAGAGACTTCCTTATTGTGTGACTGTGTAGATCCATCCTGGATTGCAGTTTCTGCTTGGTCTCCCCAATGTAGATTCCCTCAGGGCTCCTTGTACACTGTATCACGTACACCACATTGTATGAAGTGCATGAGAATGTGTCAGTGATTTTATAGTCCCGTTGTGTGTCGGGTATGTGGACTGTTTGTTGGTAGGACGTGGGCGCAGGTTTTGCATTTTTAGTTTTTGCATTTTTAGTTTTTGCAAGGTAGAGTGCTAGTCTCTGATGGTAATGGGAGGACACTTCTAACGAGGATAGTTCTTAATTTTGGAAGCTATTTGTATGAAATGAAAGGTAAATCTGGGAATATTTCCTTCAGTCTACTGTTTTTCTGAAATATGGGTTGAAGGTCAGCAGCAACTCAAGGGCTCAATCTAACACCTGGGGGTAAATGTATCAAGCTGAGAGTTTTCCGGCGAGTTTGAAAAACCAATCAGATTCTAGCTATTATTTATTTAGTACACACTACAAAATGACAGCTAGAATCTGATTGGTTGCTATAGGCAACATCTCCACTTTTCAAACTCCCTGGAAAACTCTCAGCTTGATACATTTACCCCCTGGATTTATGACTCGCCTGATGAAGGGGCCTCTGTGCTCTGAAAGTTCGCAAATATAATAATTTTTTGGGGGTTAACCAATAAAGGTATCACTCCTATAATACTTTTGTCTTTTTTGACACAAAAGTATTTAACATCACATAGATTTTTCTGGCTGCAACAATAATAATAAGAAAATCATTTTTTTTTATTTTTTTTTGCTACACTGATTTATTATGTATTTTAAGAACAACACCCACCTATTATACAGGTTTCCTTTCCAGGTAAAGGTGCCTGATGGATTCTGTGTCCCAAAATTTTGGATTGTTTTTTTTTTTTTTAAATATTTTTACACCAAAGATAAAATAATGTTGTCTGTGTAACTGTTTGTTAAATACATTATTTGCTAGGGTGTATCTAATATCTAACTTTCTCCCCTACTTCCCTCTTTATAAATATTGCCTTGGAAAACATTTGGAGCTGCGTTGAAACCAGTGTACAGAGGCCGGAAATATCAATCTCCTGACAGCACAAAGTGGCGTTCGCCCAGTTCAGAAAGCCCATTGGTCTAGATCAGTGTTTCTCAAGTCCAGTCCTCAAGACCCGCTTAGCAATGCATGTTTTCCATATCTCCTTTGCTGGAGCACAGGTGTATTCATTACTGACTGACACATTGTAGCAGGTGGTATAATTATTTCACTGGTCACCTGGAAATCCTGCACTGTTAGTGGGTCCCGAGGACTGGAGTTGAGAAACACTGGTCTAGAAGTTTGTTCAGTGATGTCAGACAATGATGGGGGCTGGTGGCGATTTCTGTATTATACCGTTCCCCTGCAGCTCAAATGATTTCCTCTGAAGTTAACGAGTTATTACTGCTCCCTTTGCCGCGCTCAAACATATCCCCTGGCACCTACTATAATCATACGATAAAATATACCTGTGTGCTTCTACGACGTCCATAGTCCTGAACTGTTAATGAACTGTGCACTAATAACCCACTCAGTACTACAATGTTTTCTCTCACAGCGCACATTTGCAGTCACAGTCGTCCTACGGTCCCGTCCTCTCCCCGATGAATAAAGTCCACGCAGGGATCAACAAACTGCCGTCCGTCAACCAGCTGGTGGGGCAGCCGAACCAGCACGGCTCAAACGCAAACCCCGGGATGATCCCTATGGGTAAGGACTGCCGGCTTCTGTGCAAACTGGCCCTTACGTAGGTCCTTATCTGTGTATTTGTTTAACTTATTATAGGGAGAAGGTATATACCATTAGTGTCTGCCATGTAATAATAATGACATATCATATGCCTGGGGATGTAGAAGAAATTATTTGTCTTGGCGGGAGAAGATGGACCCATTGGTGACATTCAATAAAGTGATTAATTTTCTTACACATCAATAATTGTCTGATGGACCCATCTTTCGTATTAAACGTAACGAGGTATTGGTGGGTAAACCTACACCAATCTATGGTTTTCTCATTGCACCTCCTTATCTCACTTCAGTTCCTGGCGCAAACCTCTCGCCGTGCGCTTTTTGCGGAATGTTTATGAATACTCCTTTTGCTAAAAATATTATTATAAAACTAATGTTGTCTATTACTAAATCGAAAAAATTTCCGAGGAGAAGTCACTGAGCTCTATAGGTTATATACTGGTGACATTTTTTTGTAAGTACATTTTTATAAACATGACTGAAAAGTAAAAGTGAGTCATGTGAGGTGAAAGCAGAGGAAGAGATGTATTTGCCTTAGGGCACACGGACGTTTTCTGCGCTCAGCATTTCTCTGCACGTAACGTTACGACATATTCCCGTCGCACCGTTGCAGCCGATATATACGCCGAGCGCAGAAAGCGCCAGTCTGACTCTACCCCACAACACCTTATGCAGTTAACTGATTGCGTACAATGTAAAGTATTTTGTGAACGAGCAGCAAAGAGAGCGCACACGACTGCCCGTCTGTAATGCGATTGGCCGTTTCCCTGTAACACAGACCTTGTATTTTCTGCTTCCAGGCTCCGGGATGCTGAACAATCACTCTATGCAGACGAACGGGGAAATGAACGGGGCGCACTCCTCGCAGTCTATGGTATCGGGGTCACACTGCACCCCCCCGCCACCCTACAACGCAGACCCCAGCCTGGTCAGGTACGCCAGCCTCTGTCTCTTTAATCCGTCACAGGAATCACCCTGGCCCCGTGCGAGTCTAACATACACGCATCCGCTATCGACTGCGTGACCTCCCGCGTTAACATACCGATAACACGTAACGAATCGCATGACAAATAAACACAATGGAAGGTCACACGTCTTTCTTTTGCATGTATCCTGAGGTCCGGTCAGGCCATATCTCTTATACCCCCCACCCCTCTGGTTGTTCCAGTTTATATACACAGTTATAGGCACCTAATCTGGGTTATTCTGTTATGTGTATAGTGCACTTTATATTCATCTACATCTCAGGTATTCATACTGTGGTGAGCCAGCAGTTGTGGGACTACCGGTCCCAGCAGCCTTTAGCTATCAATTCATTAAAGACTAGTGACATCAGTGAGGCACGAGGCAACTTCCAGCCTCATGCCTAAACTCCCACCGGTCGGCTACCTCTCTTTCTCATCCCTTCTTCCCTTCTCCCCCTTCCTCCCGTCTCTCCGTCTCATCCATGCGTCTGTCTGTCTTCCCCTCCCTTTAGATTGTTCGCTCCTTTGAGCAGGGCTCTCCTACCTTCTGTTTCCATCACTTTTAACTGCGCTCTCCAGCTACTCAGCTCACCTCCTCTCAGTCCCTCTGCCCTCTGTCTCCTCTCGCTTCTCTCCGCTCCCCTCAGTGACTCTCAACCTGTCATCCGTGCCCACCCTCTTGGGCCATAGTTACCTGCCTGTACTCACTTTTCCCCTCCCTCCCTCTCTTTCATGCTGTGCCTGAGCCCCCAGAGTTATAGTGCTTACTGTTACTTGTACTGTGCTGTTTCACCTTGTACTGTGCCATTGTTTGTCCTTGTACGGCGCTACGGATACTTTGTGGCGCCCTATAAATAAAAATTAATAATAATAATAACTTAGCCCCTCAATTCTGGGCCTTCAACGTACAGATTTTTCTAGTAAGTAATTCTACATATTAGTATTTATTATGGTTTCCTTTCTTAGAGAATTATATTGCGTAAGAGCAACCATTGTATCTATAGGCAGCGTTCCACGGGGTCATTTCTATTTGAGATTAGCGGACTTCTACTGAACGAACCCTTTTATCGTGCTAGTTTTTTTCAAATCTACTTCCAAGACCACCGTTTCCATTTCTAGCGCTTTAGGAAGGTGCATCTTATTAGGGTCTAAGCGTTTCACAGATACGGGAATATTGCGGTGTCAAACGCACCTCTATATGAACCAAACCCAGTAAGCAAACGATATCTGGTAATACAGAAAGAGAGGAAAGAGGGTCCTGCCCGTAAGCTTACAATTTATGGGACGATGGGAGTTTTTGATACATTACATGGACAAAAGTATCTGCCCGCTTGACCGTTACACTAATAGGGACTGTAATGACATTGTATTTAAATACATATACTTTATATGGAGTCTGTCCCCCTTTTGCACCGATAGCAGCTTCCACTCTTCTTGGAACGCTTTCCGCAAGATGTTGGAGTGTTTCTGAGGGAATTTCTGCCCAATCATTCTGTCGAACATTTATGAGGTCAGGCACCGATGTTGGACTAGAATCTCCATTCCAGTTCATTCCAAAGCTGTTGGATGGGGTTGAGGTCGGGGCTCTGTGCGGGCCAGTCAAGTTCTTCCACACCGAACTCATCAAACCATGTCTTTGTAGTCCTTGCTTTGTGCACTGGGGTGCAGTCACGTTGGAATAGAAAAGGGCCTTCCCCAAACTGATGCCACAAAGTTGGAAACATAGCATTGTCCAAAATGACTTGGTATGCTGAAGCATTAAGATTGCCCCTCACTGGAGATAAGGGGCCTAGGCCAAACCCTGAAAAACAGCTCTATACCATTATCCCTCCGCCACCAAACTTCAGTTGTTATAATGGTGTCAGGCAGGTAATGTTCTCCTGGCCTCTGACAAACCCAGACTGGCCCATCTGACTGCCAGAGAAGTGCGATTCGTCACTCCACAGAACACGTTTCCACCGCTCTACCGTCCAGTGTCGGTGTCCTTTACACCACTCCATCCGACGCTTGGCATTGGTCTTGGTGATGTGAGGCTTGCACGCAGCTGCTCGGCCACGGAAACAGATTCCAATAAGCTCCCGCCGCACAGTTTTTGTGCTTACATTAATGCCAGTGGAAGTTTGGAACTCTTCAGCTATGGAATCAGCAGAGCGTTGGTGACTTTTACGCGCCACGCGCCTTAGCAGTCGTTGACCCCGCTCTGTGATTTTACGCGGTCTTCCGCTTCGTGACCGAGTTGCCGTGTTTCCTAATCGCTTCCACTGTCTCATATCACTGACAGTTGACCGTGGAATATCCAGCAGGGATGAAATCTCACGAACCGTCTTATCGCAAAGGTGGCATCCTATCACAGTACCACGCAGGAAGTCACTGAGCTCTTCAGAACGACCCATTTTGTATCGCCAATGTTTGCAGATAGAGACCGCACGGCTAGGTGCTTGATTATATACACCTCTGGCAAGGGGTCTGATTGAAACGCCTCAATTCAATAATTAACAGGTGTGGTCAAATACTTTTGTCTATATAGTGTACATGAGGACAAGTGCTACATATTGGATATTGGTTCAGGCAGATTGCAAAGGTAACAAGCGCTTAGTGCGCTGTATGATCCAGTCACACATGGTGTTGGTCACAGGGTTGCCATCTTGTGGGGAATTGAATAAAGGGTGGTTGTAGAATTTCCTAAGCTTGTCTGAAGAGGTGGTTTTCAGAGAACGCTTGAAGGTTTGAAGACTAGAGGAAAGTCTCACCGTGCGAGGGAGCGAGCTCCACAAAGCGGGTGCAGCCCGAAAAAAGTCCTGTAACCGAGAACGGGAGGATGTAATGAGAGCGGAAGAGAGACGCAGATCTCGTGCAGAACGGAGGCGTCGAGTCGGGAAATATTTTGAGACAAGCGAGGAGATGTACGTCGATGTAGTTTTGCCGACTGCCTTGCACGTTAGTAGAAGTATTTTATATTGGATTCAGTAAAATACAGGCAACCAATGTAGAGACTGACAGAGCGGATTAGCAGAGGAATAATGAATTGGCAGGAAAATCAATCCGAACGCTGTGCGCAAAATAGATCGTAAGGGTGAGAGTCTGTTTAGGGGAAGACCAGTAAGGAGGGAATTACAATAGTCGACGCGGGAGACGACGAGCGCACGGATTAAAGTTTATGTAGCGTCTCGTGTAAAATACGTACGTATTCTTGAAATGCTTTTTAGATGTACGCAACCTCATATAGAGTCCGATGTGGAGAACAAAGGATAGTTTCAAGTTAGGGACAGGGCCGTAACTAGGGCTGCGCGATAGGGGCGATCGGCCAGGGCGCAACGCCGCAGGGGGGTGCAGTTTAGGAATATTTTCGGTTCATTCGGTTAAAATTGAGGGCTAGGGGGGCAGCAATTGTCTTTCTCGCCCCGGGCGCTAGAATTATAAGTTACGGCTCTGGTTAGGGATCACACCTAGGCAGCGAGCTTGCGTGGTGGGATGTGCGGTCATGTTGTCATTAGAAAGGTCAGGCAGAGGCCTCGATTCTCCCACCAAACGCACGACGGCCCTTCAGCATTTTAAACGCCTCAGGGCGGATCTTGTTTTTCTACAGGAAACGCACGTCAAGATTCCTCACCCTCAATTGACATGCGAGACAGACCCACACACTTATTATGCATCTTCTGATAATAAACAAAGAGGTACTGCCATCCTTATACATCATAACATCCCTTTCTCGCTGGAATCTCTTTACGCTGACCTTTAGGCAGATATCTAATCGTTATTGGATCTTTAGGTCGCACCAAGCTCACTCTAGTTTCGTTGTAGACTCCTAGTATGGGTCAGGGTACCTGCTCCTCCCCGTTTTTTTTGAACAGCTCTCCTCCACGGCCCCGGCCCAAGTAACTATAGGTGGCGATTTCAACTCCACCCCGGACCCCCTAGATGTATCGTTCCTGTGTCCTCCTCCCGTGCCTCCTCTCGCCGAGAATCTTAAACCTCGGCATCCCTCCTCAAATCCTACGACTTCTACGGCGCTCGGCGCCTCGCCCATCCTTCCGGTAGACGACATAGACACTTTTCAGTTCTTTATAACATCCACACTCGCATCGACACGGTTCTCATCGATCGCTCTACCATCAACAACTTATTCGCTCGGGCATTCTTCCAGTGTCCTGGTCCGAACGTGCCCTGGTTCTTCTCGAAATAACCTTCCCTCGCACACGTCCCTCTCCCCCAAAATGGCGTCTAGATGACACCCTACTTCTATACCCCGATCGGATTACCTCCATTTCAGACTGCATTAAGGAATTCATCTCTCTGAACTCCTCATCAGATATTTCCCCTCCCATCCTTTGGGAAGCGCATAAAGCTTCCACACGCGGCACAATTATCGGCCCGTCCGCTGCTCGGCAAAAGGCCGAACTGGCTCGCGTCACAGACCTCGAATCACAAATCGCATCTCTCACGGCCTAACACGAGCGCTTCCTGAAACGTAAGACCCGCTTCAAACCGATCACCCTACGCGGGTAATTACATCAACTTCTTTCATAAAAAGGCTGGAAAAACTCTTTGATGGCTTCGTTCTACGAGAGTGGCGATCGACCAAACAGGCTCCTGGGCCGGAAACTACGAGAAAAATACACCCGCAACCGCATAGCCTCTATCAAGAACCATTCAGGGGACCATACCTATGATCCTAAACATATAGCTGACATTTTCAGACACTTTTACTCCACTCTCTATAATCTCCCACCTCAGATTTCAGATCCCATATCTTTACAATCTAAAATTAGTGACTTTTTATCCTCTATCGCTCTGCCCTCACTCACTTCCGTACAATCCGATTATCTTAACGAGCCTTTTCCGAACGACGAAATCGACCGAACAAATAAAGACATCAAAAATAAATCGGCCCCCGGCCCAGGCGGCTTCACGACCACATGCTACAAAACCTGTGCCGACTCCCTTATTCCCGTGATCCTCAAGCTCTTTAATTCTATGCTCCTAGGATCTAAATTTGATCAGGTAACAACTCGGGCAGACATTGTAGTTATACGCAAGGCCGGTCGTGACCCCTCAACTCTGCGGAAACAACAGGCCCATTTCCCCGCTGACGGTAGACCTCAAATTGTTTGTGAAACTCCTCGTTAATCGCCTGAACAGGGTCATCGCCTCACCGATTCATCCCGACCAGGTTGGTTTTATCCCTGGTCGTCAGGCATCGGATAATACCCGATGAGCTATTGACCCGACTTGTGTTTCCAACTCCCGCAACATCCCCACCCTGCTCATAGCATTAGGTGCGGGAAAGGCGTTTGACAGGGCGGGACGGCCCTATACGCAACAGATTCTTGAGGTCACGGGCTTGAGGGTTCCCTTCCTTCGTGACGTTGCTCGTCTCTACTTCAACTCGACTGCTTCCGTCCTAACGGTTTCCAGTCCTCTCCTTTTGCGATTCGGAATGGTACTCGTGGGGGACGCCCATTATCCCCACTTATTTTCGCCCTCGCGTTCGAACCCCTGGCTCGTAATATTTGTATTAATCCTGATATTTCCGGCGTTTGGGTCGGTTCCTCCAAATGTAAACTATCTTTACACGTGGATGATATGCTTTTGTCAGTCACAAACCCCCCCCCCCCCCCACGTCGCTCCCAAACTTACTCAAGGACGTCACTCTCTTTCCAATTACAAGATTAACGCTTCCAAATCAGAAATTCTCGACCTCGATATCCCTCCGTCCTTCTGTCAACCCTCAAAACCAGCTTTGATTTGAGACGGCAGCCTCGCAAACTAAAATATCTTGAGATTTAACTCACTAGCTCCTATGACCAACCGTATGGGGCAAATGTTCCCTCTTTATTTTCAGCCATTAAGACCGACCTGCTAAAATGGGACAAACTCATTATCTCCTGGACGGATAGAATAACCTCCCTCAAAATGAACATCCTTTCTCCACTTTTATATCCGTTTCAAGCCTTACCCCTCAAAGTCCTCGCCAATTCCTTTAAACTCCTCCAGCAAACGACTATCAAATTTGTTTGGTCTGCTAGGAAGCCCAGGATTTGAATGCAGACTCTCTACAAATCAATCCAAGAAGGAGGTCTGGGAGTTTCCCACTTTCTTAAATATTATCGCGCCACTCATCTTACTCAATGTGTACAGCGAGTCTGGGTCGATATCGAATCTGCTCTCGCCGACACTACCTCGCCCTCCTCGCTTCTGTGGCCGAAACCACAGCACCGGCCCTCCCTCTCACGTCTTCTCCCTCCTCTAGCGTTCTCGCTCATCTCCTGGACTCGTACAGTCTCCTCATACAATGTAGCCGCCAATTCACGGCGCATGACGCCTCTATGGACTAACCCAGGGTTTCCCAAACCTGGTCCTCAGGGCTCCCCAACAGTGCAGGTTTTCCGGATCACATGTGACATAATTAGGACCACCTGTGGATCTGTTACAATGTGTCAGTCAGTAATGAGTACACCTGTGCTCCAGCAAGGAAATTTGGAAAACCTGCACTGTTGGGGGGCCCTGAGGACCGGGTTTGGGAAACCCTGGACTAACCCCTCTTTTACTCCCGTGGCGTCAATTTCCTCTCTGACATCGCCCCGCTTCAATTCTTTCCCTCTTTTGCGGACATTCGGAAGGGCTTTGGCATCCCTTGGACCCGCTTTGTTCAATACCTCCAACTTTGACATTTACATAACTCAATCCGACGTACAGTCGTTGATATATATGTAACCTCTCCTTTGGTCAACTTCTGCGATCTCTGCTCCTCTTCAAAGGGGCCTTATTGTAAAACACAAATGCCTCCCTAAGAACCCCCACAAACTTAAATGGGTAGGGGACATGGGAGAATCGCTTACTCCCGAGGAGCGGGATAAGATTCGCCTGAACCTCTCTAAGACCTCTGTGCGCGTTAAGGACATAAGTGAAAACAGTCTCAAGATTTTTTTTACTGTCGGTATCTGGTCCCATACCGTCTTGATATAATATATCCAGGCTCCTCACCAATGTGGTCAAGAGGGTACCCCGTCTCATATATGGTGGCACTGTCCAAAACCGCTTCCTTTCCGGGAATCGATCCACTGGTTAATTTTCAACGTCACTCAGGTTTCTCTCCCTCCATCTCTCTCTTATTCTCTACTCCAGGGGTGGCCAAACCAGTCCTCAAGGGCCAACAACAGTTCATGTTTTTAGGATTTCTTTAATCATGCACAGCTGAGTTAATCTATTTGGCTGGGTCAGTAATTATCCCTGCCGTTTCTACAGACACAAATCCTAAAAACATGAACTGTTGTTGGCCCTTGAGGACTGGTTTGGCCACCCCTGCTCTACTCCCACGCTCAATGCCTAAGACGTAGAAAATAACTCTGAAACGTATGACGCATGTTCTTAGTGCCGTTTGTTGGCAAATTGCCCTTTGTTTTGGAAAATTCCAAGTCCACCTCCCCCTGCCCCCCGTTATCAACTGAATCTGGCAAGTCTATCATATGGAATGCATTGCTGGCATTTTTTTGCCACACCCCTGTCGTATGTAATAAGGTCTGGAGTCCATGGATTGAATACCACGGAGCCTCTCCTCGTTTTGCTTTTTAAGGCCTCCGAGCCCTAACTTTAATTTTTTAGTCCTGTCTTGGATCCTCATCTTCACTTCACTTTTTCTCTCACCTCTCTGGCTAGTGACTCCCCCTTCTTTGCTTTCTCTTCTCTCCCTGAATTTTCTTTTTTCTCCTCATATCAATATGTTGTTTATGTTATTTGGAATGTACATTATGTGTTTGCTTCACCTGTTTCTTTCATTTTCTGTTTTGTAAAATTTAATAAAATATCTTTTCAAAAAACACAAAGAAATGTGAGACAGGAAGCTTCTGTTTTTGGGTGGGAATATTATTTATTCAGTTTTTGTAATCTTGAGTTTGAATCGGTGAAAGGACATCCAAGATGAAATGGCAGAAAGACAGTCAGTGACGCGAGACAACACAGATGGTGGGTGATTAGGAGAGGATAAATTTGTGTATCATCCGCATAGAGATGATACTGAAATCCAAAGGAGCTTATTGGTTTTCTAAGAGAAGTGGTGTAGATAGAGAAGAGTAGAAGACCTAGGACCGAGCCTCGCGGTACTCCAACTGATAAAGTGTGGGTGAAGAGGATCCGATAGGTTGTTTGCCGTATGAAAGCGTGTGCAACGAGTGTAGGCAAACACTTAGAAAAGCTTGGTGGGGCATGGGAGGCGAGAGAGTGTTTGAATCAGAGTTTTGTTTTTTAGAACAGAAGTAATTGGTGCTTGCTTGTATAATGCCAGGAAGATACCAGTAGAGAGAGAGAGAGTGATTACAGATTTTAGTTAGAGGTGAAATGAGCACAGAGGACAGGGGTCTACCGATTGGTGAGGGTATGGGAGGTAGAGTAGGAAGATAAGAAGGGAGTAGATACTTGCATTTCACTTGTTTATCAGTGTCCAGAGCATTTTGATAGGAGCGGTACATAGCAGTATATGTGAGGAAATTGTTAGAGGTTCAAAATGTACACCAGCGATGTTCTGCTTTACGAGAAAGTTGACAGTGAAGTCGGCGTGGCGTAGGAAGAGTCGTTGGAGCTATTTGATCCAGGGCGGTTGATAGGTGTTGATAAAAAATAAAGTATTGGTCTATCAGGGGAGGACAATGTAGAGATTAGGGAGAGGGGTGGGAAACAGTTTGAATGTAATGGTGAGTATTCCTGTGGGTACGAGGAGGCTTTGTAGAGTCCGATAGTGGAGGGCAAAGAACTGGGGATCAGCGAGTAGCTAACGAGGTGTTGATTTGAGATGGGGAAAGGAGTGTTATTGAAATCTGAAACTGATTGCAGTGTAGTGCTAACAATATCAAAGTAGTTTTGAAGTGTGTTTGGGATGTCATTAGTATTTGAGATGTAGAAATCACCCTGGATATCGGTGGGGATGACAGAAGATAAGAAGTGAGGAAGACGTGCAGAGAATTTTTCATGAAATTGTTGGTGTGGTCTTGGGGGGTGTGTATGTTGGGGGAGGATGTTGTTGACAGATTACAGCTACATGCATAGAGAATGAGTGAAAAGTCTGAATAGCAAGTACTTCAAATGATGTGAATGTAAGTGATGGAACATTTGATTGAACTGTGAATGTGCACTGTGGGGAGAGAGTCTAACCTCACCTCTAGGCCTGAGGAGCAACCCTGTGAAAGTATGAGAAGGTTGAGGTTGTTTGAGAGGAAGACGTTGTGTAGGGATGTGAGCTTGTTCCAAACAGAGAGTGTTCAGCAAAGGGCACACAGAAAGAAGTTAGGAAGAGATTGGAGACAGGTGATGTGTTTCAGTTGTGTAGGAATTTGGTAGTGTATAGATAGATATATGTGTGTGAAAGAAGTGAGTAAAGTCTGGAGGCAGTGATATATTATCAAGGAATAGAAACTAAGTGAGTGAAAGAGATTAAAGTAGGTAATAAGATGGTTGGGGTTTGAGGATTTGGCTACAGGGTGAGGGTGTTTTGGCTCTTGTGTGTAATGTGGGCCAAGCTTGTGAGTGTTGAATAAAGGTGAGTGGAGTAAAGAAGGCTCAAGTGTGTTAGAATGGTAGTTAATATTTTAGAAGAGAAAGAAAGGATTGAAAGGTGTATAGAAGGTAGATGTATTAGAAGTTATAAAGGTAGATTGTTTGTAATTACTTACTTGTTGTAGTGGTGAATCTTAGATGAATAGTTGTTGGTAGATGTTTTCTCTTGTCTCCTGTTTGTGTCCAACTGTGTTGTTTAACTGTGCAGTTCAGAACACTTCGTGGCCGAAACACTTAGTGCTGAAACCACACGTCTTACCCCCACTACGTCTCCCCCTAGACTGCTTGTTCTCTTATAGTCAGGCAGATTGATTGAAAGACACATCCCCATTCTAGCCTAATTGAACATCTTAAAGCACCCACCATCTATTTGCCTTCTTCACCTACATCAGTCCATCACAATCCAGGTCCACACGACTCCAACCAGTTCATATTTTCCATATCTCCTTGCTGGAGCACAGGTGTAGTCATTACTGACTGATACATTGGAACATATCCACAGGTGGTCCTAATTATGCTACCTAGAAAACCTGGCCAGTTAGCAAAGGAATGACCTGTAGAGCCATTGACCAACATAACCCTTTCACCAATCAACACAAAGTCAACACAGGCTCTAACAATCTAGATCACACTCCAGGAACAAACTTTTAAACAGACAATAACAAGCAGAGGATTACACATTACACTCTACATCATCACCAATCAATATTCTTTCTATAGTACCTACATATTCAGCAGCATTGCACAAAAAGGACAGAGTCATTAAGGAAACTAAAGCTAAACAAATACACAAGCCCGGTTACAGTGCAAGGAGGGAAAATTAACACATTAGACAAGGGTACAACACTACAGAGTAGAACAAGTATAGCTAAGACTTCAAATATCTCCAAGCACAGCAAGTAGAGTGGTAGAAGAAATGGTGTGGAGACAAAAGGGAAGAGAGCCCTGCTCATAAGAGCTTACATACTAAGGGGAGGCGAAACACCAGGCACAAGAAGAGTCACTAAACAATTTCAAATACAAGAGGAAGCAGCAAAGTAGGACGTAACAATAACAATAAGATTATGTGGATGGCTGGTAGGCCTTAAGGAACAGGTGGCTTTTGAGAGCCCATTTGAAGGAGCCAAGATTAGGAGACAGAGCAGATGGAGGGACAGAGGTTGTTCCACTGAAAGAGGGCAACACAGGAGAATTCTACATTTCTAACATGGGACAAGACAATCGGAGCAGAGGAAAGGCAACACTCATTACCCAAACACAGGAAACAGGCAGGAGTGTGGATGGAGAGGAGGTTAGAGATATAAGTTTCAAGAGGATTCTGAAAGGAAGCCAGTGAAAAACAAAGCAGAGAGGGAAGACAGAGAAAGAGCAGCATGCCAGAAAGATAAGTCTCACAGCCACATTAACAACAGACCAAAGAGGGGTAAGATGAAAGTGGAGGAAGCCGGTGAGGAGAAGGATGCGGTAATCAAGACAGGAGAGCACGGATGATGGTTTGAGCAGCCTCCCGAGAGAGGAAGGGTCAGATGCGGGCAATATTCCATAGTTGGAAAGACAGAATTGGACAATTGAACATGGGGAGCAAATGAGAGGGAGGAGTCAAGAGTGACACCCAGGCAGCAGAGTTGGTGAACAGTAGAGATGGTGGATTAACAGTGGTTGATATGTCACGGTGGGTAGAAGATTTAGAAGGAGGGAAAACAACGAGTTCAATTTTAACAATCTTGAATTGGAGAAAACGTAAAGACATCCAGGAGGAGATAGCAGAGAGGCAGTCAGAAACACGAGAGAGGAGGGGGGCAAAGGTCAGTAGAGGAAATGTAGAGTTCAATGTCATCAACGTAGAAGTGATACTGGAGACCAAAGGAAGAGATGAGATCTCCCAGACAGGTGGTGCACAGTGAGAAAAGAAGGGGTTGAGAACAGAGCCCTGAGAGACCTCTACAAGGAAGGCAAAAGGGGGTGAGCGTGAGTCAGGAGTGGAAACAGAGAAGGTGCGGTTGGCAAGGTAGGAGATGAACCTAGTGAGGACAGTGCCAGAGAAGCCAAGAGCGAGAAGGGTCTGCAGAAGGAGGGTGCGGTCCACAGCGTCAAAAGCCACAGAGAGGTCCAAGAGAATGAGCAGGGAAAAGTGGCCCCTGGATTTGGTCAAGAAAAAGTCCTCAGTAACATTGGCCAGGGCGGTTTTAGTCGAGTGGAGGGGACGGAAACCAGATTGGAAGGGGTCAAGGAGGGAGTTAGCAGAAAGGTGACTGGAAAGGCGATTGCACACAATCCGCTCAAGTAGTTTGGAGGCAAAGGGGAAAAGTGATATGGGGCGCTAGTTAGCTAGAGAGGTGAGATCAAGGTTAGGTTTCCTAAGAATGGGGGAGACAAGAGCATGTTTGAAGAAAGAGAGGACGATGCCAGTATAGAGTGACAGACTGAAGAGGAGTGCAAGGCAGAGGGAGCGAAGACGGTGAGAGGGGATGGGATCCAATTGGCAGGTAGAAGAGGGAGAAGCGAAAGTGAACTTCATCACCCGATGTGGAGCAGGAGCACCAGAGATAGTTATTGGAGGAAGAAGGTACAATGACAAGTGGCTGGAGTATGCGATGAGGGGGGAGATGTCCAATCCGATAGCCTCGATTTTGGAGGACAAAAAGAAAGTGAAGTCGGTGGCAGAGAGAGAGAGAGAGAGAAGGATGGGAGGTGAGGGGAGGAGAGAAGAGAGTTAAATGCGACAAAGAGGCAGCGGGGATTGGAGGACTGACAAGAGATGACAGACTTAAAGAATGATTGTTTGGCAAAGCACAGAGCACAACTGAAGGAAGAAGAGGATTAACTTCAAGCAAAGGAAATTGGCCAGGGAGCCATATTTCCTCCGTAGACGTTCAACAGCTCGAGTGCACTTCTGAAGGAAGCGGGTACATTTAGAGTGCCAAGGTTGGGGTAGCCGACGGCGGCAGTTAACACAAGAGCCTGGGGCAACGACATCCGTAACATTGGTGAGGGAGAGGTTATAGAGGGAGGTAAACCGATCGTGGCAGACCAGGGTAGGAAGTGGGCCGAGAAGAGTGTCCAGAGAAGAGGACAAGCTGGTAGGATCCAGAGCATCAAGGTTGCGCTTGGTGAGGGTGGATTCAGGCAGCAGGGTTACAGGGGGGGGATGACAGAGTAAAGGTGAGGAGGTGGAGGTCAGAGAGCAGAAAGGGCTAATTAGACAAGTCGGAAAAAGGACAAAGATCCTACCTACTGCAACGATCCAGATTCGGACAGTGCTCGCACAAAAACATTTATAAATCAGTGGGTGAGGTCATTCTACCCAAGTTCAACCGCAAAAATTGATTCTCATTTACAAGAGCCAGCTGTTTTGCGTCCATAACCAAAACTCAGGAGAATGAGGCCCGTCGACTCGCCGCCGACTAGTGACGTCGCCCAATCCGCAAAGCATTGCGCAGACGATGGGTAAACCCGACGCGCCAAACAAGTTCAAATAATAAAAAAGCCCTACTTTATGCAAGTCGCACACGTGGGGCCCGAGTCATTAAGGCAAGCAAAGGAGTAAATGTTCTCTGGGACAAAGCACGTTACAATGTAAGGGGTGCAAATCAGTTTATTCTTTTGTACGCAAGTTAAATACCGGCTGTTTTTTCATCTAGCACGCAAATGCTTGCTCGTTTTATCATTACATTGAAATGTAAAGTTGATCTAGGACACGCCCTACCCAAACTATAAATCTGCCTCGCGCTTTAAATTTACCTCCCCCTCCGATACAACGTGGTTTTGCCCAGGTGCAAATGTTACTCCTTTTTTATGCTTTACTCACCTTAATGACTCGGGCCCGTGGTGTACAAGTTATTGTGACCAACGAATCTAACGTATCTGCATGCTATACTTTAGCCCACACCAATAACTGTATCAATGTGACTCTGCCCCCAGTGGCCACATTATAAATTACGCGATTGTGTTTGCCAGCTACTGCTTTGGAACAAAGTTGCCGGCAGACGCGTTACCGCAAAGCCGTACAAAAACAGAATCGAGGACATTTTTATAAAACCTACCGCGCGGCTAACCGTACAAAAAAGGTTCTGGATTCCATAGCAACCGGTCGTCCGCTTTACCGCACCGATGAAATGACGGAATCCGATTGGTCGCCAGGGGCCGTAACGCCGTTAGGTAGTGTCCCGTCGTAATAACCGTCGGTATGTTTGTTTGTGAGTAAATGTCGCTTTACGTTTCCCAACCTTTTTTTTGTTTCTCCAGTTTTTTGACAGGATTGGGGTGTCCAAACTGCATCGAATATTTCACATCACAAGGTTTACAGAATATTTATCACCTGCAGAACCTAACTATGGAGGTAAAACTTCTTCTAACCGGGTCAATGGGAAAGCACATAGCTACGCTGGTTTATAATGTGATTCGATGAGACGACGGAGTCCGCGCGCTAACTTTGCCTTTAGGTGCAAAATTAGCACCCAACCAAAACAACCAATCGGCAATTAGCATCTAATTGGTCTACCGAGTGTTATGTATTTCAAAGCTGCTTTCCGATTGGTCGGTGTTGGCATAGTGCAAAGGTTGCACCTAAATCTAGCAGAGTAAATTAAGCTTAATATAGGGAATAGCTCATTTGTAGTCTGAATAATCCTAACCCCAGATCTCTTTCCATTGTTTGACATTTAAAATACTCTTTATTCCTTCTTCTCTGCTTCATAACCACATTCGCCAATCGTGTTCAACTACAGTCTGCAAACCTGCTGTATTTCCTCACGACAGGAGAAAGATAAAACGGCAGCACATTTAAGACAGCAGCTTGTTGTTAAAGTTTCAGTCCCAATTTTCCGCAAACAAGGAACGCCTAGTGCATTGGTCCAATCGGCCTGTACGTACTCTGTAAGAACAGCCCGTCCTCTGACCTGTATGCGGTGAGGCAGCCATTTTGTGTGCTTAAGAAGAGTACAACCTAGTAATTCACTAGGAGTCAGCGAGGCAGACACTGTTGCAAATATTACTTCGGCCCACAAAATGACTGCTTCCGTCCTGCGTAGACGTCGGCATCGAATTGAATTAAAATAAACTTTAATCAATGAGCCAGTAATTACACTCGCAAACAAATACGTCAAAGACTCAATAGACTGTAGTAATAGGAGAGAACAACCGGGACACTCTGCGCACAGGAAAACTGTGGCGTTGTCCCCAGCAACTAATCAGATGTTCACTTTTATCTTCTTAGCTGCTGCACGCTAATGACAGAGAGATTCTGATTAGTTGCCGTGGCCAACACCAGATATCGTGCACTACACTGCTTCTGACAAATGTCTAAAAATGCTTCTCGTATAAAGTTACGAAACGGCATAAAACGTTTACATGTATATTCGGCAATGCTGCCGTTTTGTCTGGATCGGTTTTCCTTATCTTCCTAAATAAATTTCTAACTGCAGCCCTTCCTCGTTTACACTGGCCGTATGATTATAACGTAGCCGACGGGGTTGTTATTAGCGTAGACTTGTCCGCAGTGCCGTACGCTACGTACATACCAGGCAGACAGAATAATTGCAGACGTGAAAACAAAGGGTACGGAGGACCCCGCACTCACATTCTGCGCGGAAGAGGGCGCAGCTGAAACAGGAAGAGCGGCTCCAAGTGGAGATTGGGACACCTGTGAGGGTGCATTACTCTTAAGAGTGGTCTCTGGGAGAAGGTCACCTCTAAACAAATCAGATGGGTTTTCAAAGAGCATCGAAAGAATTGAAGGCTGTGGGAGAGTTCGATTGAGCGTAGCAGGGAATTCCATAAATGGGAAGCAGCGCCGGAGAAGTCTTGTAGGCGCGAGTGAGAGGTGGTTACCAGAGACGAGACAAGGCGCAGGTCAGACAGAGGTAGATCTAAGAGGGCGGGAGGGAGAGCATTTTGAAATGAAATTTGAGATGTATGCAGGGGTGGTGTTGTTGAGGGCTTCGTAGGTAAGGGTGAGTAATTTGATTTGGATTCTTTAGGACACAGGGAGCCAGTGTAGGGATTTACAAAGTGGTGCAGCAGAAGTGGAGCGGTGAGAGAGGGAGATCAGTCTTGTGGCAGCATTTGGGATGGATTGAAGTGTGGATATACGGGTGTCGGGAATTCCAGATAGCATAAGGTTACAATAAATGATTATGAAGAATGGTCAAGACAGGAGACGATGAGAGAATGGATAAGAGTTTGGGTAGCATTCCGAGTAAGAAAAGGGCGTATGTTATTAAAGTGGAGTAGACGGGACCGGGAGAGAATCGGGATGTGAGGAATAAAGCAGAGGGTGGAGTCAAATGTGACACCGAGGCAGCGGGCTTGGGAAACCGAAGAAATTGATGTGTTAGAGACCGTGAGGGAGATTTGAGGGCAAGTGGTGACTCTGGCAGGAGGGAAGATAAAAACCTCTGTTTTGGACGTGTTGAGCTTCAGGTAGCGTTGGGACGTCCAAAGCGGAGATAGCAGAAAGACAGTCGGTCGCGTGAGATAGCACAGAAGGAGAGAGGTCAGGGGAAGAGATAAAGATTTGGGTTTCCTAAGCATAGAGGTGGTACTGGAGGCCGAACGAGCAAATTATTGCTCCGAGAGAAGAGGTGTACAATAGAAAAAGTAAAGGGCCAAGAACGGATAGTGGGAGTGGAGGGGAGGATGCGCCAGACGTGGAAATACTAAAGGAACGGTTCAATAGGTAGGAAGCGAACCAGGAAAGAACTGTGTCACAAAGACCAATGGAGTGAAGGGTGTGTAGGAGAAGAGGGTGACCGACGGTGTCAAAAGCAACAGAGAGGTCCAGGAGAATGAGTACGGAGAAATGACTCTTAGACTTTGCAGTAAACAGATCATTGATCGCTTTTGTTAGAGCGGTTTCAGTGGAAATTTGGGGCCGGAAGCCTGACTGCATGGAGTCGAAAATGGATTGAGAGGAGAGAAAACGAGACAGGCGTTTGTACGCTAATCTCTCAAGTAGTTTGGAGGCAAAGGGGAGGAGAGAAATAGGGCGCTAGTTGGAGATTAGAGGCTGGATCGAGAGATGGTTTCTTTAGAATTGGTAAAATGAGCACATGTTTAAAGGAGGATGAAATGTACCCGTGGAGAGAGACAGGTTGAAGAGGTGAGCTAACGGTGGACATGCGGAGGAGGAGAGGGATTAGAGTAGTTGGGAAGGAATAGGGTCGATGGGACAGGTTGTAGGGCGAGATGATAAGATGAGTGCAAAGACTTTGTCTTCAGTTACTGGAGAGAATGAATTAAGGGTGGATGGGGGAGTGTAGGTAAAGGTGGGTAGAGTGAGTGGAATTTGGCATTAGGAAATATCTTGTGGAATGGTGTTGATTTTTCCTTTTGAAGTAAGTGGAAAAATCACGGGATGTGAGGGAGGAAGGGGAGGGAGGGAGGTGCAGGTGAGCAGAGAAGTGAGTTGAAGGTGGCAAAGAGGTGACGTCTGTTAGAAGACTGGGTGCATATTAGAGATTTGAAGAATGTTTGTTTGCCAATCAAAAGGGCAGTGCTGTAAAATGAAAGGATGTATTTAGAGCGGAGGGAATCGGGATAGGAACGAGATTTCCTTCAGGAGCACTGTTGCGGGTAGCGGGTCTGTTTGTTGCGCCACGGCTGTGGTTTGGATCGTCGGAGACTATATGTGGTAGCTGGATCTGCATTGTCTAGGGCTGAAGTGAGTGTTTTGTTGTAGAAAGAGGCAGCCTGATTAGGCCAGGACAATGCAGTCATAGGAAAAAGTTGTAGTTTTAGTGAAAATGAGAAGTGGATTGGGTTAAGAGTACTTAGGTTTCGTTGTGTACGTCTGGATTTGAGAGAGGGGGGAGGGCGTTAGGTCAGGTGAGGCTGAAGGAAAGGATGTGGTCAGAGAGTGGGAAAGCTAAATTGGAGAAACTAGAGATGGAGCGGTAGCGGGAAAAGAAGAGGTCAATGGAGTGTCCTTCACAGTGGGTGGGAGATGAGGTCCATTGGGAGAGATCAAAGGAGGAAGTAAGTGAAAGAAGTTTAGTGCCATAAGAGACGGTGGGATTATCAATGGGAATGTAGAAAATGCCTAGTACCAGAGAGTAGGCAGATCAAATGATAGCAAAAAAGCGAGCCGGGCCGCAAAGTTGTCAAGGATTTGGGAAACTGGACCTGGGTCCAGATAATGACGGCAGGGTAAAGGTGGAGAGGATAAAATAGACGGAGAGTTTGGACGCCAAAGGAAGAGAACGAGAGGGAGGGTTCGCAGGATATGAACATGAAGGGTGTCATCTCTAGTTCAGAGTGTTAAATGTCACGAGTACAACCTGACCGCTGGTTCCTGTAGATACCCGGCGGTTTGGACCGCACAGATGTCAAATAATAAGAGGTACAGCATTGACGAGACATTTCATAGCATTGATTACAGTGTTACGTGGTGGCTGGTCATATGTTTCAGGAAACATGAACACATTACTGATGAAATCACACTTGTGCGCTCAGTTTGGATACTAACTATGGCCATTTGCTTTCCGTTACTAATCGTAAACTAATGCACGACGACGACATTTAATCTAAGCGCGTTTACGGTGACCAAAGTTGCTGGTCCGTTGTGCCGAGCATGGGACTGACTGCACTCACTTTTTCTTTTGTCTGCAATCTCAAAAATTTAGGTTAAAGCCACAGCATAATTGATTACCTTTTCCGTAGCCAACAGAAACACTTCAATACCAATATTAGATGTCATTTTGTTTGGAATATATAATAACATTTGCAGTTATATGATCAGGGGACTGGATAGCAAATTTTAGTCCGGGGAGGAGGGGGGAATGTTGCAAAACTTGCCTAAAAAAAATGTAGACAGCACAGTGACCCGGGCCAAGGTAGCTCTCCCCTGTATGTGATATACACATAGCGGTCACATTCCAACAGAGGCATTGAAAGCATTTGGAGGATACCTTGTTTCAGACTGGAACTGACTCTTACTATGATGTTAATCTGCAGCTTATCAAACGACAGAGACAGACAAGGTGGGAGTATTACGTAGTTACACACTTCCCTATGACCAAATATTAAAACGATGTAAAGTTTATTGATATGCATTAAAATTCATAGTATACCCGTCTTATTCTTCTAGAGTAAAAAACGTCAAACAAAAAGTCAAAGAAATAGTTTATCAGACAGAAAGAAGTTTTGTGCGTTCAAAGCCGCTCTCCAAAATATAACGATAAATGTAGGATAATTCTCCTTCTTTTAATTACATATAAGAAAGGTCCTCGTTCCGCCTGCTATTTTATATCTGACAATACGTGTAGAGTCGTCGGCATTGGGACAAACTTTTATCAAATTCCTCCATGTATTCATCATAATCATCATCATCATTTATTTATATAGCGTCACTAATTCCGCAGCGCTGTACAGAGAACTCGCTCACATCGGTCCCTGACCCATTGGAGCTTACAGTCTAAATTCCCTAATATAGAAACACACTCATACACAGACAGAGAGGGAGACAGACTAGGGTCAATTTTGATAGCAGCCAATTAACCTACTAGTATGTTTTTGGAGTGTGGGAGGAAACCGGAGCACCCGGAGGAAACCCACGCAAACACAGGGAGAACATACAAACTCCACACAGATAAGGCCATGGTCGGGAATCGAACTCATGACCCCAGTGCTGTGAGGCAGAAGTGCTAACCACTAGGCTAACGGATAAGCAAACGCATGTGAATACCAATATCGTGCGTGCAAATGTCAGATACGATATACGATCCTCGCCGACGAGCTATGAATTTTAATGCGCATCAATAAACTTGGGTGTAACTTTAACATTTGCCCATAGCAGAGTGTGCACCTACATAATACACCTTTGTCTCTCTCTTTAAGTTGATTACCTATGGTATAGGGCGGTGATGGCTAACCTGTGACACTCCAGGTGTCAGGTGACAGGTGTCACTCCATGCTCTGCCAGTAGATAGCTGGCAAAGCATGCTGGGGCTTGTAGTTTTGCAACACCTGGAGTGTCACAGGTTAGCCATCACTGGTATAGGGTGTTAAGTCAGCACCTCCCGGCACTATCGGTAAAAGAGAATTGATCGGTCATTAATTCTGGTGCTGCTATTTTGCACCTGTAAAAAAAACATACGTAACCTGCAGCTAAACCGCTATCTGGAGATGTAGGTCCACGTATTGAAGAGCAGATCAAAATAACACTAATTTTACTTTGCCCTGACAATATACAATGTGCACAAGTGTGAGGCGGACTGAAAATGGAAGGTATTTGAAAGAGGTACCGTGGTAGATATTATCAAACCTTCTAAAAAGGAAAAGAGGTGTTGCCCATAGCAACCAATAAGATTCTAGCTACCATTTATCTGCTACATTCTAGAGCATGATAGCTAGGATTGGTTGCTATGGGCAACACCTTTTTCCCTTTATAGAAGGTATGAAAAATCTACCCCCTCCAAAAAAGGCATTAATGTGTTGAAATATAGGTGTGGCCCGGGGTGTTTTCCTGATGTGAAACGGAACTGCGTTTCTTCTTTAAAAAAAAACAAAACAGAATACCGGACCTTCCATTCTGTGTAGGGCATTTTTGGAAAACAAGTGCCAGGTTGTCCACCCAGAAAGATCAGCCCTGCGTATGGCTAAAGTATTATGCCCTATCTGATCCCCTGCGCAGCCATAAACGTTAGTATACGAAGAGTGTTCGGGTTTTCAAAACGCATCTTGCTCTAACCGTTGGGAAAGCTTACAGTGAGCGCTAAATGCAGATAACAAACGCGTGTTAATTGATAATGAAGGTGGACCGTTTTACAAACCGACGCCGACCTTCCTACGCCTTACCTTAACCGTGGCCGTTCCTTCTACGGCAGGGACGGCCAACCTGACGCATTTCAAAGGACGCGCGCGCGGCCTTCCCCGATGGTTACGACAAGATGTGTTCCTAAAACCATTCGTTACAAGAATTAAAAAATAAATAAAATAAAAACCAAAATGACCTTGGCATCCCCATCTTTCATCCCAAAACGCCCCTTCGCTTGCTCCAAATTCTGCAAAAGAGTTGTGGAATTCACCAGGTGACCGCGCACACTCCTACAGATAACGAGACTGAACAAGAGGTTCAGAGAGCTGGGAGACAAGGGTGAGGTGTCATGAGACCACCTGTTGACCGCACCTGTCCTACGTGAACTTTATCCTCTGTATCGTAGGGGGTTCCTGAAGAAATCGGGCTTCCGTAGAGGTGCCCTTTATCTAGAGTAGGCCCATAACAGATGCCTACGTAGGCTACAGTAATCTCTGTGTGATAACGATTTGGCCCTTCAAATGCCCACAACCATAACTGTGCATTGTCGGGACCGACGTTGCCAAAATTGGTTCCGTCTTTGTGGGGGGACCGACGTTAAGGTAAAGGGTAGCAAAGGAGCCGAGGGTAGGTTCTTAGCATTTCCAACTAAACGGCGGAATTTTACTTTTAACGTTACCGATAAGTTTTCGGAAAATATTTCACGCCTTCTGACTATTGTTTCCGTCTCGTTCTTGCAGGATCTCGGAGCGCTGAAGATTCCGGAGCACTACAAAGCCGTGATCTGGAGAGGAATCCAAGAGCTGAACAAAAGCCACGACTACGGCGCCCAGCAGCTCATCCGCTCCAGCAGTAACGCCTCCACCATTTCCATTGGCAGCTCCGGTGAGCTCCAGCGCCAGCGCGTTATGGAGGCTGTACATTTCCGCGTGCGGCACACCATCACCATTCCCAACCGTAGCGGAGCCGACGACTGGGCAGACTTTGGTTTTGATTTACCTGACTGCAAGTCGCGCAAACAATCCATAAAGGAAGAGTTTGCGGAATCCGATATCAACTAATATAAGCCTGTAAAACGGAGAGCCGGGGACAAAACGGTCCTAAAAGTAAAGATACCCTTTGTCTCGAGTTTGATAAAGCCAAAACCCGACGGCGGGGCCGTAAGCCCAGGATAGCTTTCTAGGGGTAACGTCTTAGACGGGTCTTAAACGAGCGCACGTTTGGTGGCTTTCGAGGCAGGGTAAATGATAAGGGGGATCGTCTGAGATTCGTTATTTGTAGATATTTTTGGTAGATCAGTCTTTTGGAGTTGGAAGCACGGCGGCCAAATGAACTGGACGACGTAAACCTCGGTTGATACCCCGAAAGTGAATATATTGTTCTTTTCTGTTAAGGCTACCGCCATTGAGGGGGTTCCCTGCGAAAATCGTCAAGACCTGTGGGTTCACGCAATTTGGGGAGACGCCTCTATCCCCAGACGTCTGCCATTGGTTGGTACGGAACACACTTTAAAGAGGACAAAACGGATGGCTCTACTTCCCCGACGAACTGCCAAAAACAAAAAAAAAAGTATTTTACCAGTGTCTTTTAATTGTGCGTGTGATGTTAAAGACGTTTCGTATGGGTTTTTAAGAACGTGTTTTCAAACGAAACACCACGTTAGAGGTAAAGAACCGCACCGAAAATGGTGTATTTAAGTGTAAAAAAGAAAAAATACAAAAACACAATACGTTGGTTCAGTCAATTCAGCTGCGTTTTAGGGGCACAAAAATACACCTGTAATTTATGACTGTGACCTATTGTACTTCATGTAAATATGACCCTTATTCCCAAATCCTCTAATATTTTCATTTATTTTATTTATATCTGTAATATAAAACATTCATCGCCTCTAGACTGATAAAAGGGGGAGCCCGGAATTACATAGTGCTCGGCATTCTGTTCCGTGAGGCTTCCCAATGTGCGGATGGGATTAAATAAAAAAACAACAAATATACAATGTATACTGTATTATTAATTCACTGTTTTGTTTTTTTTTTTATATGTGGCTATATTTAATTTTGTTCATTTGTTTTTCTTTTCTCATGTCATTAAATGAGAGGATGGAGATGTTGTGCTTATATTCTTCAGAAAGGAAACCCTTTGTGGCGTTCAAAAACGGAATATAAATTGGGAGAAATGCTGGTGATCGGATGTTGTATTTATGTCGTTGTAAATAGTAAAACGCACGTGGCGGCATTGTGCTTCTGTTACGCCGGGGAGATGTTTTAAAGGGCACCTGCTCCGCCCCCCCAACGGACAGTTTGCCGATAGCGTTTGTAGCTCACTTTTGATCTTCGTTACCGCATTTTAAACTTGTGCATTTTTAAATTTGGACCTTTCGGTTCCTATCGGTGTTTGCTCTCTGAAGCCAACAGCTCTAGTATGCAAATTAGAGGGAGGGGTCAACTGCAACCGCATTCTAGTGGGTTCAACGCAGCAACGATTGCAGCTGTGGAAAAGATTAACGCTCCGTCATTAAAGATAAACGATTTCATGTTTCAAAAAGATCTCCATATAGGGATATTTCCTTTAAACGGTTTGGTTTTTCTGGAAAAATAGCTAGCGTTCAAATGGGCGTATTCAATTGTCAGCGTTAACGCTGCAAAACGAGCGCTCGAAAAATATTACCGTTTATACGGTAATTACTCGCTCAATATCAGCTCGCAGCTCCCTGAGCAGCGAGCTGAAATTGAGCGAGTAAATTACCGTATGAACGGTAATTACGCGCAATATTACCGTATAAACAAGAATATTTTTCGAGCGCTCGTTTTGCAGCGTTAACGCTGACAATTGAATACGCCCCAAAGTGCACATCTGACAGCATATTATAACAGACTACAACCGGTTGAGAACAAATCTTAGGTTAGTTTAATAACATCATTTTACACATAATTCTGCATTTCGTACGGCATAATTCGTGACGGTACGCGTCAAACGTTAGAAAACGGCAGAATTGTTCTGCAATTCTACATATCTGTAAACTGCAAAGGCTTCCTTTATCAAATGAGAAACACAAAAAGCATGCAACGATAACTAATCACTGTAAAGTAGAACGCTGTAACACTCTTTACATTTAGATATTAGTGCCTGGAATGGAGATCTGCAAAATGACAGCTGTTGCTCAAATAACACACTTAGGGGGGACATTTATGAAATCGGTTCTATAAAAGGTGGTGTAACCTGTAACAACCCACCAGACTTTTGCTTTCGTCATCTTAACTGTGCTAGAAAACTAATTGAAGAAATCTGGTTGCGATGGACAACACGACCTTTTCTACATAGAGTAATTCCAGCCACTACAGTCCGTGTGCTAGATATGGGGGCTCGTCAGAGCTGGATTATGGTTCTGGGGGGCCCCATATTGTCGAATATGATATTCATTTTAAACAAATAAACAGGCAATGCTATGTGCACTAATGTTAGATGCACACAACTCTGCCTTCACAAGCATAACAGTGTGTAGTAGGACATACCTCCCAACTGTCCTTGTAGTCAGACCAAATCCTGACTAAGTGAGACAGTCACCCAAATTCTGGACATTCCCACCATATTGAGAACAGTTGGAAGATGGTCCTGGTCTCTCCTACCTGCTGTTGTCACTTTCACCACCTGTGGCTGCTGGTGTCTTAAGCTCAGTTGCTGCTTGTGTAGATTCTGGAATGTCGAGACCCTATTTTGAAACAAAAACAGGTACATAAAGTTTAGGAGTCCCCAAAGAGTCCTGTTAATAAATCAATAGCACCCCCTTTAATAATTAGGCCTCCCTCCCTGCAACCAGCCCCAAATTTGGAATTAAATTAATACTATTCACTTTTAATAATAGAACTATTTTCCCCAAGCAGCCCCGACATTATATTAATAGCGTACACATTTAATAAACTTATTTCCCTCCCCACCAAACAGCCTGGTATAAATGAATAGCATTTACATGTAATAAATAAACCTATTTTTCAAAACCATTGCCAACATTTTATAATTCATATTCACATTTAATAAATAGCACTCCTTCTCCCCAAACTCAAGCACACATTAAATTCCTCACAATCACTCCACAAATAATTAACAAAATAACCTTACTATATGTAAGTATATATTGGTTATCCCTAACAGCCTAGTCCAGCTAAGCACTAGCAGGCCTGATTTGTTGCAAGGCAACAGAGCTAGCATGGAGGCATATTACATTTTGTACGTTATACGTTTCCATATAAAGAAAGTGTATGTCCACTTTAGGAGAGCTAACAGAATGAGTGGCCATAATTTTGTCATTTTTCCCATAATGCCCACTTTTAGAAATGCTACTTCCCTGGGGCATGGAGAGAGGGTCCACAATAAATAGACAATCTAGGTCTGAGCACATCGTACTTCTCTGTTCTCCATTTATATCCCCAACATCCCACTCCTCAATCCTCTTCTTCATCTTAATCCTCTATCTTCCCTCTCACTCCTCATTCCCCACCTACTTAGCATCTTCAACCCCCTTCTCATCAGCGTTGGTTTCCCTTCCTGGGTTGTCACTCTGCAACCCCCTCTATGTGTATAATCACATCCTCCTTGTCCATAAATCACCCCCTCTCCTTGTCCATAAATCACCCCTTCTCCTTGTCCATAAATCACCCCCTCTCCTTGTTCACAATTATCCCCTTCATTTTCATAATCACCTCCTCCTCTGGCTGAAACACACACAGTCACACACACAGAAAGTCTCACACACACACAGTCACACAAACACACACACACACAGAAAGTCTCACACACACACACACAGAAAGTCTCACACACAGTCACACACACACACAGTCACACAAACACACACACACACACACACACAGAAAGTCTCACACACACACACAGTCTCACACACACACAGTCACACAAACACACACACACAGAAAGTCTCACACACACACACACACACACACACAGAAGGTCTCACACACACACAGTCTCACACACACACAGTCACACACACACAAAGTCTCACACACACACAGTCACACACACAGAAAGTCACACACACACACACAACAGATCTTAACTTACCTTATCCCCCACAGACAGGCAGGGCAGCTCTTCTCTGCTCCTCCTCACACTGTCATCTACACGCAACTAAGAAAACCCAGAACTCTCAAAAATAAAATAAAAGCAAAAGCTTACCTGTGCTTATAGTGCCGACAGAGCACTTAAAAACGGAACCCTGTGCTGCCCCCTGTAGACTGACATTTGGGGGCAGCAAAAAGAGCCACAGCTGGTCCGGAGGCCCCCTGAGAGAGGGGGGCCCAGGGCACATGCCCCCTGTGCCCCCCCTTAATCCGGCCCTGGGGCTCGTACCCAATGACTCAGGACCAGCGGGTCTCAGAGCCATTTAAAGTGATCATGCAAATCTTGTGTCATTTAGGGGCATATATTTAATTGTTGAATATCCCGCGGCCTTAGAATTATTACGGTAATAGTAAGCTGGACTTCGGCTCGCGGCTCCCTGACCTGCGAGCTGAAATCCAGCGAGAAAACTACCGTAATAACGGTAACAGTGCACGGAGCGCAAGATTCTCAGCCTTTCCGCCAACAATTGAATACGCCCCTTAGTGTCGTGTTTTAATAACATTTTTCACAAGTCACCAATTTTCAATTCGATTTTATTTTTCACAACCGTAATATAATTAGTTTGCAGACAACAGCGAATAATTAAACTAAATCCCACTATATAAAGGATGTTCATAAGCGTTTTAAAACAGATTGCTCACAAGTGTTAGCTGGATGTAGCCCCACTCCTCGGTCACCCTAACAGCCAATAATAACACTTTATGGGAAATTCAATTAGCCGCAAAGTGTCGCCAGAACGTCCGCGAGACGCTTTGCGGCGGCCATTTGACAGAAATCTCTGCTCCGCGGAGACGCCAGGGAAAACGAGTGGAGATTTCTGACAAATCTCCGACGCAAAACGTCTCGCGGACGTTCTGCAAACGCTTTGCGGCTATTTGAATCTCCCCGTAAATGTCCTTAGATAGAATATTTATTAGGGAAAGCAGAATGCGAGATAAAATTGAGCTTTGTGAGTTTGAACACCAATATAAATGGCAGATCTGATGACTCTAAACCTGTCACTCTTTTAACAACAACAACTTGTCGCCTGTTTCTTAAAACAGAATTGATTTAAACTGCTCCTATAGTTCTGTCCCTGCACAAATTCTGGGAACCTTTAGCCATATACGGCAGAACATAAATTAAAGATTTAACGCTACACTATATCGCAACAAGTCAAAACACGTTTAACACATCGAGACACAATTATTATAGATGTACATTTTTGTAATACCAACAAAGTTTGCCAAATCACATTTGCAATGATAGGGTGTGGGGGGATATTTGTTACCCAATGTGAAACTAGGTGAATCCCTGTTATTCAAGTTCTATTTTAATAAGAGAATATATTCACCTCGGTATGTTTTACTCTGCGTCCCGCGGTGCAGAAAGACTGTCCAGCTTGTGCTCTCTCTCCTGCTCTGTAATTGAACATAAAACGCATCCATACAGACATATGCAGTTCTCTGTGTAGGTGCTAAGAGCTTCATATGCATTCAGCACAAACTTCACCTTTAACACATTTCTGCTTCATTAATACAGACATTAACGCATAACGCACAATAGACCGCGTTCCAACAATGGATCTGAAAATGCAACATTTACCTGCCGTAATATTGCATTATGTAAGGAAAATATCACTATACGTTAATAGTTATTACATGTTTAACATCTGGAGTTTAGGTAAAGCTAAATGCCTTCTGCAGAGACCAGTGTAAGTTTCAGAACCTCTCTCTTACTGGGACCACAGAGACGCCCCCTAGTGGGTTTATATTGTAAACACATCTGCCAGGATAATACAATCCTCATCATCATCATTTATTTATATAGTGCTACTAATTCCGCAGCACTGTACAGAGAACTCACTCACATCAGTCTCTGCCCCTTTGCGCCTTAAAGTCTAAATTCCCTAACACACACACACACACACACAGACTAGGGTCAATTTGTTAGCAGCCAATTAACCTACCAGTACGTTTTTGGAGTGTGGGAGGAAACCGGAGCACCCGGAGGAAACCCACGCAAACACGGGGAGAAGATACAAACTCCTCACACACAAGGCCATGGTCGGGCATTGAACTCATGACTGCAATCCTCAGACAGCGGGTATAATTAATTACAGACTGGTCACAGGACATTATAACCGTCGTCTGTTCAGTGTTGCTAACCTACAGTTTCTAAGAGTCACAATTAGTTCTAAATATACAGCTTTGTGTACCATTATCCTTACCAAGCTACACATACACAATGAGATGGTCACAGCCAATTGAGACTTCCTAGGACCAACTGGCTGCAAATCACATTGCAAAGTGTCCGCCGATCACGATAAGCATCTAATCGGGATCTATCAGCTGTTATTAGAGATGGTAGTTAACATCTCATTATGAACGTGGATATCGTCTGACCGCGCTAACTGCGTCCTGTGGGATTTTACCGCTCAGCCTAATCGCTGAGTAGCCAAATCTGACAGAGGCGGAGGTCACATTTCCTATATAAGGAACGGTGCTTTCAGAAAAGCCCACTGTGTCTCTTAGGATTCTTTAGCAGAACCAAATAAAAACAAGCTGGGAACTTGGTGCACAAAAATATAATAGTTATGGTGTTCAGAACCGCATGAGGAACCTGGGATAAGCACAGATGTTGTTATGTGTTACTTATTCTGTACGAATGTAAAGGTCCACATATTTCACTCATTTATTTTTAAACGATAAGCTTTATTATTTAATGTTAAAGTATACCCGTTTCCTACACACCGTGGATGCAGCCAGTTGGTTGGTAGAATCAATATTCGGCCGGTGCTCCTGGGGGGGTATATTTACTAAGCTGTGGGTTTCAAACAATTGGAGATGTTGCCCATAGCAACCAATCAGATTCTAGTTATCATTTACTACATTCTACAAAATGACAGCTAGAATCTCATTGGTTGCTCTAGGCAACATCTACACTTTCACAAACTCGAGCTTGATAAATTTACCCCCTGGAGAACGTCTAATCCGTTTATTGTTCTTCTGCTCCAGGAGGGAGCTGGCAGTAGCCCTCGGCGGAGCAATAGTGACGGGCCACTTTGTTACCTGCGCTCTCTGTATAAGGAGTAGGTACATTTTATATTTCTCCCACGTTTTCCTATCTTCTATACAACATGGGGGGGGGGGCTTGTAACTGTTTTTTTCAATGTTTTTTGTATGTATATTTTGCTCGGCATACCTTGCAGGGCAAGGTCATGTTGTAGACATTTAAATGCAACGGGTAACGTGCGATGGCACGCGGCCGCTGCAGCACCTACGGTTACATACATGTCTAGTGGTAACGCGGCTCGGCCAGGCCACAGATTTAACACAATCAAAAAATGGTATAAACTGAAGATATCAATCGATTTGAATAAAAGGGACAATGTTTATTTAGAAACACCATATTCACACACAATGTCTAGTTTGAAATGAAGGGAGCAAGTGACCAGATTCCATCACAAATTCTCACATCTACAGTATTGGGTTGGTGCAGATTGCCATGACGTGAAGGCAGTAAACTCTGCTACCTATACAGCCTGAAGAGTATTGATTCATTCTACGGTCACCTATACATATTTAGTCTGATAATTAGTTATGGGAACGTTGCCAACAGCCCTGGCACAATCTTGAGCACCGACACACCGCTCAGTCCATCTCCCCGACCAATATCTGTACCTGAGCAGCTTCGGCCACAGAGGTCAGCGGACTAGCTGAGCACACAGCAGCATTCTAAAGCACTTTATTGCTTTGAGATACTTACGTTGAGTTTGGTTTCCCCAGTAATCCGACGCGTTCGATGGGCAGTATTAATTAGTACATATAGACTTGACTGTAAATACATTATCTGTACAATGTAATATCGATGGGAAAAAAAATGTATTTTTTGTTGTGATTTCTGTTGTGTTTTTTTTCTTTTCCTTTTTATGTCACAAAATAAAAAAAAATTGTTCTCCTGGCGTCTGGTGATAAATCTTTGGGGTTTGGGTGGATAACAACTGAGTCCAGGCCTATCAGTTACACCCTCTATGGGGGGATTCTTTAAAGGTGGAGTAGACTACAAGTAGTTAGGACATATTTTAACATATGGTGTAAAATTAAAGCCATTGTTTAGACCAATATTATAGATTAAAAAATTATTTTTGGTTCGATAATAGTCTTTGTGTTTTCAGGCTGAAATGGTCATTACGCCACAATCATTTTTATACTAGTCTGTACCTTTGTTTGGTTTAGATTGGTGACTGACTGACACTTTTGTCGTTTTACGTGTTTCTTTTAATATAAACTAGGTAGATGGGATATTTTTTTTTACATATTTTAGCTGACATTTGTCAATTTCCAGAAAAATGAGCTATAAATTGATTTATTCATTTATTTAACACCATTATTACACAAAACCCCTCTTTACGTGGCTGGGGTGTACGGACCCCTGACATATATGGTGTCACTGGATGGTTAATCATTCTAAGCACTTTAAGGCAATGTGGACGTGTGCAATACACAATAGCGTTTCTACAAGAGAGACGCATTGTTCTCAGATAATAAGCGTTCTTTGGCTGTCTGCACCCGTTTATACAGCTATAGTGGTGTGCATGGATACAACACAACATGAGGCAAAGGAAGAGTTTAATAGCTATTACAGCAGACATAGAGATTGGACTACACAACATTATATGGGGGAGAAAACAGGGACCATTGAAACCGCATTTAGGGCTAGATTTACTAAGCTGCGGGTTTGAAAAAGTGGGGATGTTGCCTATAGCAACCAATCAGATTCTAGCTATCATTTTGTAGAAGGTACGAAATAAATGAAAGCTAGAATCTGATTGGTTGCTATAGGCAACATCCCCACTTTTTCAAACCCGCAGCTTAGTAAATCTAGCCCTTAGAGTTTATCTGAAGATCATAAAACACTGTCATCTTACAGAAACAGGGCTGTCCTATATAAAATACACCTCTAGAACGTATGGTAAATGGGAATCGTGCAACGTCTCCTTAAACAAAGGCCGATACAATTTGCCTCGGATATTATTTAAAGCAGATTTATGCAACCTGTGGTTTCGATCAGCTTATCAAACTACAAATCCCAGCATGCCTCTCTGCAACAGACGGAGAGCCACGGATTGCAAACCTCCAATTCAGAAAATCAAATAAAATGCAAAAAACAAAATTAAAACACATGCTCAAGTTTTTACTTTTATGGGTGATTTTAAAACTATTCCCAGGGGCAGATGCAATTCGGCCACGTTAATCTAGGAATAACGCGGCGTTGGTAGTATTACCTTTTATTACGGTAATTTTAACCCAGAAATTTACTCGCGGCCCTGAGAGGTGCAAGCAAAAATCAGCCTTACAATTACCATACTAACGGTAATACTGCGCACTTTACCGTACTAACGGTAATACTGCGCACTTTTACCGTACTAACGGTAATACTGCGCACTTTTACCGCACTAACGGTAATACTGCGCACTTTACCATACTAACGGTAATACTGCGCACTTAACCATACTAACGGTAATACAGCGCACTTTTACCGCACTAACAGTAATAGTGCAGAGGCCGGGTTATTCCTAGAATAACGCGGCTGAACTGAATTGCCCCCTCAGTCGTCCCTACTGACATCTGTTAGGCCACTTAGCATCCAGTATCATTGGTCAAGTAAGTGACATCATTCAAAAGCCACAGTGAGACCGCCTCCTCCTTCACTGCCCCCTAGTGGAATTACAAGAGAAAGCAACGATACAATGCAGAATGTGAATACCAGATAGTATACAAATCTATATTTATATTTACTGTTCTGCAGTGGTTCTCTCTCATTGGGTGATTTACACGTAACTTTCGCCAGCTTCCCTAATCACTGATCCCGTTCGTTCATTTAGAGAATATACAAAGTTCTGCTTACCTTCGGTCTGGCGTTACCCCGATACGGAGGATCCACCCTCCCTAACGCTTTAATGGTCCTGCGCTGCCATCGTAGCTCCTATTACTGCTTGCCTGGACCAAACCGGCAGCATGGCGGCCTACGCTCCTCCTACATCAGTTTTCATTTCTTTCTATTTAACGGGGGGAGGGGCACTGACAACATCGTTGTCAGGAGAGCGGATCCTAGCAATGTTACACCAAACATAAGTATAACTTTGTATAACATCTCACTGAACAGAGTGACGGTAACATTTACAACGCTAAAAACGAGGCGCAGACACGGACTTTAGTATGAAACAAGTGACGATGGGCCGCGCTTCAAATGTTTACATTATTCACACACTCGGATAAACACAAATCTTTTTTTTAAACATAAATTATATCGTCAGATGTTAACATCATTTAAAAATACTTTTCTATATGACCTGCGATCGGGGCTCTCGGAAGACACCGGATAACCGCACACCCTCATAAAGACGACCCATAACACTGATGACCGTTCCACTAACTTAATCTAAGTGCATCGGGATTCTGCAGAACATGAACATTGCAAGTTACAAAGGGAAAGAAATAGGACACTCAAGAAACACGAGAGCTCGCACATATAACACGACATTTCTCATTACACTATTGGGAAGAAGGCACAACAATCCCTACCGATTCATCACCCCATAACAAGGCACTTTGGGATTAAATCCACTGAAGTTGCTTTGAATACATAGAGCATTTATCAACTCATGGCCATAATAACATGACTTAGATTCTTCTGGATGTAACAGTTCAAAGCCAACAAGAAATGAATTAAACGAGGAAACATTAAAGTGTTCCCCATCGTCTACAGATAGGAAGCAGATATGTAGTTCCACAAATGAAACTAGGAAATCACACCCGCCATTCAAAAGGTTACACCAAGCCCACGTTCCATCAGGTCACCTCCCAATCCTACCACGCAAGGTCACCCAGGGTAATTATGGTGTAATATAAAATGTATTCTAGGAGTGGCTCTGCAGTTGTCTATACAGGAAGAGAGATGAAAATGGCACATACATTGTACAATCACATTGCCAGTAAAATTGCACAGACCCAATTGCAATTTCTTATTAGATTTTTTTCTTTGATCAAAATCTAGACACCCCCCACACACTCACACCTTATGATTATTTACAATGTGATACTGTACCCCCCTCTCTAACCCGTCTCCTCCACTTCCTGAGGTCCTGCCCCAGACGCCTAGTTAGTCCTCTGTGCGGGGGGCCAACCAATAATTGTGAGAATGGTTTCACTAGCAACTAGCGCCAACGCTAGCGAAGCGATAGCTGGATTCTCACGCCTATCGATCCGGCCCGTGAAACGGCACCTTCGGGTTGTAGGCGACGGGGGGGGGGGGCGCTTTTATCGTTACCAAAGACAACTTGTGGCTCAGCTTGTAGATCAACAACAGCAGAGATATTTTTTCGGCCACATAATCCCAAATTCACGTCTTAGTGACTAAATACAGCACTGCGCAGAGGTGCGTGAGAGACCACGGATAGAATTGTCTTTAATAACCATTTTCATTGCCGATTCCAAAGTAGCTTGGAAGAGTCCAGGAATTGCAAGAAGGAATGCCAAACATACATTTATTAAGTACAATAATAATAAAGACTATAGCAAAATATTTAGACTTTATAAATAAGTTTAAGTGCCTGACTTCACCAGAAGGTCATATAAGGCTATACACTATATACAGGTCAACTTAGAATATATTAGAAAGGGTTAGATTAGTTACGTGGTGCAGCGATTCCCGAATATCTCCACGCTGATAGACATTTATATTTGTAACTATTTGCACATTCTCACAAACTTATCAACACAAAAGCAATGTTCCCCGGCAGCGATCAGGCATAAGAAGGATTTTTGGTCTTTGAAATGCATAGTATAATGCAGGCAGCTTATATAGAAATACACTTGTACAGTGTTTCTTCCTCTCAATGACTCTTCCCATAATAAACGTTCAGCTGGTAGACAGTGAATTACTTTGCGATGGGTGAAGGGTTTTGGTTTACAGCCTGTAAAGTGGACCCGCCATGATGAACGATCATTTTCTCATTCAATATAAAACTCGCTCTCTTAAGGTCAGAGTACCTATAGTACTCAGTCTTCATATCCTATCCTACGGCAATCGATCTGAAGTGGGAGGAGCTAGAACTGTGGCCAATCAGAGCATCTATATGTCAACAACACACAGTAGTGATATGAGGCCCCTGTTACAATGATGCAAGAAGACTGTGGAGATACACACACCTCTATAGGAAACATCCAACTTATCGAAACCTGAAACTTCTTCACAGAAGCTCCCTCCACAATATTATCTGTCTCTTTGCGCTCACAGCAGCTCTCTCCACAACATAAGCTGTGTCTGCGCGCCTTACAGCTGTTCCCTCCACAACATTAGCTGTATCTGTGTGCCTCACAGCTGCTCCCTCCACAAGACTAGTTGTCTCTGTGCGCCTCACAGCAGCTCCTTCTATCAACACTAGTTATCTCTGTGCGCTTACAGCAGCTCTCTCCACAACATTAGCTGTATCTGTGTACCTCACAGCTGCTCCCTCCACAAGACTAGCTGTCTCTGTGCGCCTCACAGCAGCTCCCTCTATCAACACTGGTTATCTCTGTGCGCTCACAGCAGCTCTCTCCACAACATTAGCTGTATCTGTGTACCTCACAGTAGATCCCTCCACAACATTAGCTGTATCTGTGTGCCTCACAGCAGCTCCCTCCACAAGACTAGTTGTCTCTTAATACCTCAGAGCAGTGGTATAGGGTACTAGAGAGCGCTGAAGCACACATGCCATCACAATCTCACCCTTTAAAGCTATATTAACCCGCCAGCACTTACACCACAAGAAGGTTTAATCTCGGGTATGTCAATGCAATAACACTGTCAATATTATTACTAACTGGAAGCGTTTGTCAATAACAATAAAAATATATATTTAGCCCATAACAATAATAAAACCTCAGAATAGGGCTGTGTGTGTGTGTGTGTGTGTGTGTGTGTGTGCTGATCAGCCACAACATTAAAACCATTTGCGGCCCCCTTGTGCCGCCAAAACAGCTCTGACCTGTCAGGGCATGGACTACACAAGACCTCAGAAGGTGTCCTGTGGTATCTGGCACCAAGACGTTAGCAGCAGATCCTTTAAGTCCTGAGGTGGGGCCTCCATGGCTCGGACTTGTTTTTCCAGCAGATCCCACAGATGCTCAATCTGACTGAGCTCTGAGGAATTTGGAGGCCAAGTCAACACCTTGAACTCTTTGTCATGTTCCTCAAACCATTCCTGAACAATTTTTGCAGTGTGGCGGGGTGCATTTTACTGCTGAAAGAGGCCACTGACATCAGGGAATACCGCTGCCATGAAGGAGTGACCTTGGTCTGCAGCTATGTTTAGGTAGATGGTACGTGTCATAGTAACATCCACATGAATGCCAGGACCCAAGGAATCGCAGAAGAACATTTTCAGAGCATCCCACTGCCTCCGCCAGATTTCCTTCTTCCCATCGTGCATCCTGGTGTCATCTCTTCCCCAGGTAAACCATACACACGCACCAGGCCATACACACCATGTTAAATAGAAAGTGATTCATCCGACCAAGCCAGCTATTTCCTTTGCTCCAGTTCTGGTGCTCACGTGCCCATCTGTAGGGGCTTTCGGCGGTGGACAGCGGCCAGCATGGACACTCTGACCGGTCTGTTACGCAGCAAGCTGCAATGCACTGTGTGTTCTGACATCTCTCTATCATGGCCAGAATTGATTTTCAGCAATTTGTGCTATAGTAGCTCTTCTGTGGGAATGTACCACACGGGCGCCTTCACTCCCCTCGCAAACCAATGAGCCTTGGCCGCCCATGACCTTGTCACCGGGTCATCAGTTGTCCTTTTTTGGACCACTTTTGGTAGGTACTAACCACTGCATACCGGGAACACCCCACAAGACCTGCCGTTCTGGAGATGCTCTGACCCAGCCGTCTAGCCAACACCATTTGGCCCTTGTTAAAGTCGCTTTGATCCTTACACTTGCCCATTTCTCCTGCTTCCAACACATCAACTTCAAGAACTGACTTTCTCCCTAATATATCCCACCCCTTGCCAGGTGCCAATTTAACGAGATAATCAATGATATTCACTTCACTTATCAGTGGTTATAATATTGTGGCTGATCGGTGTGTGTATATAGATATACAGATAGATATAGTATTAGACTCGCTTTAACTTTAGCGTGTAATTGAGAAACTATAATAAACTGCTCCCAACCCAAGTTAGCAGAACCTGGGATTCAGGGACGTTATTTTTCAGGTTAGGGGCCACAGTCCAATAAATATTTATTGCAAATTCAGAGATGACGGGTCCACTTTAAGCATACTACTCAATACAAGATTAACCCAGCAACTGCCAGCATCTATGTGCTGTCTAATTCAGCAGAAGACTATCCCTGACCGATACAGACCTCAAAAGAGGTGTCACTCTTCTGCACCGCGTTCCTGAGAAGCCGGACGTTAAGCAGACACCTTGGACTTCTGTGTAGCGAATGAGCAGTAAATATTTCATTTATATCTGAGAAAAGAGCTACAAAACTTTCTTCATTTTTGACCTGAAACAAAACATTTGCTCTGTGCAAGATGAGAGGACGATGCCAGTATAGAGTGACAGATTGAAGAGGAGTGCAAGGCAGAGGGAGCGAAGACGGTGAGAGGGGATGGGATCCAATTGGCAGGTAGAAGAGGGAGAAGCGAAAGTGAACTTCATCACCCGATGTGGAGCAGGAGCACCAGAGATAGTTATTGGAGGAAGAAGGTACAATGACAAGTGGCTGGAGTATGCGATGAGGGGGGAGATGTCCAATCCGATAGCCTCGATTTTGCAGGACAAAAAGAAAGTGACGTCGGTGGCAGAGAGAGAGAGAGAGAAGGATGGGAGGTGAGGGGAGGAGAGAAGAGAGTTAAATGCGACAAAGAGGCAGCGGGGATTGGAGGACTGACAAGAGATGACAGACTTAAAGAATGATTGTTTGGCAAAGCACAGAGCAGAACTGAAGGAAGAAGAGGATTAACTTCAAGCAAAGGAAATTGGCCAGGGAGCCATATTTCCTCCGTAGACGTTCAACAGCTCGAGTGCACTTCTGAAGGAAGCGGGTACATTTAGAGTGCCAAGGTTGGGGTAGCCGACGGCGGCAGTTAACACAAGAGCCTGGGGCAACGACATCCGTAACATTGGTGAGGGAGAGGTTATAGAGGGAGGTAAACCGATCGTGGCAGACCAGGGTAGGAAGTGGGCCGAGAAGAGTGTCCAGAGAAGAGGACAAGCTGGTAGGATCCAGAGCATCAAGGTTGCGCTTGGTGAGGGTGGATTCAGGCAGCAGGGTTACAGGGGGGGGGATGACAGAGTAAAGGTGAGGAGGTGGAGGTCAGAGAGCAGAAAGGGCTAATTAGACAAGTGGGAAAAAGGACAAAGATCCTACCTACTGCAACGATCCAGATTCGGACAGTGCTCGCACAAAAACATTTATAAATCAGTGGGTGAGGTCATTCTACCCAAGTTCAACCGCAAAAATTGATTCTCATTTACAAGAGCCAGCTGTTTTGCGTCCATAACCAAAACTCAGGAGAATGAAGCCCATCGACTCGCCGCCGACTAGTGACGTCGCCCAATCCGCAAAGCATTGCGCAGACGATGGGTAAACCCGACGCGCCAAACAAGTTCAAATAATAAAAAAGCCCTACTTTATGCAAGTCGCACACGTGGGGCCCGAGTCATTAAGGCAAGCAAAGGAGTAAATGTTCTCTGGGACAAACCACGTTACAATGTAAGGGGTGCAAATCAGTTTATTCTTTTGTACGCAAGTTAAATACCGGCTGTTTTTTCATCTAGCACGCAAATGCTTGCTCGTTTTATCATTACATTGAAATGTAAAGTTGATCTAGGACACGCCCTACCCAAACTATAAATCTGCCTCACGCTTTACATTTACCTCCCCCTCCGATACAACGTGGTTTTGCCCAGGTGCAAATGTTACTCCTTTTTTATGCTTTACTCTCCTTAATGACTCGGGCCCGTGGTGTACAAGTTATTGTGACCAACGAATCTAACGTATCTGCATGCTATACTTTAGCCCACACCAATAACTGTATCAATGTGACGCTGCCCCCAGTGGCCACATTATAAATTACGCGATTGTGTTTGCCAGCTACTGCTTTGGAACAAAGTTGCCGGCAGACGCGTTACCGCAAAGCCGTACAAAAACAGAATCGAGGACATTTTTATAAAACCTACCGCGCGGCTAACCGTACAAAAAAGGTTCTGGATTCCATAGCAACCGGTCGTCCGCTATACCGCACCGATGAAATGACGGAATCCGATTGGTCGCCAGGGGCCGTAACGCCGTTAGGTCGTGTCCCGTCGTAATAACCGTCGGTATGTTTGTTTGTGAGTAAATGTCGCTTTACGTTTCCCAACCTTTTTTTTTGTTTCTCCAGTTTTTTGACAGGATTGGGGTGTCCAAACTGCATCGAATATTTCACATCACAAGGTTTACAGAATATTTATCACCTGCAGAACCTAACTATGGAGGTAAAACTTCTTCTAACCAAGTCGACCGAAAAGCACATAGCTACGCTGCTTTATAATGCGATTCGATGAGACGACAGGGTTCGCGCGCTAACTTTGCCTATAGGTGCAAAATGTGCGCCCAACCAAAACAACCAATCGGCAATTAGCATCTATTGGTCTACCGAGTGTTATATATTTCAAAGCTGCTTTCCGATTGGTCGGTATTGGCTTAGTGCAAAAGTTGCACCTAAATCTAGTTTAGTAAATTAAGCTTAATATAAGGAATAGCTCATTTGTAGTCTGAATAATCCTAACCCGAGATATCTTTCCATTGTTTGACATTTAAAATACTCTTTATTCCTTCTTCTGTGCTTCATAACCACATTCGCCAATCGTGTTCAACTATAGTCTGCAAACCTGCTGTATTTCCTCACGACAGGAGAAAGATAAAACAACAACACATTTAAGACAAAGTCGCTTGTTGTTACAGTTTCAACCCCAATTTTCTAGAAACAAGGAACGCCTAGTGCGTTGGACCGATCGGCCCGTACGTACTCAGGGCCCACATCTTACCCGTATGCGGCGAGGCAGCCATTTTGTGTGCTTAAGAAGAGTACAACCTAGTAATTCACTAGGAGTCAGCGAGGCAGCCATTGTTGCAAATATTACTTCGGCCCACAAAATGGCAGCTTCCATCCTGCGTAGGCGACACATTAACTTAAAATAAAGTCGAATGAATGGGCCAGTAATAACAGTCACAGACACATAAGTCAGAGACTCAATAAACAGTAGCAATAGGAGAGAACAACCGGGAATGATTGGTACACTCTGCGCACGGGAAAACTGTGGTGTCGCCCCCAGCAACAAATCAGATGTTAGCTTTTAACTTCTTAACTGCTGTACGCCAAAGACAGAGAGATTCTGATTGGTTGCCGCGAGCGACGCCAGATTTCACGTGCGCTACACTGGTTCTGATAAATGTCTAAAAACGCTTCGCCAATAGTTTGGAAACGGCATAAAACGTTTACATATCTATTCGGCAATGCTGTCGTTTTGTCTGGATCAGTGTTCCTCGTCTTCCTAAATAAGTTTGTACCCGCAGCCTGACCCAAGCTTAGTAACAGACACCGGAGGTTCTCTCAAATGCTCTAGACTTTGGATTCGACATCCATGTTTACGTCTGCTAAATACGTCTACGGTCAAATGGACTCTTAAATGGCCTCTAATCTCTAATATGCATAACTGAAATGTAGGTTTGAACATAGAATTATTACGGGGATAATTGTCAAATCTCACAGAAAGTCTATATGAATTGTTAAAACAAATATCCCCGTAGACTAGAGCTGCAGCTCTCATTTCGGTGGCCTTCCACGTTTACACTGGCTGTATTATTATAACGTAGCCGACGGGGTTATCATTACCGTAGATTTGTAAGGCGACACAGTGCTCCGCAGCGCCGTACAGTAGGGAAAACAGGACATACAAAAAACAGGGACATACAAGACAGACAGAATAATTGCAGACGTGAAAACGAGTGTACGGAGGACCCCGCACTCACATTCTGAGCGGAAGAGGGCGCAGCTGAAACAGGAAGAGCGGCTCCAAGTGGAGATTGGGACACCTGTGAGGGTGCATTACTGTGAAGAGTGGTCTCTGGGATAAGCTCACCTCTAAACAAATTAGATGGGTTTTCAGAGAGCGTCTAAAGATTTGAAGGCTGTGGGAGAGTCCGATTGAGCGTGGCAGGGAATCCCATAAGTGGGGAGCAGCGCGGGAGAAGTCTTGTAGGTGGGAGTGAGAGGTGGTTACCAGAGACGAGACAAGGCGCAGGTCAGACAGAGGTAGATCTAAGAGGGCGGGAGGGAGAGCATTTTGAAATGAAATTTGAGATGTATGCAGGGGTGGTGTTGTTGAGGGCTTTGTAGATAAGGGTGAGTAATTTGATTTGGATTCTTTAGGACACAGGGAGCCAGTGTAGGGATTTACAAAGTGCTGCAGCAGAAGTGGAGCGGTGAGAGAGGGAGATCAGTCTTGTGGCAGCATTTGGGATGGATTGAAGTGTGGATATACGGGTGTCGGGAATTCCAGATAGCAGGAGTTTACAATAAATGATTATGAAGAATGGTCAAGACAGGAGACGATGAGAGAATGGATAAGAGTTTGGGTAGCATTCCGAGTAAGAAAAGGGCGTATGTTATTAAAGTGGAGTAGACGGGACCGGGAGAGAATCGGGATGTGAGGAATAAAGCAGAGGGTGGAGTCAAATGTGACACCGAGGCAGCGGGCTTGGGAAACCGAAGAAATTGATGTGTTGGAGACCGTGAGGTAAATTTGAGGGCAAGTGGTGACTCTGGCAGGAGGAAAGATAAAAACCTCTGTTTTGGACGTGTTGAGCTTCAGGTAGCGTTGGGACGTCCATGCGGAGATAGCAGAAAGACAGTCGGTCGCGTGAGATAGCACAGAAGGAGAGAGGTCAGGGGAAGAGATAAAGATTTGGGTTTCCTAAGCATAGAGGTGGTACTGGAGGCCGAACGAGCAAATTATTGCTCCGAGAGAAGAGGTGTACAATAGAAAAAGTAAAGGGCCAAGAACGGATAGTGGGAGTGGAGGGGAGGATGCGCCAGACGTGGAAATACTAAAGGCACGGTTCAATAGGTAGGAAGCAAACCAGGAAAGAACTGTGTCACAAAGACCAATGGAGTGAAGGGTGTGTAGGAGAAGAGGGTGACCGACGGTGTCAAAAGCAGCAGAGAGGTCCAGGAGAATGAGTACGGAGAAATGACTCTTAGACTTTGCAGTAAATAGATCATTGATCGCTTTTGTTAGAGCGGTTTCAGTGGAACGTTGGGGCCGGAAGCCTGACTGCATGGAGTCGAAAATGGATTGAGAGGAGAGAAAACGAGACAGGCGTTTGTACGCTAATCTCTCAAGTAGTTTGGAGGCAAAGGGGAGGAGAGAAATAGGGCGGTAGTTGGAGATTAGAGGCTGGATCGAGAGATGGTTTCTTTAGAATTGGTGAAATGAGCACAGGTTTAAAGGAGGATGAAATGTACCCGTGGAGAGAGACAGGTTGAAGAGGTGAGCTAACGGTGGACATGCGGAGGAGGAGAGGGATTAGAGTAGTTGGGAAGGAATAGGGTCGATGGGACAGGTTGTAGGATGAGATGATAAGATGAGTGCAGAGACTTTGTCTTCGGTTACTGGAGAGAATGAATTATGGGTGGATGGGGGAGTGTAGGTAAAGGTGGGTAGAATGAGTGGAATTTGGCATTAGGAAATATCTTGTGGAATGGTGTCGATTTTTCCTTTTGAAGTAAGTGGCAAAATCACGGGCTGTGAGGGAGGAAGGGGAGGGAGGTGCAGGTGAGCAGAGAAGTGAGTTGAAGGTGGCAAAGAGGTGACGTCTGTTAGAAGACTGGGTGCATATTAGAGATTTGAAGAATGTTTGTTTGCCAATCGAAAGGGCAGTGCTGTAAAATGAAAGGATGTATTTAGAGCGGAGGGAATCGGGATAGGAACGAGATTTCCTTCAGTGGTGCTCTGCAGTGCAGGAGCACTGTTGCAGGTAGCGGGTCTGTTTGGTGCGCCACGGTTGTGGTTTGGATCGTCGGAGACTATATTTAGTAGCTGGAACTGCGTTGTCTAGGGCTGAAGTGAGTGTTTTGTTGCAGAAAGAGGCAGCCTGATTAGGACAGGACAATGCAGTCATAGGAAAAAGCAGTTTTTTGAGTGAAAATGAGAAGTGGATTGGGTTAAGAGTACTTAGGTTTCGTTGTGTACGTGTGGATATGAGAGCAGGGGGAGGGCGTTAGGTCAGGTGAGGCTGAAAGAAAGGAGGTTGTGGTCGGACAGTGGGAAGGCTAAATTGGAGAAACTAGAGATGGAGCGGTAGCGGGAGAAGACAAGGTCAATGAAGTGTTCTTCACAGTGGGTGGGAGATGAGGTCCATTGGGAGAGATCAAAGGAGGAAGTAAGTGAAAGAAGTTTAGTGCCATAAGAGACGGTGGGATTATCAATGGGAATGTGGAAATGCCTAGTACCAGAGAGTAGGCAGATCAAATGATAGCAAAAAAGCGAGCCGGGCCGCAAAGTTGTCAAGGATTTGGGAAACTGGACCTGGGTCCAGATAATGACGGCAGCGCAAAGGTGGAGAGGATAAAATAGACGGAGAGTTTGGACGCCAAAGGAAGAGAACGAGAGGGAGGGTTCGCAGGATATGAACATGAAGGGTGTCATCTCTAGTTCAGAGTGTTAAATGTCACGAGTACAACCTGACCGCTGGTTCCTGTAGATACCCGGCGGTTTGGACCGCACAGATGTCAGATAATAAGAGGTATAGCATTGACGAGACATTTTATAGCATTGATTACAGTGTTACGTGGTGGCTGGTCATGTTTCAGGAAACATGAACACATTACTGATGAAATCACACTTGTGCGCTCAGTTTGGATACTAACTATGGCCATTTGCTTCCCGTTACTAATCGTAAACTAATGCACGACGACGACATTTAATCTAAGCGCGTTTACGGTGACCAAAGTTGCTGGTCCGTTGTGCCGAGCATGGGACTGACTGCACTCACTTTTTCTTTTGTCTGCAATCTCAAAAATTTAGGTTAAAGCCACAGCATAATTGATTACCTTTTCCGTAGGCAACAGAAGCACTGCAATACCAATATTAGATGACATTTTGTTTGGAATATATAACAACATTTGCAGTTATATCATCAGGGGACTGGATAGCAAATTTTAGTCCGGGGACAGGGGGGGGGGACGGGGGGGGTTGGCAAAACTTGGCTCAAAAAATGCAGACAGCACAGTGACCCGGGCCAAGGTAGCTCTCCCCTGGATGTGATATACACATAGCAGTCAAATTCCAACAGAGGCATTTAAAGCATTTGGAGGATACTTTGTTTCAGACTGGAACTGGCTCTTCCTGTTGTTAATCTGCAGTTTATCAAACGACAGAGACAGACAAAGTGGGAGTATTACGTAGGTACACACTTCCCTATGACCAAATATTAAAACGATGTAAAGTTTATTGATGGGCATTAAAATTCATAGTATACCCGTCTTATTCTTCTAGAGTTAAAAACGTCAAACAAAAAGTCAAAGAAATAGTTTATCAGAAAAAAAAAAGCCGCTTTCCAAAATATAACGATAGTAAATGTAGGATAAATGTAGGATAATTCTCCTTCTTTTAATTACATATAAGAAAGGTCCTCGTTCCGCCTGCTATTTTATATCTGACAATACGTGTAGAGTCGTCGGCATTGGCACAAACTTTTATCAAATTCCTCCGTGTATTCATCATAATCATCATCATCATTTATTTATATAGCGTCACTAATTCCGCAGCGCTGTACAGAGAACTCGCTCACATCGGTCCCTGCCCCGTTGGAGCTTACAGTCTAAATTCCCTAATATAGAAACACACTCATACACAGACAGAGAGGGAGACAGACTAGGGTAAATTTTGATAGCAGCCAATTAACCTACTAGTATGTTTTTGGAGTGTGGGAGGAAACCAGAGCACCCGGAGGAAACCCACGCAAACACAGGGAGAACATACAAACTCCACACAGATAAGGCCATGGTCGGGAATCGAACTCATGACCCCAGTTCTGTGAGGCAGAAGTGCTAACCACTAGGCTAACGGATAAGCAAACGCATGTGAATACCAATATCATGCGTGCAAACGTCAGATACGATATACGATCCTCGCCGACGAGCTATGAATTTTAATGCGCATCAATAAACCTGGGTGTAATTTTAACATTTGCCCATAGCGGAGTGTGCACCTACATAATACACCTTTGTCTCTCTCTTTAAGTTGATTACCTATGGTATAGGGCGGTGATGGCTAACCTGTGACACTCCAGGTGTCAGGTGACAGGTGTCACTCCATGCTCTGCCAGTAGATAGCTGGCAAAGCATGCTGGGGCTTGTAGTTTTGCAACACCTGGAGTGTCACAGGTTAGCCATCACTGGTATAGGGTGTTAAGTCAGCACCTCCCGGCACTATCGGTAAAAGAGAATTGATCGGTCATTAATTCTAGTGCTGCTATTTTGCACCTGTAAAAACAACATACGTAACCTGCAGCTAAACCGCTATCTGGAGATGTAAGTCCACGTATTGAAGAGCAGATCAAAAGAACACTAATTTTACTTTGCCCTGACAATATACAATGTGCACAAGTGTGAGGCGGACTGAAATTGGAAGGTATTAGAAAGAGGTACCGTGGTAGATATTATCAAACCTTCTAAAAAGGAAAAGAGGTGTTGCCCATAGCAACCAATAAGATTCTAGCTACCATTTATCTGCTACATTCTACAGCACGATAGCTAGGATTGGTTGCTATGGGCAACACCTTTTTCCCTTTTATAGAAGGTATGAAAAATCTACCCCCCTAAAAAAGGCATTAATGTGTTGAAATATAGGTGTGGCCCGGGGTGTTTTCCTGATGTGAAACGGAACTGCGTTTCTTCTGTAGGGCATTTTTGGAAAAAAAGTGCCAGGTTGTCCACCCAGAAAGATCAGCCCTGCGTATGGCTAAAGTATTATGCCCTATCTGATCCCCTGCGCAGCCATAAACGTTAGTATACGAAGAGTGTTCGGGTTTTCAAAACGCATCTTGCTCTAACCGTTGGGAAAGCTTACAGTGAGCGCTAAATGCAGATAACAAACGCGTGTTAATTGATAATGAAGGTGGACCGTTTTACAAACCGACGCCGACCTTCCTACGCCTTACCTTAACCGTGGCCGTTCCTTCTACGGCAGGGACGGCCAACCTGACGCATTTCAAAGGACGCGCGTGCGGCCTTCCCCGATGGTTACGACAAGATGTGTTCCTAAAACCATTCGTTACAAGAATTTAAAAAAAACACAAAAAAAAAAAACACAAAATGACCTTGGCATCCCCATCTTTCATCCCAAAACGCCCCTTCGCTTGCTCCAAATTCTGCAAAAGAATTGTGGAATTCACCAGGTGACCGCGCACACTCCTACAGATAACGAGACTGAACAAGAGCTTCAGAGAGCTGGGAGACAAGGGTGAGGTGTCATGAGACCACCTGTTGACCGCACCTGTCCTACGTGAACTTTATCCTCTGTATCGTAGGGGGTTCCTGAAGAAATCGGGCTTCCGTAGAGGTGCCCTTTATCTAGAGTAGGCCCATAACAGATGCCTACGTAGGCTACAGTAATCTCTGTGTGATAACGATTTGGCCCTTCAAATGCCCACAACCATAACTGTGCATTGTCGGGACCGACGTTGCCAAAATTGGTTCCGTCTTTGTGGGGGGACCGACGTTAAGGTAAAGGGTAGCAAAGGAGCCGAGGGTAGGTTCTTAGCATTTCCAACTAAACGGCGGAATTTTACTTTTAACGTTACCGATAAGTTTTCGGAAAATATTTCACGCCTTCTGACTATTGTTTCCGTCTCGTTCTTGCAGGATCTCGGAGCGCTGAAGATTCCGGAGCACTACAAAGCCGTGATCTGGAGAGGAATCCAAGAGCTGAACAAAAGCCACGACTACGGCGCCCAGCAGCTCATCCGCTCCAGCAGTAACGCCTCCACCATTTCCATTGGCAGCTCCGGTGAGCTCCAGCGCCAGCGCGTTATGGAGGCTGTACATTTCCGCGTGCGGCACACCATCACCATTCCCAACCGTAGCGGAGCCGACGACTGGGCAGACTTTGGTTTTGATTTACCTGACTGCAAGTCGCGCAAACAATCCATAAAGGAAGAGTTTGCGGAATCCGATATCAACTAATATAAGCCTGTAAAACGGAGAGCCGGGGACAAAACGGTCCTAAAAGTAAAGATACCCTTTGTCTCGAGTTTGATAAAGCCAAAACCCGACGGCGGGACCGTAAGCCCAGGATAGCTTTCTAGGGGTAACGTCTTAGACGGGTCTTAAACGAGCGCACGTTTGGTGGCTTTCGAGGCAGGGTAAATGATAAGGGGGATCGTCTGAGATTCGTTATTTGTAGATATTTTTGGTAGATCAGTCTTTTGGAGTTGGAAGCACGGCGGCCAAATGAACTGGACGACGTAAACCTCGGTTGATACCCCGAAAGTGAATATATTGTTCTTTTCTGTTAAGGCTACCGCCATTGAGGGGGTTCCCTGCGAAAATCGTCAAGACCTGTGGGTTCACGCAATTTGGGGAGACGCCTCTATCCCCAGACGTCTGCCATTGGTTGGTACGGAACACACTTTAAAGAGGACAAAACGGATGGCTCTACTTCCCCGACGAACTGCCAAAAACAAAAAAAAAAGTATTTTACCAGTGTCTTTTAATTGTGCGTGTGATGTTAAAGACGTTTCGTATGGGTTTTTAAGAACGTGTTTTCAAACGAAACACGACGTTAGAGGTAAAGAACCGCACCGAAAATGGTGTATTTAAGTGTAAAGAAAAAATACAAAAACACAATACGTTGGTTCAGTCAATTCAGCTGCGTTTTAGGGGCACAAAAATACACCTGTAATTTATGACTGTGACCTATTGTACTTCATGTAAATATGACCCTTATTCCCAAATCCTCTAATATTTTCATTTATTTTATTTATATCTGTAATATAAAACATTCATCGCCTCTAGACTGATAAAAGGGGGAGCCCGGAATTACATAGTGCTCGGCATTCTGTTCCGTGAGGCTTCCCAATGTGCGGATGGGATTAAATAAAAAAACAACAAATATACAATGTATACTGTATTATTAATTCACTGTTTTGTTTTTTTTTTATATGTGGCTATATTTAATTTTGTTCATTTGTTTTTCTTTTCTCATGTCATTAAATGAGAGGATGGAGATGTTGTGCTTATATTCTTCAGAAAGGAAACCCTTTGTGGCGTTCAAAAACGGAATATAAATTGGGAGAAATGCTGGTGATCGTATGTTGTATTTATGTCGTCGTAAATAGTCAAACGCACGTGGCGGCATTGTGCTTCTGTTACGCCGGGGAGATGTTTTAAAGGGCACCTGTTCCGCCCCCCCAACGGACAGTTTGCCGATAGCGTTTGTAGCTCACTTTTGATCTTCGTTACCGCATTTTAAACTTGTGCATTTTTAAATTTGGACCTTTCGGTTCCTGTCGGTGTTTGCTCTCTGAAGCCAACAGCTCTAGTATGCAAATTAGAGGGAGGGGTCAACTGCAACCGCATTCTAGTGGGTTAAACGCAGCAACGATTGCAGCTGTGGAAAAGATTAACGCTCCGTCATTAAAGATAAACGATTTCATGTTTCAAAAAGATCTCCATATAGGGATATTTCCTTTAAACGGTTTGGTTTTTCTGGAAAAATAGCTAGCGTTCAAAGGGGCGTATTCAATTGTCAGCGTTAACGCTGCAAAACAAGCGCTCGAAAAATATTACCGTTTATACGGTAATTACTCGCTCAATATCAGCTCGCAGCTCCCTGAGCAGCGAGCTGAAATTGAGCGAGTAAATTACCGTATGAACGGTAATTACGCGCAATATTACCGTATAAACAAGAATATTTTTCGAGCGCTCGTTTTGCAGCGTTAACGCGCGAAAACGTTAATACGGTAGTTTACTCGCTCAGGGAGCTGCGAGCTGAAATTCCGCAAGTAATTACCGTATTAACGGTAAGATTTTTCAAGCGCTCGTTTTGCAGCGTTAACGCTGACAATTGAATACGCCCCAAAGTGCACATCTGACAGCATATTATAACAGACTACAACCGGTTGAGAACAAATCTTAGGTTAGTTTAATAACATCATTTTACACATAATTCTGCATTTCGTACGGCATAATTCGTGACGGTACGCGTCAAACGTTAGAAAACGGCAGAATTGTTCTGCAATTCTACATATCTGTAAACTGCAAAGGCTTCCTTTATCAAATGAGAAACACAAAAAGCATGCAACGATAACTAATCACTGTAAAGTAGCACGCTGTAACACTCTTTACATTGAGATATTAGTGCCTGGAATGGAGATCTGCAAAATGACAGCTGTTGCTCAAATAACACACTTAGGGGGGACATTTATGAAATCGGTTCTATAAAAGGTGGTGTAACCTGTAACAACCCACCAGACTTTTGCTTTCGTCATCTTAACTGTGCTAGAAAACTAATTGAAGAAATCTGGTTGCGATGGACAACACGACCTTTTCTACATAGAGTAATTCCAGCCACTACAGTCCGTGTGCTAGATATGGGGGCTCGTCAGAGCTGGATTATGGTTCTGGGGGGCCCCATATTGTCGAATATGATATTCATTTTAAACAAATAAACAGGCAATGCTATGTGCACTAATGTTAGATGCACACAACTCTGCCTTCACAAGCATAACAGTGTGTAGTAGGACATACCTCCCAACTGTCCTTGTAGTCAGACCAAATCCTGACTAAGTGAGACAGTCACCCAAATTCTGGACAGTCCCACCATATTGAGAACAGTTGGAAGATGGTCCTGGTCTCTCCTACCTGCTGTTGTCACTTTCACCACCTGTGGCTGCTGGTGTCTTAAGCTCAGTTGCTGCTTGTGTAGATTCTGGGATGTCGAGACCCTATTTTGAAACAAAAACAGGTACATAAAGTTTAGGAGTCCCCAAAGAGTCCTGTTAATAAATCAATAGCACCCCCTTTAATAATTAGGCCTCCCTCCCTGCAACCAGCCCCAAATTTGGAATTAAATTAATACCATCATCATCATCATCATCATCATTTATTTATATAGCGCCACTAATTCCGCAGCGCTGTACAGAGAACTCATTCACATCAGTCCCTGCCCCATTGGAGCTTACAGTCTAAATTCCCTACTATAGACACACACTCACACACAGACAGACAGGGAGGGAGAAACTAGGGTCAATTTTCGATTGCAGCCAATTAACCTACAAGTATGTTTTTTGGAGTGTGGGAGGAAACCGGAGCACCCGGAGGAAACCCACGCAAACACAGGGAGAACATACAAACTCCACACAGATAAGGCCATGGTTGGGAATCGAACTCATGACCCCAGTGCTGTGAGGCAGACGTGCTACCCACTAGGCCACTGTGCTACCATTCACTTTTAATAATAGAACTATTTTCCCCAAGCAGCCCCGACATTATATTAATAGCGTACACATTTAATAAACTTATTTCCCTCCCCACCAAACAGCCTGGTATAAATGAATAGCATTTACATGTAATAAATAAACCTATTTTTCAAAACCATTGCCAACATTTTATAATTCATATTCACATTTAATAAATAGCACTCCTTCTCCCCAAACTCAAGCACACATTAAATTCCTCACAATCACTCCACAAATAATTAACAAAATAACCTTACTATATGTAAGTATATATTGGTTATCCCTAACAGCCTAGTCCAGCTAAGCACTAGCAGGCCTGATTTGTTGCAAGGCAACAGAGCTAGCATGGAGGCATATTACATTTTGTACGTTATACGTTTCCATATAAAGAAAGTGTATGTCCACTTTAGGAGAGCTAACAGAATGAGTGGCCATAATTTTGTCATTTTTCCCATAATGCCCACTTTTAGAAATGCTACTTCCCTGGGGCATGGAGAGAGGGTCCACAATAAATAGACAATCTAGGTCTGAGCACATCGTACTTCTCTGTTCTCCATTTATATCCCCAACATCCCACTCCTCAATCCTCTTCTTCATCTTAATCCTCTATCTTCCCTCTCACTCCTCATTCCCCACCTACTTAGCATCTTCAACCCCCTTCTCATCAGCGTTGGTTTCCCTTCCTGGGTTGTCACTCTGCAACCCCCTCTATGTGTATAATCACATCCTCCTTGTCCATAAATCACCCCCTCTCCTTGTCCATAAATCACCCCTTCTCCTTGTCCATAAATCACCCCCTCTCCTTGTTCACAATTATCCCCTTCATTTTCATAATCACCTCCTCCTCTGGCTGAAACACACACAGTCACACACACAGAAAGTCTCACACACACACAGTCACACAAACACACACACACACAGAAAGTCTCACACACACACACACAGAAAGTCTCACACACAGTCACACACACACACAGTCACACAAACACACACACACACACACACACAGAAAGTCTCACACACACACACAGTCTCACACACACACAGTCACACAAACACACACACACAGAAAGTCTCACACACACACACACACACACACACAGAAGGTCTCACACACACACAGTCTCACACACACACAGTCACACACACACAAAGTCTCACACACACACAGTCACACACACAGAAAGTCACACACACACACACAACAGATCTTAACTTACCTTATCCCCCACAGACAGGCAGGGCAGCTCTTCTCTGCTCCTCCTCACACTGTCATCTACACGCAACTAAGAAAACCCAGAACTCTCAAAAATAAAATAAAAGCAAAAGCTTACCTGTGCTTATAGTGCCGACAGAGCACTTAAAAACGGAACCCTGTGCTGCCCCCTGTAGACTGACATTTGGGGGCAGCAAAAAGAGCCACAGCTGGTCCGGAGGCCCCCTGAGAGAGGGGGGCCCAGGGCACATGCCCCCTGTGCCCCCCCTTAATCCGGCCCTGGGGCTCGTACCCAATGACTCAGGACCAGCGGGTCTCAGAGCCATTTAAAGTGATCATGCAAATCTTGTGTCATTTAGGGGCATATATTTAATTGTTGAATATCCCGCGGCCTTAGAATTATTACGGTAATAGTAAGCTGGACTTCGGCTCGCGGCTCCCTGACCTGCGAGCTGAAATCCAGCGAGAAAACTACCGTAATAACGGTAACAGTGCACGGAGCGCAAGATTCTCAGCCTTTCCGCCAACAATTGAATACGCCCCTTAGTGTCGTGTTTTAATAACATTTTTCACAAGTCACCAATTTTCAATTCGATTTTATTTTTCACAACCGTAATATAATTAGTTTGCAGACAACAGCGAATAATTAAACTAAATCCCACTATATAAAGGATGTTCATAAGCGTTTTAAAACAGATTGCTCACAAGTGTTAGCTGGATGTAGCCCCACTCCTCGGTCACCCTAACAGCCAATAATAACACTTTATGGGAAATTCAATTAGCCGCAAAGTGTCGCCAGAACGTCCGCGAGACGCTTTGCGGCGGCCATTTGACAGAAATCTCTGCTCCGCGGAGACGCCAGGGAAAACGAGTGGAGATTTCTGACAAATCTCCGACGCAAAACGTCTCGCGGACGTTCTGCAAACGCTTTGCGGCTATTTGAATCTCCCCGTAAATGTCCTTAGATAGAATATTTATTAGGGAAAGCAGAATGCGAGATAAAATTGAGCTTTGTGAGTTTGAACACCAATATAAATGGCAGATCTGATGACTCTAAACCTGTCACTCTTTTAACAACAACAACTTGTCGCCTGTTTCTTAAAACAGAATTGATTTAAACTGCTCCTATAGTTCTGTCCCTGCACAAATTCTGGGAACCTTTAGCCATATACGGCAGAACATAAATTAAAGATTTAACGCTACACTATATCGCAACAAGTCAAAACACGTTTAACACATCGAGACACAATTATTATAGATGTACATTTTTGTAATACCAACAAAGTTTGCCAAATCACATTTGCAATGATAGGGTGTGGGGGGATATTTGTTACCCAATGTGAAACTAGGTGAATCCCTGTTATTCAAGTTCTATTTTAATAAGAGAATATATTCACCTCGGTATGTTTTACTCTGCGTCCCGCGGTGCAGAAAGACTGTCCAGCTTGTGCTCTCTCTCCTGCTCTGTAATTGAACATAAAACGCATCCATACAGACATATGCAGTTCTCTGTGTAGGTGCTAAGAGCTTCATATGCATTCAGCACAAACTTCACCTTTAACACATTTCTGCTTCATTAATACAGACATTAACGCATAACGCACAATAGACCGCGTTCCAACAATGGATCTGAAAATGCAACATTTACCTGCCGTAATATTGCATTATGTAAGGAAAATATCACTATACGTTAATAGTTATTACATGTTTAACATCTGGAGTTTAGGTAAAGCTAAATGCCTTCTGCAGAGACCAGTGTAAGTTTCAGAACCTCTCTCTTACTGGGACCACAGAGACGCCCCCTAGTGGGTTTATATTGTAAACACATCTGCCAGGATAATACAATCCTCATCATCATCATTTATTTATATAGTGCTACTAATTCCGCAGCACTGTACAGAGAACTCACTCACATCAGTCTCTGCCCCTTTGCGCCTTAAAGTCTAAATTCCCTAACACACACACACACACACACAGACTAGGGTCAATTTGTTAGCAGCCAATTAACCTACCAGTACGTTTTTGGAGTGTGGGAGGAAACCGGAGCACCCGGAGGAAACCCACGCAAACACGGGGAGAAGATACAAACTCCTCACACACAAGGCCATGGTCGGGCATTGAACTCATGACTGCAATCCTCAGACAGCGGGTATAATTAATTACAGACTGGTCACAGGACATTATAACCGTCGTCTGTTCAGTGTTGCTAACCTACAGTTTCTAAGAGTCACAATTAGTTCTAAATATACAGCTTTGTGTACCATTATCCTTACCAAGCTACACATACACAATGAGATGGTCACAGCCAATTGAGACTTCCTAGGACCAACTGGCTGCAAATCACATTGCAAAGTGTCCGCCGATCACGATAAGCATCTAATCGGGATCTATCAGCTGTTATTAGAGATGGTAGTTAACATCTCATTATGAACGTGGATATCGTCTGACCGCGCTAACTGCGTCCTGTGGGATTTTACCGCTCAGCCTAATCGCTGAGTAGCCAAATCTGACAGAGGCGGAGGTCACATTTCCTATATAAGGAACGGTGCTTTCAGAAAAGCCCACTGTGTCTCTTAGGATTCTTTAGCAGAACCAAATAAAAACAAGCTGGGAACTTGGTGCACAAAAATATAATAGTTATGGTGTTCAGAACCGCATGAGGAACCTGGGATAAGCACAGATGTTGTTATGTGTTACTTATTCTGTACGAATGTAAAGGTCCACATATTTCACTCATTTATTTTTAAACGATAAGCTTTATTATTTAATGTTAAAGTATACCCGTTTCCTACACACCGTGGATGCAGCCAGTTGGTTGGTAGAATCAATATTCGGCCGGTGCTCCTGGGGGGGTATATTTACTAAGCTGTGGGTTTCAAACAATTGGAGATGTTGCCCATAGCAACCAATCAGATTCTAGTTATCATTTACTACATTCTACAAAATGACAGCTAGAATCTCATTGGTTGCTCTAGGCAACATCTACACTTTCACAAACTCGAGCTTGATAAATTTACCCCCTGGAGAACGTCTAATCCGTTTATTGTTCTTCTGCTCCAGGAGGGAGCTGGCAGTAGCCCTCGGCGGAGCAATAGTGACGGGCCACTTTGTTACCTGCGCTCTCTGTATAAGGAGTAGGTACATTTTATATTTCTCCCACGTTTTCCTATCTTCTATACAACATGGGGGGGGGGGCTTGTAACTGTTTTTTTCAATGTTTTTTGTATGTATATTTTGCTCGGCATACCTTGCAGGGCAAGGTCATGTTGTAGACATTTAAATGCAACGGGTAACGTGCGATGGCACGCGGCCGCTGCAGCACCTACGGTTACATACATGTCTAGTGGTAACGCGGCTCGGCCAGGCCACAGATTTAACACAATCAAAAAATGGTATAAACTGAAGATATCAATCGATTTGAATAAAAGGGACAATGTTTATTTAGAAACACCATATTCACACACAATGTCTAGTTTGAAATGAAGGGAGCAAGTGACCAGATTCCATCACAAATTCTCACATCTACAGTATTGGGTTGGTGCAGATTGCCATGACGTGAAGGCAGTAAACTCTGCTACCTATACAGCCTGAAGAGTATTGATTCATTCTACGGTCACCTATACATATTTAGTCTGATAATTAGTTATGGGAACGTTGCCAACAGCCCTGGCACAATCTTGAGCACCGACACACCGCTCAGTCCATCTCCCCGACCAATATCTGTACCTGAGCAGCTTCGGCCACAGAGGTCAGCGGACTAGCTGAGCACACAGCAGCATTCTAAAGCACTTTATTGCTTTGAGATACTTACGTTGAGTTTGGTTTCCCCAGTAATCCGACGCGTTCGATGGGCAGTATTAATTAGTACATATAGACTTGACTGTAAATACATTATCTGTACAATGTAATATCGATGGGAAAAAAAATGTATTTTTTGTTGTGATTTCTGTTGTGTTTTTTTTCTTTTCCTTTTTATGTCACAAAATAAAAAAAAATTGTTCTCCTGGCGTCTGGTGATAAATCTTTGGGGTTTGGGTGGATAACAACTGAGTCCAGGCCTATCAGTTACACCCTCTATGGGGGGATTCTTTAAAGGTGGAGTAGACTACAAGTAGTTAGGACATATTTTAACATATGGTGTAAAATTAAAGCCATTGTTTAGACCAATATTATAGATTAAAAAATTATTTTTGGTTCGATAATAGTCTTTGTGTTTTCAGGCTGAAATGGTCATTACGCCACAATCATTTTTATACTAGTCTGTACCTTTGTTTGGTTTAGATTGGTGACTGACTGACACTTTTGTCGTTTTACGTGTTTCTTTTAATATAAACTAGGTAGATGGGATATTTTTTTTTACATATTTTAGCTGACATTTGTCAATTTCCAGAAAAATGAGCTATAAATTGATTTATTCATTTATTTAACACCATTATTACACAAAACCCCTCTTTACGTGGCTGGGGTGTACGGACCCCTGACATATATGGTGTCACTGGATGGTTAATCATTCTAAGCACTTTAAGGCAATGTGGACGTGTGCAATACACAATAGCGTTTCTACAAGAGAGACGCATTGTTCTCAGATAATAAGCGTTCTTTGGCTGTCTGCACCCGTTTATACAGCTATAGTGGTGTGCATGGATACAACACAACATGAGGCAAAGGAAGAGTTTAATAGCTATTACAGCAGACATAGAGATTGGACTACACAACATTATATGGGGGAGAAAACAGGGACCATTGAAACCGCATTTAGGGCTAGATTTACTAAGCTGCGGGTTTGAAAAAGTGGGGATGTTGCCTATAGCAACCAATCAGATTCTAGCTATCATTTTGTAGAAGGTACGAAATAAATGAAAGCTAGAATCTGATTGGTTGCTATAGGCAACATCCCCACTTTTTCAAACCCGCAGCTTAGTAAATCTAGCCCTTAGAGTTTATCTGAAGATCATAAAACACTGTCATCTTACAGAAACAGGGCTGTCCTATATAAAATACACCTCTAGAACGTATGGTAAATGGGAATCGTGCAACGTCTCCTTAAACAAAGGCCGATACAATTTGCCTCGGATATTATTTAAAGCAGATTTATGCAACCTGTGGTTTCGATCAGCTTATCAAACTACAAATCCCAGCATGCCTCTCTGCAACAGACGGAGAGCCACGGATTGCAAACCTCCAATTCAGAAAATCAAATAAAATGCAAAAAACAAAATTAAAACACATGCTCAAGTTTTTACTTTTATGGGTGATTTTAAAACTATTCCCAGGGGCAGATGCAATTCGGCCACGTTAATCTAGGAATAACGCGGCGTTGGTAGTATTACCTTTTATTACGGTAATTTTAACCCAGAAATTTACTCGCGGCCCTGAGAGGTGCAAGCAAAAATCAGCCTTACAATTACCATACTAACGGTAATACTGCGCACTTTACCGTACTAACGGTAATACTGCGCACTTTTACCGTACTAACGGTAATACTGCGCACTTTTACCGCACTAACGGTAATACTGCGCACTTTACCATACTAACGGTAATACTGCGCACTTAACCATACTAACGGTAATACAGCGCACTTTTACCGCACTAACAGTAATAGTGCAGAGGCCGGGTTATTCCTAGAATAACGCGGCTGAACTGAATTGCCCCCTCAGTCGTCCCTACTGACATCTGTTAGGCCACTTAGCATCCAGTATCATTGGTCAAGTAAGTGACATCATTCAAAAGCCACAGTGAGACCGCCTCCTCCTTCACTGCCCCCTAGTGGAATTACAAGAGAAAGCAACGATACAATGCAGAATGTGAATACCAGATAGTATACAAATCTATATTTATATTTACTGTTCTGCAGTGGTTCTCTCTCATTGGGTGATTTACACGTAACTTTCGCCAGCTTCCCTAATCACTGATCCCGTTCGTTCATTTAGAGAATATACAAAGTTCTGCTTACCTTCGGTCTGGCGTTACCCCGATACGGAGGATCCACCCTCCCTAACGCTTTAATGGTCCTGCGCTGCCATCGTAGCTCCTATTACTGCTTGCCTGGACCAAACCGGCAGCATGGCGGCCTACGCTCCTCCTACATCAGTTTTCATTTCTTTCTATTTATCGGGGGGAGGGGCACTGACAACATCGTTGTCAGGAGAGCGGATCCTAGCAATGTTACACCAAACATAAGTATAACTTTGTATAACATCTCACTGAACAGAGTGACGGTAACATTTACAACGCTAAAAACGAGGCGCAGACACGGACTTTAGTATGAAACAAGTGACGATGGGCCGCGCTTCAAATGTTTACATTATTCACACACTCGGATAAACACAAATCTTTTTTTTAAACATAAATTATATCGTCAGATGTTAACATCATTTAAAAATACTTTTCTATATGACCTGCGATCGGGGCTCTCGGAAGACACCGGATAACCGCACACCCTCATAAAGACGACCCATAACACTGATGACCGTTCCACTAACTTAATCTAAGTGCATCGGGATTCTGCAGAACATGAACATTGCAAGTTACAAAGGGAAAGAAATAGGACACTCAAGAAACACGAGAGCTCGCACATATAACACGACATTTCTCATTACACTATTGGGAAGAAGGCACAACAATCCCTACCGATTCATCACCCCATAACAAGGCACTTTGGGATTAAATCCACTGAAGTTGCTTTGAATACATAGAGCATTTATCAACTCATGGCCATAATAACATGACTTAGATTCTTCTGGATGTAACAGTTCAAAGCCAACAAGAAATGAATTAAACGAGGAAACATTAAAGTGTTCCCCATCGTCTACAGATAGGAAGCAGATATGTAGTTCCACAAATGAAACTAGGAAATCACACCCGCCATTCAAAAGGTTACACCAAGCCCACGTTCCATCAGGTCACCTCCCAATCCTACCACGCAAGGTCACCCAGGGTAATTATGGTGTAATATAAAATGTATTCTAGGAGTGGCTCTGCAGTTGTCTATACAGGAAGAGAGATGAAAATGGCACATACATTGTACAATCACATTGCCAGTAAAATTGCACAGACCCAATTGCAATTTCTTATTAGATTTTTTTCTTTGATCAAAATCTAGACACCCCCCACACACTCACACCTTATGATTATTTACAATGTGATACTGTACCCCCCTCTCTAACCCGTCTCCTCCACTTCCTGAGGTCCTGCCCCAGACGCCTAGTTAGTCCTCTGTGCGGGGGGCCAACCAATAATTGTGAGAATGGTTTCACTAGCAACTAGCGCCAACGCTAGCGAAGCGATAGCTGGATTCTCACGCCTATCGATCCGGCCCGTGAAACGGCACCTTCGGGTTGTAGGCGACGGGGGGGGGGGGCGCTTTTATCGTTACCAAAGACAACTTGTGGCTCAGCTTGTAGATCAACAACAGCAGAGATATTTTTTCGGCCACATAATCCCAAATTCACGTCTTAGTGACTAAATACAGCACTGCGCAGAGGTGCGTGAGAGACCACGGATAGAATTGTCTTTAATAACCATTTTCATTGCCGATTCCAAAGTAGCTTGGAAGAGTCCAGGAATTGCAAGAAGGAATGCCAAACATACATTTATTAAGTACAATAATAATAAAGACTATAGCAAAATATTTAGACTTTATAAATAAGTTTAAGTGCCTGACTTCACCAGAAGGTCATATAAGGCTATACACTATATACAGGTCAACTTAGAATATATTAGAAAGGGTTAGATTAGTTACGTGGTGCAGCGATTCCCGAATATCTCCACGCTGATAGACATTTATATTTGTAACTATTTGCACATTCTCACAAACTTATCAACACAAAAGCAATGTTCCCCGGCAGCGATCAGGCATAAGAAGGATTTTTGGTCTTTGAAATGCATAGTATAATGCAGGCAGCTTATATAGAAATACACTTGTACAGTGTTTCTTCCTCTCAATGACTCTTCCCATAATAAACGTTCAGCTGGTAGACAGTGAATTACTTTGCGATGGGTGAAGGGTTTTGGTTTACAGCCTGTAAAGTGGACCCGCCATGATGAACGATCATTTTCTCATTCAATATAAAACTCGCTCTCTTAAGGTCAGAGTACCTATAGTACTCAGTCTTCATATCCTATCCTACGGCAATCGATCTGAAGTGGGAGGAGCTAGAACTGTGGCCAATCAGAGCATCTATATGTCAACAACACACAGTAGTGATATGAGGCCCCTGTTACAATGATGCAAGAAGACTGTGGAGATACACACACCTCTATAGGAAACATCCAACTTATCGAAACCTGAAACTTCTTCACAGAAGCTCCCTCCACAATATTATCTGTCTCTTTGCGCTCACAGCAGCTCTCTCCACAACATAAGCTGTGTCTGCGCGCCTTACAGCTGTTCCCTCCACAACATTAGCTGTATCTGTGTGCCTCACAGCTGCTCCCTCCACAAGACTAGTTGTCTCTGTGCGCCTCACAGCAGCTCCTTCTATCAACACTAGTTATCTCTGTGCGCTTACAGCAGCTCTCTCCACAACATTAGCTGTATCTGTGTACCTCACAGCTGCTCCCTCCACAAGACTAGCTGTCTCTGTGCGCCTCACAGCAGCTCCCTCTATCAACACTGGTTATCTCTGTGCGCTCACAGCAGCTCTCTCCACAACATTAGCTGTATCTGTGTACCTCACAGTAGATCCCTCCACAACATTAGCTGTATCTGTGTGCCTCACAGCAGCTCCCTCCACAAGACTAGTTGTCTCTTAATACCTCAGAGCAGTGGTATAGGGTACTAGAGAGCGCTGAAGCACACATGCCATCACAATCTCACCCTTTAAAGCTATATTAACCCGCCAGCACTTACACCACAAGAAGGTTTAATCTCGGGTATGTCAATGCAATAACACTGTCAATATTATTACTAACTGGAAGCGTTTGTCAATAACAATAAAAATATATATTTAGCCCATAACAATAATAAAACCTCAGAATAGGGCTGTGTGTGTGTGTGTGTGTGTGTGTGTGTGTGCTGATCAGCCACAACATTAAAACCATTTGCGGCCCCCTTGTGCCGCCAAAACAGCTCTGACCTGTCAGGGCATGGACTACACAAGACCTCAGAAGGTGTCCTGTGGTATCTGGCACCAAGACGTTAGCAGCAGATCCTTTAAGTCCTGAGGTGGGGCCTCCATGGCTCGGACTTGTTTTTCCAGCAGATCCCACAGATGCTCAATCTGACTGAGCTCTGAGGAATTTGGAGGCCAAGTCAACACCTTGAACTCTTTGTCATGTTCCTCAAACCATTCCTGAACAATTTTTGCAGTGTGGCGGGGTGCATTTTACTGCTGAAAGAGGCCACTGACATCAGGGAATACCGCTGCCATGAAGGAGTGACCTTGGTCTGCAGCTATGTTTAGGTAGATGGTACGTGTCATAGTAACATCCACATGAATGCCAGGACCCAAGGAATCGCAGAAGAACATTTTCAGAGCATCCCACTGCCTCCGCCAGATTTCCTTCTTCCCATCGTGCATCCTGGTGTCATCTCTTCCCCAGGTAAACCATACACACGCACCAGGCCATACACACCATGTTAAATAGAAAGTGATTCATCCGACCAAGCCAGCTATTTCCTTTGCTCCAGTTCTGGTGCTCACGTGCCCATCTGTAGGGGCTTTCGGCGGTGGACAGCGGCCAGCATGGACACTCTGACCGGTCTGTTACGCAGCAAGCTGCAATGCACTGTGTGTTCTGACATCTCTCTATCATGGCCAGAATTGATTTTCAGCAATTTGTGCTATAGTAGCTCTTCTGTGGGAATGTACCACACGGGCGCCTTCACTCCCCTCGCAAACCAATGAGCCTTGGCCGCCCATGACCTTGTCACCGGGTCATCAGTTGTCCTTTTTTGGACCACTTTTGGTAGGTACTAACCACTGCATACCGGGAACACCCCACAAGACCTGCCGTTCTGGAGATGCTCTGACCCAGCCGTCTAGCCAACACCATTTGGCCCTTGTTAAAGTCGCTTTGATCCTTACACTTGCCCATTTCTCCTGCTTCCAACACATCAACTTCAAGAACTGACTTTCTCCCTAATATATCCCACCCCTTGCCAGGTGCCAATTTAACGAGATAATCAATGATATTCACTTCACTTATCAGTGGTTATAATATTGTGGCTGATCGGTGTGTGTATATAGATATACAGATAGATATAGTATTAGACTCGCTTTAACTTTAGCGTGTAATTGAGAAACTATAATAAACTGCTCCCAACCCAAGTTAGCAGAACCTGGGATTCAGGGACGTTATTTTTCAGGTTAGGGGCCACAGTCCAATAAATATTTATTGCAAATTCAGAGATGACGGGTCCACTTTAAGCATACTACTCAATACAAGATTAACCCAGCAACTGCCAGCATCTATGTGCTGTCTAATTCAGCAGAAGACTATCCCTGACCGATACAGACCTCAAAAGAGGTGTCACTCTTCTGCACCGCGTTCCTGAGAAGCCGGACGTTAAGCAGACACCTTGGACTTCTGTGTAGCGAATGAGCAGTAAATATTTCATTTATATCTGAGAAAAGAGCTACAAAACTTTCTTCATTTTTGACCTGAAACAAAACATTTGCTCTGTGCAAGATGAGAGGACGATGCCAGTATAGAGTGACAGATTGAAGAGGAGTGCAAGGCAGAGGGAGCGAAGACGGTGAGAGGGGATGGGATCCAATTGGCAGGTAGAAGAGGGAGAAGCGAAAGTGAACTTCATCACCCGATGTGGAGCAGGAGCACCAGAGATAGTTATTGGAGGAAGAAGGTACAATGACAAGTGGCTGGAGTATGCGATGAGGGGGGAGATGTCCAATCCGATAGCCTCGATTTTGCAGGACAAAAAGAAAGTGACGTCGGTGGCAGAGAGAGAGAGAGAGAAGGATGGGAGGTGAGGGGAGGAGAGAAGAGAGTTAAATGCGACAAAGAGGCAGCGGGGATTGGAGGACTGACAAGAGATGACAGACTTAAAGAATGATTGTTTGGCAAAGCACAGAGCAGAACTGAAGGAAGAAGAGGATTAACTTCAAGCAAAGGAAATTGGCCAGGGAGCCATATTTCCTCCGTAGACGTTCAACAGCTCGAGTGCACTTCTGAAGGAAGCGGGTACATTTAGAGTGCCAAGGTTGGGGTAGCCGACGGCGGCAGTTAACACAAGAGCCTGGGGCAACGACATCCGTAACATTGGTGAGGGAGAGGTTATAGAGGGAGGTAAACCGATCGTGGCAGACCAGGGTAGGAAGTGGGCCGAGAAGAGTGTCCAGAGAAGAGGACAAGCTGGTAGGATCCAGAGCATCAAGGTTGCGCTTGGTGAGGGTGGATTCAGGCAGCAGGGTTACAGGGGGGGGGATGACAGAGTAAAGGTGAGGAGGTGGAGGTCAGAGAGCAGAAAGGGCTAATTAGACAAGTGGGAAAAAGGACAAAGATCCTACCTACTGCAACGATCCAGATTCGGACAGTGCTCGCACAAAAACATTTATAAATCAGTGGGTGAGGTCATTCTACCCAAGTTCAACCGCAAAAATTGATTCTCATTTACAAGAGCCAGCTGTTTTGCGTCCATAACCAAAACTCAGGAGAATGAAGCCCATCGACTCGCCGCCGACTAGTGACGTCGCCCAATCCGCAAAGCATTGCGCAGACGATGGGTAAACCCGACGCGCCAAACAAGTTCAAATAATAAAAAAGCCCTACTTTATGCAAGTCGCACACGTGGGGCCCGAGTCATTAAGGCAAGCAAAGGAGTAAATGTTCTCTGGGACAAACCACGTTACAATGTAAGGGGTGCAAATCAGTTTATTCTTTTGTACGCAAGTTAAATACCGGCTGTTTTTTCATCTAGCACGCAAATGCTTGCTCGTTTTATCATTACATTGAAATGTAAAGTTGATCTAGGACACGCCCTACCCAAACTATAAATCTGCCTCACGCTTTACATTTACCTCCCCCTCCGATACAACGTGGTTTTGCCCAGGTGCAAATGTTACTCCTTTTTTATGCTTTACTCTCCTTAATGACTCGGGCCCGTGGTGTACAAGTTATTGTGACCAACGAATCTAACGTATCTGCATGCTATACTTTAGCCCACACCAATAACTGTATCAATGTGACGCTGCCCCCAGTGGCCACATTATAAATTACGCGATTGTGTTTGCCAGCTACTGCTTTGGAACAAAGTTGCCGGCAGACGCGTTACCGCAAAGCCGTACAAAAACAGAATCGAGGACATTTTTATAAAACCTACCGCGCGGCTAACCGTACAAAAAAGGTTCTGGATTCCATAGCAACCGGTCGTCCGCTATACCGCACCGATGAAATGACGGAATCCGATTGGTCGCCAGGGGCCGTAACGCCGTTAGGTCGTGTCCCGTCGTAATAACCGTCGGTATGTTTGTTTGTGAGTAAATGTCGCTTTACGTTTCCCAACCTTTTTTTTTGTTTCTCCAGTTTTTTGACAGGATTGGGGTGTCCAAACTGCATCGAATATTTCACATCACAAGGTTTACAGAATATTTATCACCTGCAGAACCTAACTATGGAGGTAAAACTTCTTCTAACCAAGTCGACCGAAAAGCACATAGCTACGCTGCTTTATAATGCGATTCGATGAGACGACAGGGTTCGCGCGCTAACTTTGCCTATAGGTGCAAAATGTGCGCCCAACCAAAACAACCAATCGGCAATTAGCATCTATTGGTCTACCGAGTGTTATATATTTCAAAGCTGCTTTCCGATTGGTCGGTATTGGCTTAGTGCAAAAGTTGCACCTAAATCTAGTTTAGTAAATTAAGCTTAATATAAGGAATAGCTCATTTGTAGTCTGAATAATCCTAACCCGAGATATCTTTCCATTGTTTGACATTTAAAATACTCTTTATTCCTTCTTCTGTGCTTCATAACCACATTCGCCAATCGTGTTCAACTATAGTCTGCAAACCTGCTGTATTTCCTCACGACAGGAGAAAGATAAAACAACAACACATTTAAGACAAAGTCGCTTGTTGTTACAGTTTCAACCCCAATTTTCTAGAAACAAGGAACGCCTAGTGCGTTGGACCGATCGGCCCGTACGTACTCAGGGCCCACATCTTACCCGTATGCGGCGAGGCAGCCATTTTGTGTGCTTAAGAAGAGTACAACCTAGTAATTCACTAGGAGTCAGCGAGGCAGCCATTGTTGCAAATATTACTTCGGCCCACAAAATGGCAGCTTCCATCCTGCGTAGGCGACACATTAACTTAAAATAAAGTCGAATGAATGGGCCAGTAATAACAGTCACAGACACATAAGTCAGAGACTCAATAAACAGTAGCAATAGGAGAGAACAACCGGGAATGATTGGTACACTCTGCGCACGGGAAAACTGTGGTGTCGCCCCCAGCAACAAATCAGATGTTAGCTTTTAACTTCTTAACTGCTGTACGCCAAAGACAGAGAGATTCTGATTGGTTGCCGCGAGCGACGCCAGATTTCACGTGCGCTACACTGGTTCTGATAAATGTCTAAAAACGCTTCGCCAATAGTTTGGAAACGGCATAAAACGTTTACATATCTATTCGGCAATGCTGTCGTTTTGTCTGGATCAGTGTTCCTCGTCTTCCTAAATAAGTTTGTACCCGCAGCCTGACCCAAGCTTAGTAACAGACACCGGAGGTTCTCTCAAATGCTCTAGACTTTGGATTCGACATCCATGTTTACGTCTGCTAAATACGTCTACGGTCAAATGGACTCTTAAATGGCCTCTAATCTCTAATATGCATAACTGAAATGTAGGTTTGAACATAGAATTATTACGGGGATAATTGTCAAATCTCACAGAAAGTCTATATGAATTGTTAAAACAAATATCCCCGTAGACTAGAGCTGCAGCTCTCATTTCGGTGGCCTTCCACGTTTACACTGGCTGTATTATTATAACGTAGCCGACGGGGTTATCATTACCGTAGATTTGTAAGGCGACACAGTGCTCCGCAGCGCCGTACAGTAGGGAAAACAGGACATACAAAAAACAGGGACATACAAGACAGACAGAATAATTGCAGACGTGAAAACGAGTGTACGGAGGACCCCGCACTCACATTCTGAGCGGAAGAGGGCGCAGCTGAAACAGGAAGAGCGGCTCCAAGTGGAGATTGGGACACCTGTGAGGGTGCATTACTGTGAAGAGTGGTCTCTGGGATAAGCTCACCTCTAAACAAATTAGATGGGTTTTCAGAGAGCGTCTAAAGATTTGAAGGCTGTGGGAGAGTCCGATTGAGCGTGGCAGGGAATCCCATAAGTGGGGAGCAGCGCGGGAGAAGTCTTGTAGGTGGGAGTGAGAGGTGGTTACCAGAGACGAGACAAGGCGCAGGTCAGACAGAGGTAGATCTAAGAGGGCGGGAGGGAGAGCATTTTGAAATGAAATTTGAGATGTATGCAGGGGTGGTGTTGTTGAGGGCTTTGTAGATAAGGGTGAGTAATTTGATTTGGATTCTTTAGGACACAGGGAGCCAGTGTAGGGATTTACAAAGTGCTGCAGCAGAAGTGGAGCGGTGAGAGAGGGAGATCAGTCTTGTGGCAGCATTTGGGATGGATTGAAGTGTGGATATACGGGTGTCGGGAATTCCAGATAGCAGGAGTTTACAATAAATGATTATGAAGAATGGTCAAGACAGGAGACGATGAGAGAATGGATAAGAGTTTGGGTAGCATTCCGAGTAAGAAAAGGGCGTATGTTATTAAAGTGGAGTAGACGGGACCGGGAGAGAATCGGGATGTGAGGAATAAAGCAGAGGGTGGAGTCAAATGTGACACCGAGGCAGCGGGCTTGGGAAACCGAAGAAATTGATGTGTTGGAGACCGTGAGGTAAATTTGAGGGCAAGTGGTGACTCTGGCAGGAGGAAAGATAAAAACCTCTGTTTTGGACGTGTTGAGCTTCAGGTAGCGTTGGGACGTCCATGCGGAGATAGCAGAAAGACAGTCGGTCGCGTGAGATAGCACAGAAGGAGAGAGGTCAGGGGAAGAGATAAAGATTTGGGTTTCCTAAGCATAGAGGTGGTACTGGAGGCCGAACGAGCAAATTATTGCTCCGAGAGAAGAGGTGTACAATAGAAAAAGTAAAGGGCCAAGAACGGATAGTGGGAGTGGAGGGGAGGATGCGCCAGACGTGGAAATACTAAAGGCACGGTTCAATAGGTAGGAAGCAAACCAGGAAAGAACTGTGTCACAAAGACCAATGGAGTGAAGGGTGTGTAGGAGAAGAGGGTGACCGACGGTGTCAAAAGCAGCAGAGAGGTCCAGGAGAATGAGTACGGAGAAATGACTCTTAGACTTTGCAGTAAATAGATCATTGATCGCTTTTGTTAGAGCGGTTTCAGTGGAACGTTGGGGCCGGAAGCCTGACTGCATGGAGTCGAAAATGGATTGAGAGGAGAGAAAACGAGACAGGCGTTTGTACGCTAATCTCTCAAGTAGTTTGGAGGCAAAGGGGAGGAGAGAAATAGGGCGGTAGTTGGAGATTAGAGGCTGGATCGAGAGATGGTTTCTTTAGAATTGGTGAAATGAGCACAGGTTTAAAGGAGGATGAAATGTACCCGTGGAGAGAGACAGGTTGAAGAGGTGAGCTAACGGTGGACATGCGGAGGAGGAGAGGGATTAGAGTAGTTGGGAAGGAATAGGGTCGATGGGACAGGTTGTAGGATGAGATGATAAGATGAGTGCAGAGACTTTGTCTTCGGTTACTGGAGAGAATGAATTATGGGTGGATGGGGGAGTGTAGGTAAAGGTGGGTAGAATGAGTGGAATTTGGCATTAGGAAATATCTTGTGGAATGGTGTCGATTTTTCCTTTTGAAGTAAGTGGCAAAATCACGGGCTGTGAGGGAGGAAGGGGAGGGAGGTGCAGGTGAGCAGAGAAGTGAGTTGAAGGTGGCAAAGAGGTGACGTCTGTTAGAAGACTGGGTGCATATTAGAGATTTGAAGAATGTTTGTTTGCCAATCGAAAGGGCAGTGCTGTAAAATGAAAGGATGTATTTAGAGCGGAGGGAATCGGGATAGGAACGAGATTTCCTTCAGTGGTGCTCTGCAGTGCAGGAGCACTGTTGCAGGTAGCGGGTCTGTTTGGTGCGCCACGGTTGTGGTTTGGATCGTCGGAGACTATATTTAGTAGCTGGAACTGCGTTGTCTAGGGCTGAAGTGAGTGTTTTGTTGCAGAAAGAGGCAGCCTGATTAGGACAGGACAATGCAGTCATAGGAAAAAGCAGTTTTTTGAGTGAAAATGAGAAGTGGATTGGGTTAAGAGTACTTAGGTTTCGTTGTGTACGTGTGGATATGAGAGCAGGGGGAGGGCGTTAGGTCAGGTGAGGCTGAAAGAAAGGAGGTTGTGGTCGGACAGTGGGAAGGCTAAATTGGAGAAACTAGAGATGGAGCGGTAGCGGGAGAAGACAAGGTCAATGAAGTGTTCTTCACAGTGGGTGGGAGATGAGGTCCATTGGGAGAGATCAAAGGAGGAAGTAAGTGAAAGAAGTTTAGTGCCATAAGAGACGGTGGGATTATCAATGGGAATGTGGAAATGCCTAGTACCAGAGAGTAGGCAGATCAAATGATAGCAAAAAAGCGAGCCGGGCCGCAAAGTTGTCAAGGATTTGGGAAACTGGACCTGGGTCCAGATAATGACGGCAGCGCAAAGGTGGAGAGGATAAAATAGACGGAGAGTTTGGACGCCAAAGGAAGAGAACGAGAGGGAGGGTTCGCAGGATATGAACATGAAGGGTGTCATCTCTAGTTCAGAGTGTTAAATGTCACGAGTACAACCTGACCGCTGGTTCCTGTAGATACCCGGCGGTTTGGACCGCACAGATGTCAGATAATAAGAGGTATAGCATTGACGAGACATTTTATAGCATTGATTACAGTGTTACGTGGTGGCTGGTCATGTTTCAGGAAACATGAACACATTACTGATGAAATCACACTTGTGCGCTCAGTTTGGATACTAACTATGGCCATTTGCTTCCCGTTACTAATCGTAAACTAATGCACGACGACGACATTTAATCTAAGCGCGTTTACGGTGACCAAAGTTGCTGGTCCGTTGTGCCGAGCATGGGACTGACTGCACTCACTTTTTCTTTTGTCTGCAATCTCAAAAATTTAGGTTAAAGCCACAGCATAATTGATTACCTTTTCCGTAGGCAACAGAAGCACTGCAATACCAATATTAGATGACATTTTGTTTGGAATATATAACAACATTTGCAGTTATATCATCAGGGGACTGGATAGCAAATTTTAGTCCGGGGACAGGGGGGGGGGACGGGGGGGGTTGGCAAAACTTGGCTCAAAAAATGCAGACAGCACAGTGACCCGGGCCAAGGTAGCTCTCCCCTGGATGTGATATACACATAGCAGTCAAATTCCAACAGAGGCATTTAAAGCATTTGGAGGATACTTTGTTTCAGACTGGAACTGGCTCTTCCTGTTGTTAATCTGCAGTTTATCAAACGACAGAGACAGACAAAGTGGGAGTATTACGTAGGTACACACTTCCCTATGACCAAATATTAAAACGATGTAAAGTTTATTGATGGGCATTAAAATTCATAGTATACCCGTCTTATTCTTCTAGAGTTAAAAACGTCAAACAAAAAGTCAAAGAAATAGTTTATCAGAAAAAAAAAAGCCGCTTTCCAAAATATAACGATAGTAAATGTAGGATAAATGTAGGATAATTCTCCTTCTTTTAATTACATATAAGAAAGGTCCTCGTTCCGCCTGCTATTTTATATCTGACAATACGTGTAGAGTCGTCGGCATTGGCACAAACTTTTATCAAATTCCTCCGTGTATTCATCATAATCATCATCATCATTTATTTATATAGCGTCACTAATTCCGCAGCGCTGTACAGAGAACTCGCTCACATCGGTCCCTGCCCCGTTGGAGCTTACAGTCTAAATTCCCTAATATAGAAACACACTCATACACAGACAGAGAGGGAGACAGACTAGGGTAAATTTTGATAGCAGCCAATTAACCTACTAGTATGTTTTTGGAGTGTGGGAGGAAACCAGAGCACCCGGAGGAAACCCACGCAAACACAGGGAGAACATACAAACTCCACACAGATAAGGCCATGGTCGGGAATCGAACTCATGACCCCAGTTCTGTGAGGCAGAAGTGCTAACCACTAGGCTAACGGATAAGCAAACGCATGTGAATACCAATATCATGCGTGCAAACGTCAGATACGATATACGATCCTCGCCGACGAGCTATGAATTTTAATGCGCATCAATAAACCTGGGTGTAATTTTAACATTTGCCCATAGCGGAGTGTGCACCTACATAATACACCTTTGTCTCTCTCTTTAAGTTGATTACCTATGGTATAGGGCGGTGATGGCTAACCTGTGACACTCCAGGTGTCAGGTGACAGGTGTCACTCCATGCTCTGCCAGTAGATAGCTGGCAAAGCATGCTGGGGCTTGTAGTTTTGCAACACCTGGAGTGTCACAGGTTAGCCATCACTGGTATAGGGTGTTAAGTCAGCACCTCCCGGCACTATCGGTAAAAGAGAATTGATCGGTCATTAATTCTAGTGCTGCTATTTTGCACCTGTAAAAACAACATACGTAACCTGCAGCTAAACCGCTATCTGGAGATGTAAGTCCACGTATTGAAGAGCAGATCAAAAGAACACTAATTTTACTTTGCCCTGACAATATACAATGTGCACAAGTGTGAGGCGGACTGAAATTGGAAGGTATTAGAAAGAGGTACCGTGGTAGATATTATCAAACCTTCTAAAAAGGAAAAGAGGTGTTGCCCATAGCAACCAATAAGATTCTAGCTACCATTTATCTGCTACATTCTACAGCACGATAGCTAGGATTGGTTGCTATGGGCAACACCTTTTTCCCTTTTATAGAAGGTATGAAAAATCTACCCCCCTAAAAAAGGCATTAATGTGTTGAAATATAGGTGTGGCCCGGGGTGTTTTCCTGATGTGAAACGGAACTGCGTTTCTTCTGTAGGGCATTTTTGGAAAAAAAGTGCCAGGTTGTCCACCCAGAAAGATCAGCCCTGCGTATGGCTAAAGTATTATGCCCTATCTGATCCCCTGCGCAGCCATAAACGTTAGTATACGAAGAGTGTTCGGGTTTTCAAAACGCATCTTGCTCTAACCGTTGGGAAAGCTTACAGTGAGCGCTAAATGCAGATAACAAACGCATGTTAATTGATAATGAAGGTGGACCGTTTTACAAACCGACGCCGACCTTCCTACGCCTTACCTTAACCGTGGCCGTTCCTTCTACGGCAGGGACGGCCAACCTGACGCATTTCAAAGGACGCGCGCGCGGCCTTCCCCGATGGTTACGACAAGATGTGTTCCTAAAACCATTCGTTACAAGAATTAAAAAATAAATAAAATAAAAACCAAAATGACCTTGGCATCCCCATCTTTCATCCCAAAACGCCCCTTCGCTTGCTCCAAATTCTGCAAAAGAGTTGTGGAATTCACCAGGTGACCGCGCACACTCCTACAGATAACGAGACTGAACAAGAGGTTCAGAGAGCTGGGAGACAAGGGTGAGGTGTCATGAGACCACCTGTTGACCGCACCTGTCCTACGTGAACTTTATCCTCTGTATCGTAGGGGGTTCCTGAAGAAATCGGGCTTCCGTAGAGGTGCCCTTTATCTAGAGTAGGCCAATAACAGATGCCTACGTAGGCTACAGTAATCTCTGTGTGATAACGATTTGGCCCTTCAAATGCCCACAACCATAACTGTGCATTGTCGGGACCGACGTTGCCAAAATTGGTTCCGTCTTTGTGGGGGGACCGACGTTAAGGTAAAGGGTAGCAAAGGAGCCGAGGGTAGGTTCTTAGCATTTTCAACTAAACGGCGGAATTTTACTTTTAACGTTACCGATAAGTTTTCGGAAAATATTTCACGCCTTCTGACTATTGTTTCCGTCTCGTTCTTGCAGGATCTCGGAGCGCTGAAGATTCCGGAGCACTACAAAGCCGTGATCTGGAGAGGAATCCAAGAGCTGAACAAAAGCCACGACTACGGCGCCCAGCAGCTCATCCGCTCCAGCAGTAACGCCTCCACCATTTCCATTGGCAGCTCCGGTGAGCTCCAGCGCCAGCGCGTTATGGAGGCTGTACATTTCCGCGTGCGGCACACCATCACCATTCCCAACCGTAGCGGAGCCGACGACTGGGCAGACTTTGGTTTTGATTTACCTGACTGCAAGTCGCGCAAACAATCCATAAAGGAAGAGTTTGCGGAATCCGATATCAACTAATATAAGCCTGTAAAACGGAGAGCCGGGGACAAAACGGTCCTAAAAGTAAAGATACCCTTTGTCTCGAGTTTGATAAAGCCAAAACCCGACGGCGGGGCCGTAAGCCCAGGATAGCTTTCTAGGGGTAACGTCTTAGACGGGTCTTAAACGAGCGCACGTTTGGTGGCTTTCGAGGCAGGGTAAATGATAAGGGGGATCGTCTGAGATTCGTTATTTGTAGATATTTTTGGTAGATCAGTCTTTTGGAGTTGGAAGCACGGCGGCCAAATGAACTGGACGACGTAAACCTCGGTTGATACCCCGAAAGTGAATATATTGTTCTTTTCTGTTAAGGCTACCGCCATTGAGGGGGTTCCCTGCGAAAATCGTCAAGACCTGTGGGTTCACGCAATTTGGGGAGACGCCTCTATCCCCAGACGTCTGCCATTGGTTGGTACGGAACACACTTTAAAGAGGACAAAACGGATGGCTCTACTTCCCCGACGAACTGCCAAAAACAAAAAAAAAAGTATTTTACCAGTGTCTTTTAATTGTGCGTGTGATGTTAAAGACGTTTCGTATGGGTTTTTAAGAACGTGTTTTCAAACGAAACACGACGTTCGAGGTAAAGAACCGCACCGAAAATGGTGTATTTAAGTGTAAAAAAGAAAAAATACAAAAACACAATACGTTGGTTCAGTCAATTCAGCTGCGTTTTAGGGGCACAAAAATACACCTGTAATTTATGACTGTGACCTATTGTACTTCATGTAAATATGACCCTTATTCCCAAATCCTCTAATATTTTCATTTATTTTATTTATATCTGTAATATAAAACATTCATCGCCTCTAGACTGATAAAAGGGGGAGCCCGGAATTACATAGTGCTCGGCATTCTGTTCCGTGAGGCTTCCCAATGTGCGGATGGGATTAAATAAAAAAACAACAAATATACAATGTATACTGTATTATTAATTCACTGTTTTTTTTTTTTTTTATATGTGGCTATATTTAATTTTGTTCATTTGTTTTTCTTTTCTCATGTCATTAAATGAGAGGATGGAGATGTTGTGCTTATATTCTTCAGAAAGGAAACCCTTTGTGGCGTTCAAAAACGGAATATAAATTGGGAGAAATGCTGGTGATCGGATGTTGTATTTATGTCGTTGTAAATAGTAAAACGCACGTGGCGGCATTGTGCTTCTGTTACGCCGGGGAGATGTTTTAAAGGGCACCTGTTCCGCCCCCCGAATGGACAGTTTCCTGATAGCGTTTGTAGCTCACTTTTGATCTTCGTTACCGCATTTTAAACTTGTGCATTTTTAAATTTGGACCTTTCGGTTCCTATCGGTGTTTGCTCTCTGAAGCCAACAGCTCTAGTATGCAAATTAGAGGGAGGGGTCAACTGCAACCGCATTCTAGTGGGTTCAACGCAGCAACGATTGCAGCTGTGGAAAAGATTAACGCTCCGTCATTAAAGATAAACAATTTCATGTTTCAAAAAGATCTCCATATAGGGATATTTCCTTTAAACGGTTTGGTTTTTCTGGAAAAATAGCTAGCGTTCAAATGGGCGTATTCAATTGTCAGCGTTAACGCTGCAAAACAAGCGCTCGAAAAATATTACCGTTTATACGGTAATTACTCGCTCAATATCAGCTCGCAGCTCCCTGAGCAGCGAGCTGAAATTGAGCGAGTAAATTACCGTATGAACGGTAATTACGCGCAATATTACCGTATAAACAAGAATATTTTTCGAGCGCTCGTTTTGCAGCGTTAACGCTGACAATTGAATACGCCCCAAAGTGCACATCTGACAGCATATTATAACAGACTACAACCGGTTGAGAACAAATCTTAGGTTAGTTTAATAACATCATTTTACACATAATTCTGCATTTCGTACGGCATAATTCGTGACGGTACGCGTCAAACGTTAGAAAACGGCAGAATTGTTCTGCAATTCTACATATCTGTAAACTGCAAAGGCTTCCTTTATCAAATGAGAAACACAAAAAGCATGCAACGATAACTAATCACTGTAAAGTAGAACGCTGTAACACTCTTTACATTTAGATATTAGTGCCTGGAATGGAGATCTGCAAAATGACAGCTGTTGCTCAAATAACACACTTAGGGGGGACATTTATGAAATCGGTTCTATAAAAGGTGGTGTAACCTGTAACAACCCACCAGACTTTTGCTTTCGTCATCTTAACTGTGCTAGAAAACTAATTGAAGAAATCTGGTTGCGATGGACAACACGACCTTTTCTACATAGAGTAATTCCAGCCACTACAGTCCGTGTGCTAGATATGGGGGCTCGTCAGAGCTGGATTATGGTTCTGGGGGGCCCCATATTGTCGAATATGATATTCATTTTAAACAAATAAACAGGCAATGCTATGTGCACTAATGTTAGATGCACACAACTCTGCCTTCACAAGCATAACAGTGTGTAGTAGGACATACCTCCCAACTGTCCTTGTAGTCAGACCAAATCCTGACTAAGTGAGACAGTCACCCAAATTCTGGACATTCCCACCATATTGAGAACAGTTGGAAGATGGTCCTGGTCTCTCCTACCTGCTGTTGTCACTTTCACCACCTGTGGCTGCTGGTGTCTTAAGCTCAGTTGCTGCTTGTGTAGATTCTGGAATGTCGAGACCCTATTTTGAAACAAAAACAGGTACATAAAGTTTAGGAGTCCCCAAAGAGTCCTGTTAATAAATCAATAGCACCCCCTTTAATAATTAGGCCTCCCTCCCTGCAACCAGCCCCAAATTTGGAATTAAATTAATACTATTCACTTTTAATAATAGAACTATTTTCCCCAAGCAGCCCCGACATTATATTAATAGCGTACACATTTAATAAACTTATTTCCCTCCCCACCAAACAGCCTGGTATAAATGAATAGCATTTACATGTAATAAATAAACCTATTTTTCAAAACCATTGCCAACATTTTATAATTCATATTCACATTTAATAAATAGCACTCCTTCTCCCCAAACTCAAGCACACATTAAATTCCTCACAATCACTCCACAAATAATTAACAAAATAACCTTACTATATGTAAGTATATATTGGTTATCCCTAACAGCCTAGTCCAGCTAAGCACTAGCAGGCCTGATTTGTTGCAAGGCAACAGAGCTAGCATGGAGGCATATTACATTTTGTACGTTATACGTTTCCATATAAAGAAAGTGTATGTCCACTTTAGGAGAGCTAACAGAATGAGTGGCCATAATTTTGTCATTTTTCCCATAATGCCCACTTTTAGAAATGCTATTTCCCTGGGGCATGGAGAGAGGGTCCACAATAAATAGACAATCTAGGTCTGAGCACATCGTACTTCTCTGTTCTCCATTTATATCCCCAACATCCCACTCCTCAATCCTCTTCTTCATCTTAATCCTCTATCTTCCCTCTCACTCCTCATTCCCCACCTACTTAGCATCTTCAACCCCCTTCTCATCAGCGTTGGTTTCCCTTCCTGGGTTGTCACTCTGCAACCCCCTCTATGTGTATAATCACATCCTCCTTGTCCATAAATCACCCCCTCTCCTTGTCCATAAATCACCCCTTCTCCTTGTCCATAAATCACCCCCTCTCCTTGTTCACAATTATCCCCTTCATTTTCATAATCACCTCCTCCTCTGGCTGAAACACACACAGTCACACACACAGAAAGTCTCACACACACACAGTCACACAAACACACACACACACAGAAAGTCTCACACACACACACACAGAAAGTCTCACACACAGTCACACACACACACAGTCACACAAACACACACACACACACACACACAGAAAGTCTCACACACACACACAGTCTCACACACACACAGTCACACAAACACACACACACAGAAAGTCTCACACACACACACACACACACACACAGAAGGTCTCACACACACACAGTCTCACACACACACAGTCACACACACACAAAGTCTCACACACACACAGTCACACACACAGAAAGTCACACACACACACACAACAGATCTTAACTTACCTTATCCCCCACAGACAGGCAGGGCAGCTCTTCTCTGCTCCTCCTCACACTGTCATCTACACGCAACTAAGAAAACCCAGAACTCTCAAAAATAAAATAAAAGCAAAAGCTTACCTGTGCTTATAGTGCCGACAGAGCACTTAAAAACGGAACCCTGTGCTGCCCCCTGTAGACTGACATTTGGGGGCAGCAAAAAGAGCCACAGCTGGTCCGGAGGCCCCCTGAGAGAGGGGGGCCCAGGGCACATGCCCCCTGTGCCCCCCCTTAATCCGGCCCTGGGGCTCGTACCCAATGACTCAGGACCAGCGGGTCTCAGAGCCATTTAAAGTGATCATGCAAATCTTGTGTCATTTAGGGGCATATATTTAATTGTTGAATATCCCGCGGCCTTAGAATTATTACGGTAATAGTAAGCTGGACTTCGGCTCGCGGCTCCCTGACCTGCGAGCTGAAATCCAGCGAGAAAACTACCGTAATAACGGTAACAGTGCACGGAGCGCAAGATTCTCAGCCTTTCCGCCAACAATTGAATACGCCCCTTAGTGTCGTGTTTTAATAACATTTTTCACAAGTCACCAATTTTCAATTCGATTTTATTTTTCACAACCGTAATATAATTAGTTTGCAGACAACAGCGAATAATTAAACTAAATCCCACTATATAAAGGATGTTCATAAGCGTTTTAAAACAGATTGCTCACAAGTGTTAGCTGGATGTAGCCCCACTCCTCGGTCACCCTAACAGCCAATAATAACACTTTATGGGAAATTCAATTAGCCGCAAAGTGTCGCCAGAACGTCCGCGAGACGCTTTGCGGCGGCCATTTGACAGAAATCTCTGCTCCGCGGAGACGCCAGGGAAAACGAGTGGAGATTTCTGACAAATCTCCGACGCAAAACGTCTCGCGGACGTTCTGCAAACGCTTTGCGGCTATTTGAATCTCCCCGTAAATGTCCTTAGATAGAATATTTATTAGGGAAAGCAGAATGCGAGATAAAATTGAGCTTTGTGAGTTTGAACACCAATATAAATGGCAGATCTGATGACTCTAAACCTGTCACTCTTTTAACAACAACAACTTGTCGCCTGTTTCTTAAAACAGAATTGATTTAAACTGCTCCTATAGTTCTGTCCCTGCACAAATTCTGGGAACCTTTAGCCATATACGGCAGAACATAAATTAAAGATTTAACGCTACACTATATCGCAACAAGTCAAAACACGTTTAACACATCGAGACACAATTATTATAGATGTACATTTTTGTAATACCAACAAAGTTTGCCAAATCACATTTGCAATGATAGGGTGTGGGGGGATATTTGTTACCCAATGTGAAACTAGGTGAATCCCTGTTATTCAAGTTCTATTTTAATAAGAGAATATATTCACCTCGGTATGTTTTACTCTGCGTCCCGCGGTGCAGAAAGACTGTCCAGCTTGTGCTCTCTCTCCTGCTCTGTAATTGAACATAAAACGCATCCATACAGACATATGCAGTTCTCTGTGTAGGTGCTAAGAGCTTCATATGCATTCAGCACAAACTTCACCTTTAACACATTTCTGCTTCATTAATACAGACATTAACGCATAACGCACAATAGACCGCGTTCCAACAATGGATCTGAAAATGCAACATTTACCTGCCGTAATATTGCATTATGTAAGGAAAATATCACTATACGTTAATAGTTATTACATGTTTAACATCTGGAGTTTAGGTAAAGCTAAATGCCTTCTGCAGAGACCAGTGTAAGTTTCAGAACCTCTCTCTTACTGGGACCACAGAGACGCCCCCTAGTGGGTTTATATTGTAAACACATCTGCCAGGATAATACAATCCTCATCATCATCATTTATTTATATAGTGCTACTAATTCCGCAGCACTGTACAGAGAACTCACTCACATCAGTCTCTGCCCCTTTGCGCCTTAAAGTCTAAATTCCCTAACACACACACACACACACACAGACTAGGGTCAATTTGTTAGCAGCCAATTAACCTACCAGTACGTTTTTGGAGTGTGGGAGGAAACCGGAGCACCCGGAGGAAACCCACGCAAACACGGGGAGAAGATACAAACTCCTCACACACAAGGCCATGGTCGGGCATTGAACTCATGACTGCAATCCTCAGACAGCGGGTATAATTAATTACAGACTGGTCACAGGACATTATAACCGTCGTCTGTTCAGTGTTGCTAACCTACAGTTTCTAAGAGTCACAATTAGTTCTAAATATACAGCTTTGTGTACCATTATCCTTACCAAGCTACACATACACAATGAGATGGTCACAGCCAATTGAGACTTCCTAGGACCAACTGGCTGCAAATCACATTGCAAAGTGTCCGCCGATCACGATAAGCATCTAATCGGGATCTATCAGCTGTTATTAGAGATGGTAGTTAACATCTCATTATGAACGTGGATATCGTCTGACCGCGCTAACTGCGTCCTGTGGGATTTTACCGCTCAGCCTAATCGCTGAGTAGCCAAATCTGACAGAGGCGGAGGTCACATTTCCTATATAAGGAACGGTGCTTTCAGAAAAGCCCACTGTGTCTCTTAGGATTCTTTAGCAGAACCAAATAAAAACAAGCTGGGAACTTGGTGCACAAAAATATAATAGTTATGGTGTTCAGAACCGCATGAGGAACCTGGGATAAGCACAGATGTTGTTATGTGTTACTTATTCTGTACGAATGTAAAGGTCCACATATTTCACTCATTTATTTTTAAACGATAAGCTTTATTATTTAATGTTAAAGTATACCCGTTTCCTACACACCGTGGATGCAGCCAGTTGGTTGGTAGAATCAATATTCGGCCGGTGCTCCTGGGGGGGTATATTTACTAAGCTGTGGGTTTCAAACAATTGGAGATGTTGCCCATAGCAACCAATCAGATTCTAGTTATCATTTACTACATTCTACAAAATGACAGCTAGAATCTCATTGGTTGCTCTAGGCAACATCTACACTTTCACAAACTCGAGCTTGATAAATTTACCCCCTGGAGAACGTCTAATCCGTTTATTGTTCTTCTGCTCCAGGAGGGAGCTGGCAGTAGCCCTCGGCGGAGCAATAGTGACGGGCCACTTTGTTACCTGCGCTCTCTGTATAAGGAGTAGGTACATTTTATATTTCTCCCACGTTTTCCTATCTTCTATACAACATGGGGGGGGGGGCTTGTAACTGTTTTTTTCAATGTTTTTTGTATGTATATTTTGCTCGGCATACCTTGCAGGGCAAGGTCATGTTGTAGACATTTAAATGCAACGGGTAACGTGCGATGGCACGCGGCCGCTGCAGCACCTACGGTTACATACATGTCTAGTGGTAACGCGGCTCGGCCAGGCCACAGATTTAACACAATCAAAAAATGGTATAAACTGAAGATATCAATCGATTTGAATAAAAGGGACAATGTTTATTTAGAAACACCATATTCACACACAATGTCTAGTTTGAAATGAAGGGAGCAAGTGACCAGATTCCATCACAAATTCTCACATCTACAGTATTGGGTTGGTGCAGATTGCCATGACGTGAAGGCAGTAAACTCTGCTACCTATACAGCCTGAAGAGTATTGATTCATTCTACGGTCACCTATACATATTTAGTCTGATAATTAGTTATGGGAACGTTGCCAACAGCCCTGGCACAATCTTGAGCACCGACACACCGCTCAGTCCATCTCCCCGACCAATATCTGTACCTGAGCAGCTTCGGCCACAGAGGTCAGCGGACTAGCTGAGCACACAGCAGCATTCTAAAGCACTTTATTGCTTTGAGATACTTACGTTGAGTTTGGTTTCCCCAGTAATCCGACGCGTTCGATGGGCAGTATTAATTAGTACATATAGACTTGACTGTAAATACATTATCTGTACAATGTAATATCGATGGGAAAAAAAATGTATTTTTTGTTGTGATTTCTGTTGTGTTTTTTTTCTTTTCCTTTTTATGTCACAAAATAAAAAAAAATTGTTCTCCTGGCGTCTGGTGATAAATCTTTGGGGTTTGGGTGGATAACAACTGAGTCCAGGCCTATCAGTTACACCCTCTATGGGGGGATTCTTTAAAGGTGGAGTAGACTACAAGTAGTTAGGACATATTTTAACATATGGTGTAAAATTAAAGCCATTGTTTAGACCAATATTATAGATTAAAAAATTATTTTTGGTTCGATAATAGTCTTTGTGTTTTCAGGCTGAAATGGTCATTACGCCACAATCATTTTTATACTAGTCTGTACCTTTGTTTGGTTTAGATTGGTGACTGACTGACACTTTTGTCGTTTTACGTGTTTCTTTTAATATAAACTAGGTAGATGGGATATTTTTTTTTACATATTTTAGCTGACATTTGTCAATTTCCAGAAAAATGAGCTATAAATTGATTTATTCATTTATTTAACACCATTATTACACAAAACCCCTCTTTACGTGGCTGGGGTGTACGGACCCCTGACATATATGGTGTCACTGGATGGTTAATCATTCTAAGCACTTTAAGGCAATGTGGACGTGTGCAATACACAATAGCGTTTCTACAAGAGAGACGCATTGTTCTCAGATAATAAGCGTTCTTTGGCTGTCTGCACCCGTTTATACAGCTATAGTGGTGTGCATGGATACAACACAACATGAGGCAAAGGAAGAGTTTAATAGCTATTACAGCAGACATAGAGATTGGACTACACAACATTATATGGGGGAGAAAACAGGGACCATTGAAACCGCATTTAGGGCTAGATTTACTAAGCTGCGGGTTTGAAAAAGTGGGGATGTTGCCTATAGCAACCAATCAGATTCTAGCTATCATTTTGTAGAAGGTACGAAATAAATGAAAGCTAGAATCTGATTGGTTGCTATAGGCAACATCCCCACTTTTTCAAACCCGCAGCTTAGTAAATCTAGCCCTTAGAGTTTATCTGAAGATCATAAAACACTGTCATCTTACAGAAACAGGGCTGTCCTATATAAAATACACCTCTAGAACGTATGGTAAATGGGAATCGTGCAACGTCTCCTTAAACAAAGGCCGATACAATTTGCCTCGGATATTATTTAAAGCAGATTTATGCAACCTGTGGTTTCGATCAGCTTATCAAACTACAAATCCCAGCATGCCTCTCTGCAACAGACGGAGAGCCACGGATTGCAAACCTCCAATTCAGAAAATCAAATAAAATGCAAAAAACAAAATTAAAACACATGCTCAAGTTTTTACTTTTATGGGTGATTTTAAAACTATTCCCAGGGGCAGATGCAATTCGGCCACGTTAATCTAGGAATAACGCGGCGTTGGTAGTATTACCTTTTATTACGGTAATTTTAACCCAGAAATTTACTCGCGGCCCTGAGAGGTGCAAGCAAAAATCAGCCTTACAATTACCATACTAACGGTAATACTGCGCACTTTACCGTACTAACGGTAATACTGCGCACTTTTACCGTACTAACGGTAATACTGCGCACTTTTACCGCACTAACGGTAATACTGCGCACTTTACCATACTAACGGTAATACTGCGCACTTAACCATACTAACGGTAATACAGCGCACTTTTACCGCACTAACAGTAATAGTGCAGAGGCCGGGTTATTCCTAGAATAACGCGGCTGAACTGAATTGCCCCCTCAGTCGTCCCTACTGACATCTGTTAGGCCACTTAGCATCCAGTATCATTGGTCAAGTAAGTGACATCATTCAAAAGCCACAGTGAGACCGCCTCCTCCTTCACTGCCCCCTAGTGGAATTACAAGAGAAAGCAACGATACAATGCAGAATGTGAATACCAGATAGTATACAAATCTATATTTATATTTACTGTTCTGCAGTGGTTCTCTCTCATTGGGTGATTTACACGTAACTTTCGCCAGCTTCCCTAATCACTGATCCCGTTCGTTCATTTAGAGAATATACAAAGTTCTGCTTACCTTCGGTCTGGCGTTACCCCGATACGGAGGATCCACCCTCCCTAACGCTTTAATGGTCCTGCGCTGCCATCGTAGCTCCTATTACTGCTTGCCTGGACCAAACCGGCAGCATGGCGGCCTACGCTCCTCCTACATCAGTTTTCATTTCTTTCTATTTAACGGGGGGAGGGGCACTGACAACATCGTTGTCAGGAGAGCGGATCCTAGCAATGTTACACCAAACATAAGTATAACTTTGTATAACATCTCACTGAACAGAGTGACGGTAACATTTACAACGCTAAAAACGAGGCGCAGACACGGACTTTAGTATGAAACAAGTGACGATGGGCCGCGCTTCAAATGTTTACATTATTCACACACTCGGATAAACACAAATCTTTTTTTTAAACATAAATTATATCGTCAGATGTTAACATCATTTAAAAATACTTTTCTATATGACCTGCGATCGGGGCTCTCGGAAGACACCGGATAACCGCACACCCTCATAAAGACGACCCATAACACTGATGACCGTTCCACTAACTTAATCTAAGTGCATCGGGATTCTGCAGAACATGAACATTGCAAGTTACAAAGGGAAAGAAATAGGACACTCAAGAAACACGAGAGCTCGCACATATAACACGACATTTCTCATTACACTATTGGGAAGAAGGCACAACAATCCCTACCGATTCATCACCCCATAACAAGGCACTTTGGGATTAAATCCACTGAAGTTGCTTTGAATACATAGAGCATTTATCAACTCATGGCCATAATAACATGACTTAGATTCTTCTGGATGTAACAGTTCAAAGCCAACAAGAAATGAATTAAACGAGGAAACATTAAAGTGTTCCCCATCGTCTACAGATAGGAAGCAGATATGTAGTTCCACAAATGAAACTAGGAAATCACACCCGCCATTCAAAAGGTTACACCAAGCCCACGTTCCATCAGGTCACCTCCCAATCCTACCACGCAAGGTCACCCAGGGTAATTATGGTGTAATATAAAATGTATTCTAGGAGTGGCTCTGCAGTTGTCTATACAGGAAGAGAGATGAAAATGGCACATACATTGTACAATCACATTGCCAGTAAAATTGCACAGACCCAATTGCAATTTCTTATTAGATTTTTTTCTTTGATCAAAATCTAGACACCCCCCACACACTCACACCTTATGATTATTTACAATGTGATACTGTACCCCCCTCTCTAACCCGTCTCCTCCACTTCCTGAGGTCCTGCCCCAGACGCCTAGTTAGTCCTCTGTGCGGGGGGCCAACCAATAATTGTGAGAATGGTTTCACTAGCAACTAGCGCCAACGCTAGCGAAGCGATAGCTGGATTCTCACGCCTATCGATCCGGCCCGTGAAACGGCACCTTCGGGTTGTAGGCGACGGGGGGGGGGGGCGCTTTTATCGTTACCAAAGACAACTTGTGGCTCAGCTTGTAGATCAACAACAGCAGAGATATTTTTTCGGCCACATAATCCCAAATTCACGTCTTAGTGACTAAATACAGCACTGCGCAGAGGTGCGTGAGAGACCACGGATAGAATTGTCTTTAATAACCATTTTCATTGCCGATTCCAAAGTAGCTTGGAAGAGTCCAGGAATTGCAAGAAGGAATGCCAAACATACATTTATTAAGTACAATAATAATAAAGACTATAGCAAAATATTTAGACTTTATAAATAAGTTTAAGTGCCTGACTTCACCAGAAGGTCATATAAGGCTATACACTATATACAGGTCAACTTAGAATATATTAGAAAGGGTTAGATTAGTTACGTGGTGCAGCGATTCCCGAATATCTCCACGCTGATAGACATTTATATTTGTAACTATTTGCACATTCTCACAAACTTATCAACACAAAAGCAATGTTCCCCGGCAGCGATCAGGCATAAGAAGGATTTTTGGTCTTTGAAATGCATAGTATAATGCAGGCAGCTTATATAGAAATACACTTGTACAGTGTTTCTTCCTCTCAATGACTCTTCCCATAATAAACGTTCAGCTGGTAGACAGTGAATTACTTTGCGATGGGTGAAGGGTTTTGGTTTACAGCCTGTAAAGTGGACCCGCCATGATGAACGATCATTTTCTCATTCAATATAAAACTCGCTCTCTTAAGGTCAGAGTACCTATAGTACTCAGTCTTCATATCCTATCCTACGGCAATCGATCTGAAGTGGGAGGAGCTAGAACTGTGGCCAATCAGAGCATCTATATGTCAACAACACACAGTAGTGATATGAGGCCCCTGTTACAATGATGCAAGAAGACTGTGGAGATACACACACCTCTATAGGAAACATCCAACTTATCGAAACCTGAAACTTCTTCACAGAAGCTCCCTCCACAATATTATCTGTCTCTTTGCGCTCACAGCAGCTCTCTCCACAACATAAGCTGTGTCTGCGCGCCTTACAGCTGTTCCCTCCACAACATTAGCTGTATCTGTGTGCCTCACAGCTGCTCCCTCCACAAGACTAGTTGTCTCTGTGCGCCTCACAGCAGCTCCTTCTATCAACACTAGTTATCTCTGTGCGCTTACAGCAGCTCTCTCCACAACATTAGCTGTATCTGTGTACCTCACAGCTGCTCCCTCCACAAGACTAGCTGTCTCTGTGCGCCTCACAGCAGCTCCCTCTATCAACACTGGTTATCTCTGTGCGCTCACAGCAGCTCTCTCCACAACATTAGCTGTATCTGTGTACCTCACAGTAGATCCCTCCACAACATTAGCTGTATCTGTGTGCCTCACAGCAGCTCCCTCCACAAGACTAGTTGTCTCTTAATACCTCAGAGCAGTGGTATAGGGTACTAGAGAGCGCTGAAGCACACATGCCATCACAATCTCACCCTTTAAAGCTATATTAACCCGCCAGCACTTACACCACAAGAAGGTTTAATCTCGGGTATGTCAATGCAATAACACTGTCAATATTATTACTAACTGGAAGCGTTTGTCAATAACAATAAAAATATATATTTAGCCCATAACAATAATAAAACCTCAGAATAGGGCTGTGTGTGTGTGTGTGTGTGTGTGTGTGTGTGCTGATCAGCCACAACATTAAAACCATTTGCGGCCCCCTTGTGCCGCCAAAACAGCTCTGACCTGTCAGGGCATGGACTACACAAGACCTCAGAAGGTGTCCTGTGGTATCTGGCACCAAGACGTTAGCAGCAGATCCTTTAAGTCCTGAGGTGGGGCCTCCATGGCTCGGACTTGTTTTTCCAGCAGATCCCACAGATGCTCAATCTGACTGAGCTCTGAGGAATTTGGAGGCCAAGTCAACACCTTGAACTCTTTGTCATGTTCCTCAAACCATTCCTGAACAATTTTTGCAGTGTGGCGGGGTGCATTTTACTGCTGAAAGAGGCCACTGACATCAGGGAATACCGCTGCCATGAAGGAGTGACCTTGGTCTGCAGCTATGTTTAGGTAGATGGTACGTGTCATAGTAACATCCACATGAATGCCAGGACCCAAGGAATCGCAGAAGAACATTTTCAGAGCATCCCACTGCCTCCGCCAGATTTCCTTCTTCCCATCGTGCATCCTGGTGTCATCTCTTCCCCAGGTAAACCATACACACGCACCAGGCCATACACACCATGTTAAATAGAAAGTGATTCATCCGACCAAGCCAGCTATTTCCTTTGCTCCAGTTCTGGTGCTCACGTGCCCATCTGTAGGGGCTTTCGGCGGTGGACAGCGGCCAGCATGGACACTCTGACCGGTCTGTTACGCAGCAAGCTGCAATGCACTGTGTGTTCTGACATCTCTCTATCATGGCCAGAATTGATTTTCAGCAATTTGTGCTATAGTAGCTCTTCTGTGGGAATGTACCACACGGGCGCCTTCACTCCCCTCGCAAACCAATGAGCCTTGGCCGCCCATGACCTTGTCACCGGGTCATCAGTTGTCCTTTTTTGGACCACTTTTGGTAGGTACTAACCACTGCATACCGGGAACACCCCACAAGACCTGCCGTTCTGGAGATGCTCTGACCCAGCCGTCTAGCCAACACCATTTGGCCCTTGTTAAAGTCGCTTTGATCCTTACACTTGCCCATTTCTCCTGCTTCCAACACATCAACTTCAAGAACTGACTTTCTCCCTAATATATCCCACCCCTTGCCAGGTGCCAATTTAACGAGATAATCAATGATATTCACTTCACTTATCAGTGGTTATAATATTGTGGCTGATCGGTGTGTGTATATAGATATACAGATAGATATAGTATTAGACTCGCTTTAACTTTAGCGTGTAATTGAGAAACTATAATAAACTGCTCCCAACCCAAGTTAGCAGAACCTGGGATTCAGGGACGTTATTTTTCAGGTTAGGGGCCACAGTCCAATAAATATTTATTGCAAATTCAGAGATGACGGGTCCACTTTAAGCATACTACTCAATACAAGATTAACCCAGCAACTGCCAGCATCTATGTGCTGTCTAATTCAGCAGAAGACTATCCCTGACCGATACAGACCTCAAAAGAGGTGTCACTCTTCTGCACCGCGTTCCTGAGAAGCCGGACGTTAAGCAGACACCTTGGACTTCTGTGTAGCGAATGAGCAGTAAATATTTCATTTATATCTGAGAAAAGAGCTACAAAACTTTCTTCATTTTTGACCTGAAACAAAACATTTGCTCTGTGCAAGATGAGAGGACGATGCCAGTATAGAGTGACAGATTGAAGAGGAGTGCAAGGCAGAGGGAGCGAAGACGGTGAGAGGGGATGGGATCCAATTGGCAGGTAGAAGAGGGAGAAGCGAAAGTGAACTTCATCACCCGATGTGGAGCAGGAGCACCAGAGATAGTTATTGGAGGAAGAAGGTACAATGACAAGTGGCTGGAGTATGCGATGAGGGGGGAGATGTCCAATCCGATAGCCTCGATTTTGCAGGACAAAAAGAAAGTGACGTCGGTGGCAGAGAGAGAGAGAGAGAAGGATGGGAGGTGAGGGGAGGAGAGAAGAGAGTTAAATGCGACAAAGAGGCAGCGGGGATTGGAGGACTGACAAGAGATGACAGACTTAAAGAATGATTGTTTGGCAAAGCACAGAGCAGAACTGAAGGAAGAAGAGGATTAACTTCAAGCAAAGGAAATTGGCCAGGGAGCCATATTTCCTCCGTAGACGTTCAACAGCTCGAGTGCACTTCTGAAGGAAGCGGGTACATTTAGAGTGCCAAGGTTGGGGTAGCCGACGGCGGCAGTTAACACAAGAGCCTGGGGCAACGACATCCGTAACATTGGTGAGGGAGAGGTTATAGAGGGAGGTAAACCGATCGTGGCAGACCAGGGTAGGAAGTGGGCCGAGAAGAGTGTCCAGAGAAGAGGACAAGCTGGTAGGATCCAGAGCATCAAGGTTGCGCTTGGTGAGGGTGGATTCAGGCAGCAGGGTTACAGGGGGGGGGATGACAGAGTAAAGGTGAGGAGGTGGAGGTCAGAGAGCAGAAAGGGCTAATTAGACAAGTGGGAAAAAGGACAAAGATCCTACCTACTGCAACGATCCAGATTCGGACAGTGCTCGCACAAAAACATTTATAAATCAGTGGGTGAGGTCATTCTACCCAAGTTCAACCGCAAAAATTGATTCTCATTTACAAGAGCCAGCTGTTTTGCGTCCATAACCAAAACTCAGGAGAATGAAGCCCATCGACTCGCCGCCGACTAGTGACGTCGCCCAATCCGCAAAGCATTGCGCAGACGATGGGTAAACCCGACGCGCCAAACAAGTTCAAATAATAAAAAAGCCCTACTTTATGCAAGTCGCACACGTGGGGCCCGAGTCATTAAGGCAAGCAAAGGAGTAAATGTTCTCTGGGACAAACCACGTTACAATGTAAGGGGTGCAAATCAGTTTATTCTTTTGTACGCAAGTTAAATACCGGCTGTTTTTTCATCTAGCACGCAAATGCTTGCTCGTTTTATCATTACATTGAAATGTAAAGTTGATCTAGGACACGCCCTACCCAAACTATAAATCTGCCTCACGCTTTACATTTACCTCCCCCTCCGATACAACGTGGTTTTGCCCAGGTGCAAATGTTACTCCTTTTTTATGCTTTACTCTCCTTAATGACTCGGGCCCGTGGTGTACAAGTTATTGTGACCAACGAATCTAACGTATCTGCATGCTATACTTTAGCCCACACCAATAACTGTATCAATGTGACGCTGCCCCCAGTGGCCACATTATAAATTACGCGATTGTGTTTGCCAGCTACTGCTTTGGAACAAAGTTGCCGGCAGACGCGTTACCGCAAAGCCGTACAAAAACAGAATCGAGGACATTTTTATAAAACCTACCGCGCGGCTAACCGTACAAAAAAGGTTCTGGATTCCATAGCAACCGGTCGTCCGCTATACCGCACCGATGAAATGACGGAATCCGATTGGTCGCCAGGGGCCGTAACGCCGTTAGGTCGTGTCCCGTCGTAATAACCGTCGGTATGTTTGTTTGTGAGTAAATGTCGCTTTACGTTTCCCAACCTTTTTTTTTGTTTCTCCAGTTTTTTGACAGGATTGGGGTGTCCAAACTGCATCGAATATTTCACATCACAAGGTTTACAGAATATTTATCACCTGCAGAACCTAACTATGGAGGTAAAACTTCTTCTAACCAAGTCGACCGAAAAGCACATAGCTACGCTGCTTTATAATGCGATTCGATGAGACGACAGGGTTCGCGCGCTAACTTTGCCTATAGGTGCAAAATGTGCGCCCAACCAAAACAACCAATCGGCAATTAGCATCTATTGGTCTACCGAGTGTTATATATTTCAAAGCTGCTTTCCGATTGGTCGGTATTGGCTTAGTGCAAAAGTTGCACCTAAATCTAGTTTAGTAAATTAAGCTTAATATAAGGAATAGCTCATTTGTAGTCTGAATAATCCTAACCCGAGATATCTTTCCATTGTTTGACATTTAAAATACTCTTTATTCCTTCTTCTGTGCTTCATAACCACATTCGCCAATCGTGTTCAACTATAGTCTGCAAACCTGCTGTATTTCCTCACGACAGGAGAAAGATAAAACAACAACACATTTAAGACAAAGTCGCTTGTTGTTACAGTTTCAACCCCAATTTTCTAGAAACAAGGAACGCCTAGTGCGTTGGACCGATCGGCCCGTACGTACTCAGGGCCCACATCTTACCCGTATGCGGCGAGGCAGCCATTTTGTGTGCTTAAGAAGAGTACAACCTAGTAATTCACTAGGAGTCAGCGAGGCAGCCATTGTTGCAAATATTACTTCGGCCCACAAAATGGCAGCTTCCATCCTGCGTAGGCGACACATTAACTTAAAATAAAGTCGAATGAATGGGCCAGTAATAACAGTCACAGACACATAAGTCAGAGACTCAATAAACAGTAGCAATAGGAGAGAACAACCGGGAATGATTGGTACACTCTGCGCACGGGAAAACTGTGGTGTCGCCCCCAGCAACAAATCAGATGTTAGCTTTTAACTTCTTAACTGCTGTACGCCAAAGACAGAGAGATTCTGATTGGTTGCCGCGAGCGACGCCAGATTTCACGTGCGCTACACTGGTTCTGATAAATGTCTAAAAACGCTTCGCCAATAGTTTGGAAACGGCATAAAACGTTTACATATCTATTCGGCAATGCTGTCGTTTTGTCTGGATCAGTGTTCCTCGTCTTCCTAAATAAGTTTGTACCCGCAGCCTGACCCAAGCTTAGTAACAGACACCGGAGGTTCTCTCAAATGCTCTAGACTTTGGATTCGACATCCATGTTTACGTCTGCTAAATACGTCTACGGTCAAATGGACTCTTAAATGGCCTCTAATCTCTAATATGCATAACTGAAATGTAGGTTTGAACATAGAATTATTACGGGGATAATTGTCAAATCTCACAGAAAGTCTATATGAATTGTTAAAACAAATATCCCCGTAGACTAGAGCTGCAGCTCTCATTTCGGTGGCCTTCCACGTTTACACTGGCTGTATTATTATAACGTAGCCGACGGGGTTATCATTACCGTAGATTTGTAAGGCGACACAGTGCTCCGCAGCGCCGTACAGTAGGGAAAACAGGACATACAAAAAACAGGGACATACAAGACAGACAGAATAATTGCAGACGTGAAAACGAGTGTACGGAGGACCCCGCACTCACATTCTGAGCGGAAGAGGGCGCAGCTGAAACAGGAAGAGCGGCTCCAAGTGGAGATTGGGACACCTGTGAGGGTGCATTACTGTGAAGAGTGGTCTCTGGGATAAGCTCACCTCTAAACAAATTAGATGGGTTTTCAGAGAGCGTCTAAAGATTTGAAGGCTGTGGGAGAGTCCGATTGAGCGTGGCAGGGAATCCCATAAGTGGGGAGCAGCGCGGGAGAAGTCTTGTAGGTGGGAGTGAGAGGTGGTTACCAGAGACGAGACAAGGCGCAGGTCAGACAGAGGTAGATCTAAGAGGGCGGGAGGGAGAGCATTTTGAAATGAAATTTGAGATGTATGCAGGGGTGGTGTTGTTGAGGGCTTTGTAGATAAGGGTGAGTAATTTGATTTGGATTCTTTAGGACACAGGGAGCCAGTGTAGGGATTTACAAAGTGCTGCAGCAGAAGTGGAGCGGTGAGAGAGGGAGATCAGTCTTGTGGCAGCATTTGGGATGGATTGAAGTGTGGATATACGGGTGTCGGGAATTCCAGATAGCAGGAGTTTACAATAAATGATTATGAAGAATGGTCAAGACAGGAGACGATGAGAGAATGGATAAGAGTTTGGGTAGCATTCCGAGTAAGAAAAGGGCGTATGTTATTAAAGTGGAGTAGACGGGACCGGGAGAGAATCGGGATGTGAGGAATAAAGCAGAGGGTGGAGTCAAATGTGACACCGAGGCAGCGGGCTTGGGAAACCGAAGAAATTGATGTGTTGGAGACCGTGAGGTAAATTTGAGGGCAAGTGGTGACTCTGGCAGGAGGAAAGATAAAAACCTCTGTTTTGGACGTGTTGAGCTTCAGGTAGCGTTGGGACGTCCATGCGGAGATAGCAGAAAGACAGTCGGTCGCGTGAGATAGCACAGAAGGAGAGAGGTCAGGGGAAGAGATAAAGATTTGGGTTTCCTAAGCATAGAGGTGGTACTGGAGGCCGAACGAGCAAATTATTGCTCCGAGAGAAGAGGTGTACAATAGAAAAAGTAAAGGGCCAAGAACGGATAGTGGGAGTGGAGGGGAGGATGCGCCAGACGTGGAAATACTAAAGGCACGGTTCAATAGGTAGGAAGCAAACCAGGAAAGAACTGTGTCACAAAGACCAATGGAGTGAAGGGTGTGTAGGAGAAGAGGGTGACCGACGGTGTCAAAAGCAGCAGAGAGGTCCAGGAGAATGAGTACGGAGAAATGACTCTTAGACTTTGCAGTAAATAGATCATTGATCGCTTTTGTTAGAGCGGTTTCAGTGGAACGTTGGGGCCGGAAGCCTGACTGCATGGAGTCGAAAATGGATTGAGAGGAGAGAAAACGAGACAGGCGTTTGTACGCTAATCTCTCAAGTAGTTTGGAGGCAAAGGGGAGGAGAGAAATAGGGCGGTAGTTGGAGATTAGAGGCTGGATCGAGAGATGGTTTCTTTAGAATTGGTGAAATGAGCACAGGTTTAAAGGAGGATGAAATGTACCCGTGGAGAGAGACAGGTTGAAGAGGTGAGCTAACGGTGGACATGCGGAGGAGGAGAGGGATTAGAGTAGTTGGGAAGGAATAGGGTCGATGGGACAGGTTGTAGGATGAGATGATAAGATGAGTGCAGAGACTTTGTCTTCGGTTACTGGAGAGAATGAATTATGGGTGGATGGGGGAGTGTAGGTAAAGGTGGGTAGAATGAGTGGAATTTGGCATTAGGAAATATCTTGTGGAATGGTGTCGATTTTTCCTTTTGAAGTAAGTGGCAAAATCACGGGCTGTGAGGGAGGAAGGGGAGGGAGGTGCAGGTGAGCAGAGAAGTGAGTTGAAGGTGGCAAAGAGGTGACGTCTGTTAGAAGACTGGGTGCATATTAGAGATTTGAAGAATGTTTGTTTGCCAATCGAAAGGGCAGTGCTGTAAAATGAAAGGATGTATTTAGAGCGGAGGGAATCGGGATAGGAACGAGATTTCCTTCAGTGGTGCTCTGCAGTGCAGGAGCACTGTTGCAGGTAGCGGGTCTGTTTGGTGCGCCACGGTTGTGGTTTGGATCGTCGGAGACTATATTTAGTAGCTGGAACTGCGTTGTCTAGGGCTGAAGTGAGTGTTTTGTTGCAGAAAGAGGCAGCCTGATTAGGACAGGACAATGCAGTCATAGGAAAAAGCAGTTTTTTGAGTGAAAATGAGAAGTGGATTGGGTTAAGAGTACTTAGGTTTCGTTGTGTACGTGTGGATATGAGAGCAGGGGGAGGGCGTTAGGTCAGGTGAGGCTGAAAGAAAGGAGGTTGTGGTCGGACAGTGGGAAGGCTAAATTGGAGAAACTAGAGATGGAGCGGTAGCGGGAGAAGACAAGGTCAATGAAGTGTTCTTCACAGTGGGTGGGAGATGAGGTCCATTGGGAGAGATCAAAGGAGGAAGTAAGTGAAAGAAGTTTAGTGCCATAAGAGACGGTGGGATTATCAATGGGAATGTGGAAATGCCTAGTACCAGAGAGTAGGCAGATCAAATGATAGCAAAAAAGCGAGCCGGGCCGCAAAGTTGTCAAGGATTTGGGAAACTGGACCTGGGTCCAGATAATGACGGCAGCGCAAAGGTGGAGAGGATAAAATAGACGGAGAGTTTGGACGCCAAAGGAAGAGAACGAGAGGGAGGGTTCGCAGGATATGAACATGAAGGGTGTCATCTCTAGTTCAGAGTGTTAAATGTCACGAGTACAACCTGACCGCTGGTTCCTGTAGATACCCGGCGGTTTGGACCGCACAGATGTCAGATAATAAGAGGTATAGCATTGACGAGACATTTTATAGCATTGATTACAGTGTTACGTGGTGGCTGGTCATGTTTCAGGAAACATGAACACATTACTGATGAAATCACACTTGTGCGCTCAGTTTGGATACTAACTATGGCCATTTGCTTCCCGTTACTAATCGTAAACTAATGCACGACGACGACATTTAATCTAAGCGCGTTTACGGTGACCAAAGTTGCTGGTCCGTTGTGCCGAGCATGGGACTGACTGCACTCACTTTTTCTTTTGTCTGCAATCTCAAAAATTTAGGTTAAAGCCACAGCATAATTGATTACCTTTTCCGTAGGCAACAGAAGCACTGCAATACCAATATTAGATGACATTTTGTTTGGAATATATAACAACATTTGCAGTTATATCATCAGGGGACTGGATAGCAAATTTTAGTCCGGGGACAGGGGGGGGGGACGGGGGGGGTTGGCAAAACTTGGCTCAAAAAATGCAGACAGCACAGTGACCCGGGCCAAGGTAGCTCTCCCCTGGATGTGATATACACATAGCAGTCAAATTCCAACAGAGGCATTTAAAGCATTTGGAGGATACTTTGTTTCAGACTGGAACTGGCTCTTCCTGTTGTTAATCTGCAGTTTATCAAACGACAGAGACAGACAAAGTGGGAGTATTACGTAGGTACACACTTCCCTATGACCAAATATTAAAACGATGTAAAGTTTATTGATGGGCATTAAAATTCATAGTATACCCGTCTTATTCTTCTAGAGTTAAAAACGTCAAACAAAAAGTCAAAGAAATAGTTTATCAGAAAAAAAAAAGCCGCTTTCCAAAATATAACGATAGTAAATGTAGGATAAATGTAGGATAATTCTCCTTCTTTTAATTACATATAAGAAAGGTCCTCGTTCCGCCTGCTATTTTATATCTGACAATACGTGTAGAGTCGTCGGCATTGGCACAAACTTTTATCAAATTCCTCCGTGTATTCATCATAATCATCATCATCATTTATTTATATAGCGTCACTAATTCCGCAGCGCTGTACAGAGAACTCGCTCACATCGGTCCCTGCCCCGTTGGAGCTTACAGTCTAAATTCCCTAATATAGAAACACACTCATACACAGACAGAGAGGGAGACAGACTAGGGTAAATTTTGATAGCAGCCAATTAACCTACTAGTATGTTTTTGGAGTGTGGGAGGAAACCAGAGCACCCGGAGGAAACCCACGCAAACACAGGGAGAACATACAAACTCCACACAGATAAGGCCATGGTCGGGAATCGAACTCATGACCCCAGTTCTGTGAGGCAGAAGTGCTAACCACTAGGCTAACGGATAAGCAAACGCATGTGAATACCAATATCATGCGTGCAAACGTCAGATACGATATACGATCCTCGCCGACGAGCTATGAATTTTAATGCGCATCAATAAACCTGGGTGTAATTTTAACATTTGCCCATAGCGGAGTGTGCACCTACATAATACACCTTTGTCTCTCTCTTTAAGTTGATTACCTATGGTATAGGGCGGTGATGGCTAACCTGTGACACTCCAGGTGTCAGGTGACAGGTGTCACTCCATGCTCTGCCAGTAGATAGCTGGCAAAGCATGCTGGGGCTTGTAGTTTTGCAACACCTGGAGTGTCACAGGTTAGCCATCACTGGTATAGGGTGTTAAGTCAGCACCTCCCGGCACTATCGGTAAAAGAGAATTGATCGGTCATTAATTCTAGTGCTGCTATTTTGCACCTGTAAAAACAACATACGTAACCTGCAGCTAAACCGCTATCTGGAGATGTAAGTCCACGTATTGAAGAGCAGATCAAAAGAACACTAATTTTACTTTGCCCTGACAATATACAATGTGCACAAGTGTGAGGCGGACTGAAATTGGAAGGTATTAGAAAGAGGTACCGTGGTAGATATTATCAAACCTTCTAAAAAGGAAAAGAGGTGTTGCCCATAGCAACCAATAAGATTCTAGCTACCATTTATCTGCTACATTCTACAGCACGATAGCTAGGATTGGTTGCTATGGGCAACACCTTTTTCCCTTTTATAGAAGGTATGAAAAATCTACCCCCCTAAAAAAGGCATTAATGTGTTGAAATATAGGTGTGGCCCGGGGTGTTTTCCTGATGTGAAACGGAACTGCGTTTCTTCTGTAGGGCATTTTTGGAAAAAAAGTGCCAGGTTGTCCACCCAGAAAGATCAGCCCTGCGTATGGCTAAAGTATTATGCCCTATCTGATCCCCTGCGCAGCCATAAACGTTAGTATACGAAGAGTGTTCGGGTTTTCAAAACGCATCTTGCTCTAACCGTTGGGAAAGCTTACAGTGAGCGCTAAATGCAGATAACAAACGCATGTTAATTGATAATGAAGGTGGACCGTTTTACAAACCGACGCCGACCTTCCTACGCCTTACCTTAACCGTGGCCGTTCCTTCTACGGCAGGGACGGCCAACCTGACGCATTTCAAAGGACGCGCGCGCGGCCTTCCCCGATGGTTACGACAAGATGTGTTCCTAAAACCATTCGTTACAAGAATTAAAAAATAAATAAAATAAAAACCAAAATGACCTTGGCATCCCCATCTTTCATCCCAAAACGCCCCTTCGCTTGCTCCAAATTCTGCAAAAGAGTTGTGGAATTCACCAGGTGACCGCGCACACTCCTACAGATAACGAGACTGAACAAGAGGTTCAGAGAGCTGGGAGACAAGGGTGAGGTGTCATGAGACCACCTGTTGACCGCACCTGTCCTACGTGAACTTTATCCTCTGTATCGTAGGGGGTTCCTGAAGAAATCGGGCTTCCGTAGAGGTGCCCTTTATCTAGAGTAGGCCAATAACAGATGCCTACGTAGGCTACAGTAATCTCTGTGTGATAACGATTTGGCCCTTCAAATGCCCACAACCATAACTGTGCATTGTCGGGACCGACGTTGCCAAAATTGGTTCCGTCTTTGTGGGGGGACCGACGTTAAGGTAAAGGGTAGCAAAGGAGCCGAGGGTAGGTTCTTAGCATTTTCAACTAAACGGCGGAATTTTACTTTTAACGTTACCGATAAGTTTTCGGAAAATATTTCACGCCTTCTGACTATTGTTTCCGTCTCGTTCTTGCAGGATCTCGGAGCGCTGAAGATTCCGGAGCACTACAAAGCCGTGATCTGGAGAGGAATCCAAGAGCTGAACAAAAGCCACGACTACGGCGCCCAGCAGCTCATCCGCTCCAGCAGTAACGCCTCCACCATTTCCATTGGCAGCTCCGGTGAGCTCCAGCGCCAGCGCGTTATGGAGGCTGTACATTTCCGCGTGCGGCACACCATCACCATTCCCAACCGTAGCGGAGCCGACGACTGGGCAGACTTTGGTTTTGATTTACCTGACTGCAAGTCGCGCAAACAATCCATAAAGGAAGAGTTTGCGGAATCCGATATCAACTAATATAAGCCTGTAAAACGGAGAGCCGGGGACAAAACGGTCCTAAAAGTAAAGATACCCTTTGTCTCGAGTTTGATAAAGCCAAAACCCGACGGCGGGGCCGTAAGCCCAGGATAGCTTTCTAGGGGTAACGTCTTAGACGGGTCTTAAACGAGCGCACGTTTGGTGGCTTTCGAGGCAGGGTAAATGATAAGGGGGATCGTCTGAGATTCGTTATTTGTAGATATTTTTGGTAGATCAGTCTTTTGGAGTTGGAAGCACGGCGGCCAAATGAACTGGACGACGTAAACCTCGGTTGATACCCCGAAAGTGAATATATTGTTCTTTTCTGTTAAGGCTACCGCCATTGAGGGGGTTCCCTGCGAAAATCGTCAAGACCTGTGGGTTCACGCAATTTGGGGAGACGCCTCTATCCCCAGACGTCTGCCATTGGTTGGTACGGAACACACTTTAAAGAGGACAAAACGGATGGCTCTACTTCCCCGACGAACTGCCAAAAACAAAAAAAAAAGTATTTTACCAGTGTCTTTTAATTGTGCGTGTGATGTTAAAGACGTTTCGTATGGGTTTTTAAGAACGTGTTTTCAAACGAAACACGACGTTCGAGGTAAAGAACCGCACCGAAAATGGTGTATTTAAGTGTAAAAAAGAAAAAATACAAAAACACAATACGTTGGTTCAGTCAATTCAGCTGCGTTTTAGGGGCACAAAAATACACCTGTAATTTATGACTGTGACCTATTGTACTTCATGTAAATATGACCCTTATTCCCAAATCCTCTAATATTTTCATTTATTTTATTTATATCTGTAATATAAAACATTCATCGCCTCTAGACTGATAAAAGGGGGAGCCCGGAATTACATAGTGCTCGGCATTCTGTTCCGTGAGGCTTCCCAATGTGCGGATGGGATTAAATAAAAAAACAACAAATATACAATGTATACTGTATTATTAATTCACTGTTTTTTTTTTTTTTTATATGTGGCTATATTTAATTTTGTTCATTTGTTTTTCTTTTCTCATGTCATTAAATGAGAGGATGGAGATGTTGTGCTTATATTCTTCAGAAAGGAAACCCTTTGTGGCGTTCAAAAACGGAATATAAATTGGGAGAAATGCTGGTGATCGGATGTTGTATTTATGTCGTTGTAAATAGTAAAACGCACGTGGCGGCATTGTGCTTCTGTTACGCCGGGGAGATGTTTTAAAGGGCACCTGTTCCGCCCCCCGAATGGACAGTTTCCTGATAGCGTTTGTAGCTCACTTTTGATCTTCGTTACCGCATTTTAAACTTGTGCATTTTTAAATTTGGACCTTTCGGTTCCTATCGGTGTTTGCTCTCTGAAGCCAACAGCTCTAGTATGCAAATTAGAGGGAGGGGTCAACTGCAACCGCATTCTAGTGGGTTCAACGCAGCAACGATTGCAGCTGTGGAAAAGATTAACGCTCCGTCATTAAAGATAAACAATTTCATGTTTCAAAAAGATCTCCATATAGGGATATTTCCTTTAAACGGTTTGGTTTTTCTGGAAAAATAGCTAGCGTTCAAATGGGCGTATTCAATTGTCAGCGTTAACGCTGCAAAACAAGCGCTCGAAAAATATTACCGTTTATACGGTAATTACTCGCTCAATATCAGCTCGCAGCTCCCTGAGCAGCGAGCTGAAATTGAGCGAGTAAATTACCGTATGAACGGTAATTACGCGCAATATTACCGTATAAACAAGAATATTTTTCGAGCGCTCGTTTTGCAGCGTTAACGCTGACAATTGAATACGCCCCAAAGTGCACATCTGACAGCATATTATAACAGACTACAACCGGTTGAGAACAAATCTTAGGTTAGTTTAATAACATCATTTTACACATAATTCTGCATTTCGTACGGCATAATTCGTGACGGTACGCGTCAAACGTTAGAAAACGGCAGAATTGTTCTGCAATTCTACATATCTGTAAACTGCAAAGGCTTCCTTTATCAAATGAGAAACACAAAAAGCATGCAACGATAACTAATCACTGTAAAGTAGAACGCTGTAACACTCTTTACATTTAGATATTAGTGCCTGGAATGGAGATCTGCAAAATGACAGCTGTTGCTCAAATAACACACTTAGGGGGGACATTTATGAAATCGGTTCTATAAAAGGTGGTGTAACCTGTAACAACCCACCAGACTTTTGCTTTCGTCATCTTAACTGTGCTAGAAAACTAATTGAAGAAATCTGGTTGCGATGGACAACACGACCTTTTCTACATAGAGTAATTCCAGCCACTACAGTCCGTGTGCTAGATATGGGGGCTCGTCAGAGCTGGATTATGGTTCTGGGGGGCCCCATATTGTCGAATATGATATTCATTTTAAACAAATAAACAGGCAATGCTATGTGCACTAATGTTAGATGCACACAACTCTGCCTTCACAAGCATAACAGTGTGTAGTAGGACATACCTCCCAACTGTCCTTGTAGTCAGACCAAATCCTGACTAAGTGAGACAGTCACCCAAATTCTGGACATTCCCACCATATTGAGAACAGTTGGAAGATGGTCCTGGTCTCTCCTACCTGCTGTTGTCACTTTCACCACCTGTGGCTGCTGGTGTCTTAAGCTCAGTTGCTGCTTGTGTAGATTCTGGAATGTCGAGACCCTATTTTGAAACAAAAACAGGTACATAAAGTTTAGGAGTCCCCAAAGAGTCCTGTTAATAAATCAATAGCACCCCCTTTAATAATTAGGCCTCCCTCCCTGCAACCAGCCCCAAATTTGGAATTAAATTAATACTATTCACTTTTAATAATAGAACTATTTTCCCCAAGCAGCCCCGACATTATATTAATAGCGTACACATTTAATAAACTTATTTCCCTCCCCACCAAACAGCCTGGTATAAATGAATAGCATTTACATGTAATAAATAAACCTATTTTTCAAAACCATTGCCAACATTTTATAATTCATATTCACATTTAATAAATAGCACTCCTTCTCCCCAAACTCAAGCACACATTAAATTCCTCACAATCACTCCACAAATAATTAACAAAATAACCTTACTATATGTAAGTATATATTGGTTATCCCTAACAGCCTAGTCCAGCTAAGCACTAGCAGGCCTGATTTGTTGCAAGGCAACAGAGCTAGCATGGAGGCATATTACATTTTGTACGTTATACGTTTCCATATAAAGAAAGTGTATGTCCACTTTAGGAGAGCTAACAGAATGAGTGGCCATAATTTTGTCATTTTTCCCATAATGCCCACTTTTAGAAATGCTACTTCCCTGGGGCATGGAGAGAGGGTCCACAATAAATAGACAATCTAGGTCTGAGCACATCGTACTTCTCTGTTCTCCATTTATATCCCCAACATCCCACTCCTCAATCCTCTTCTTCATCTTAATCCTCTATCTTCCCTCTCACTCCTCATTCCCCACCTACTTAGCATCTTCAACCCCCTTCTCATCAGCGTTGGTTTCCCTTCCTGGGTTGTCACTCTGCAACCCCCTCTATGTGTATAATCACATCCTCCTTGTCCATAAATCACCCCCTCTCCTTGTCCATAAATCACCCCTTCTCCTTGTCCATAAATCACCCCCTCTCCTTGTTCACAATTATCCCCTTCATTTTCATAATCACCTCCTCCTCTGGCTGAAACACACACAGTCACACACACAGAAAGTCTCACACACACACAGTCACACAAACACACACACACACAGAAAGTCTCACACACACACACACAGAAAGTCTCACACACAGTCACACACACACACAGTCACACAAACACACACACACACACACAGAAAGTCTCACACACACACACAGTCTCACACACACACAGTCACACAAACACACACACACAGAAAGTCTCACACACACACACACACACACAGAAGGTCTCACACACACACAGTCACACAAACACACACACACAAAGTCTCACACACACACAGTCACACACACAGAAAGTCACACACACACACACAACAGATCTTAACTTACCTTATCCCCCACAGACAGGCAGGGCAGCTCTTCTCTGCTCCTCCTCACACTGTCATCTACACGCAACTAAGAAAACCCAGAACTCTCAAAAATAAAATAAAAGCAAAAGCTTACCTGTGCTTATAGTGCCGACAGAGCACTTAAAAACGGAACCCTGTGCTGCCCCCTGTAGACTGACATTTGGGGGCAGCAAAAAGAGCCACAGCTGGTCCGGGGGCCCCCTGAGAGAGGGGGGCCCAGGGCACATGCCCCCTGTGCCCCCCCTTAATCCGGCCCTGGGGCTCGTACCCAATGACTCAGGACCAGCGGGTCTCAGAGCCATTTAAAGTGATCATGCAAATCTTGTGTCATTTAGGGGCATATATTTAATTGTTGAATATCCCGCGGCCTTAGAATTATTACGGTAATAGTAAGCTGGACTTCGGCTCGCGGCTCCCTGACCTGCGAGCTGAAATCCAGCGAGAAAACTACCGTAATAACGGTAACAGTGCACGGAGCGCAAGATTCTCAGCCTTTCCGCCAACAATTGAATACGCCCCTTAGTGTCGTGTTTTAATAACATTTTTCACAAGTCACCAATTTTCAATTCGATTTTATTTTTCACAACCGTAATATAATTAGTTTGCAGACAACAGCGAATAATTAAACTAAATCCCACTATATAAAGGATGTTCATAAGCGTTTTAAAACAGATTGCTCACAAGTGTTAGCTGGATGTAGCCCCACTCCTCGGTCACCCTAACAGCCAATAATAACACTTTATGGGAAATTCAATTAGCCGCAAAGTGTCGCCAGAACGTCCGCGAGACGCTTTGCGGCGGCCATTTGACAGAAATCTCTGCTCCGCGGAGACGCCAGGGAAAACGAGTGGAGATTTCTGACAAATCTCCGACGCAAAACGTCTCGCGGACGTTCTGCAAACACTTTGCGGCTATTTGAATCTCCCCGTAAATGTCCTTAGATAGAATATTTATTAGGGAAAGCAGAATGCGAGATAAAATTGAGCTTTGTGAGTTTGAACACCAATATAAATGGCAGATCTGATGACTCTAAACCTGTCACTCTTTTAACAACAACAACTTGTCGCCTGTTTCTTAAAACAGAATTGATTTAAACTGCTCCTATAGTTCTGTCCCTGCACAAATTCTGGGAACCTTTAGCCATATACGGCAGAACATAAATTAAAGATTTAACGCTACACTATATCGCAACAAGTCAAAACACGTTTAACACATCGAGACACAATTATTATAGATGTACATTTTTGTAATACCAACAAAGTTTGCCAAATCACATTTGCAATGATAGGGTGTGGGGGGATATTTGTTACCCAATGTGAAACTAGGTGAATCCCTGTTATTCAAGTTCTATTTTAATAAGAGAATATATTCACCTCGGTATGTTTTACTCTGCGTCCCGCGGTGCAGAAAGACTGTCCAGCTTGTGCTCTCTCTCCTGCTCTGTAATTGAACATAAAACGCATCCATACAGACATATGCAGTTCTCTGTGTAGGTGCTAAGAGCTTCATATGCATTCAGCACAAACTTCACCTTTAACACATTTCTGCTTCATTAATACAGACATTAACGCATAACGCACAATAGACCGCGTTCCAACAATGGATCTGAAAATGCAACATTTACCTGCCGTAACATTGCATTATGTAAGGAAAATATCACTATACGTTAATAGTTATTACATGTTTAACATCTGGAGTTTAGGTAAAGCTAAATGCCTTCTGCTGGACCATTTTAAGTTTCAGAACCTCTCTCTTACTGGGAGCACAGAGACGCCCCCTAGTGGGTTTATATTGTAAACACATCTGCCAGGATAATACAATCCTCATCATCATCATTTATTTATATAGTGCTACTAATTCCGCAGCACTGTACAGAGAACTCACTCACATCAGTCTCTGCCCCTTTGCGCCTTAAAGTCTAAATTCCCTAACACACACACACACACACACAGACTAGGGTCAATTTGTTAGCAGCCAATTAACCTACCAGTACGTTTTTGGCGTGTGGGAGGAAACCGGAGCACCCGGAGGAAACCCACGCAAACACGGGGAGAACATACAAACTCCTCACAGATATGGCCATGGTCGGGCATTGAACTCATGAGTGCAATCCTCAGACAGCGGGTATAATTAATTACAGACTGGTCACAGGACATTATAACCGTCGTCTGTTCAGTGTTGCTAACCTACAGTTTCTAAGAGTCACAATTAGTTCTAAATATACAGCTTTGTGTACCATTATCCTTACCAAGCTACACATACACAATGAGATGGTCACAGCCAATTGAGACTTCCTAGGACCAACTGGCTGCAAATCACATTGCAAAGTGTCCGCCGATCACGATAAGCATCTAATCGGGATCTATCAGCTGTTATTAGAGATGGTAGTTAACATCTCATTATGAACGTGGATAACGTCTGACCGCGCTAACTGCGTCCTGTGGGATTTTACCGCTCAGCCTAATCGCTGAGTAGCCAAATCTGACAGAGGCGGAGGTCACATTTCCTATATAAGGAACGGTGCTTTCAGAAAAGCCCACTGTGTCTCTTAGGATTCTTTAGCAGAACCAAATAAAAACAAGCTGGGAACTTGGTGCACAAAAATATAATAGTTATGGTGTTCAGAACCGCATGAGGAACCTGGGATAAGCACGGATGTTGTTATGTGTTACTTATTCTGTACGAATGTAAAGGTCCACATATTTCACTCATTTATTTTTAAACGATAAGCTTTATTATTTAATGTTAAAGTATACCCGTTTCCTACACACCGTGGATGCAGCCAGTTGGTTGGTAGAATCAATATTCGGCCGATGCTCCTGGGGGGGTATATTTACTAAACTGTGGGTTTGAAACAATTGGAGATGTTGCCTATAGCAACCAATCAGATTCTAGTTATCATTTACTACATTCTACAAAATGACAGCTAGAATCTGATTGGTTGCTTTAGGCAACATCTACACTTTCACAATCCCGCAGCTTGATAAATTTACCCCCTGGAGAACGTCTAATCCGTTTATTGTTCTGCTCCAGGAGGGAGCTGGCAGTAGCCCTTGGCGGAGCAATAGTGACGGGCCACTTTGTTACCTGCGCTCTCTGTATAAGGAGTAGGTACATTTTATATTTCTGCCACGTTTTCCTATCTTCTATACAACATAGGGGGGGGGGGGGGGGCTTGTAACTGTTTTTTCCAATGTTTTTTTGTATGTATATTTTGCTCGGCATACCTTGTTGTAGACATTTAAATGCAACGGGTAACGTGCGATGGCACGCGGCCGCTGCAGCACCTACGGTTACATAGATGTCTAGTGGTAACGCGGCTCGGCCAGGCAACAGATTTAACACAATCAAAAAATGGTATAAACTGAAGATATCAATCGATTTGAATAAAAGGGACAATGTTTATTTAGAAACACCATATTCACACACAATGTCTAGTTTGAAATGAAGGGAGCAAGTCACCAGATTCCATCACAAATTCTCACATCTACAGTATTGGGTTGGTGCAGATTGCCATGACGTGAAGGCAATAAACTCTGCTACCTACACAGCCTGAAGAGTATTGATTCCTTCTACGGTCACCTATACATATTTAGTCTGATAATTAGTTATGGGAACGTTGCCAACAGCCCTGGCGCAACCTTGAGCACCGACACACCGCTCAGTCCATCTCCCCGACCAATATCTGTACCTGAGCAGCTTCGGCCACAGAGGTGCGGACTAGCTGACCACACAGCAGCATTCTAAAGCACTTTATTGCTTTGAGATACTTACGTTGAGTTTGGTTTCCCCAGTAATCCGACGCGTTTGATGGGCAGTATTAATTAGTACATATAGACTTGACTGTAAATACATTATCTGTACAATGTAATATCGATGGGAAAAAAAAATGTATTTTTTGTTGTGATTTCTGTTGTGTTTTTTTTCTTTTCCTTTTTATGTCACAAAATAAAAAAAAAATTGTTCTCCTGGCGTCTGGTGATAAATCTTTGGGGTTTGGGTGCATAACAACTGAGTCCAGGCCTATCAGTTACACCCTCTATGGGGGGATTCTTTAAAGGTGGAGTAGACTACAAGTAGTTAGGACATATTTTAACATATGGTGTAAAATTAAAGCCATTGTTTAGACCAATATTATAGATTAAAAAATTATTTTTGGTTTGATAATAGTCTTTGTGTTTTCAGGCTGAAATGGTCATTACGCCACAATCATTTTTATACTAGTCTGTACCTTTGTTTGGTTTAGATTGGTGACTGACTGACACTTTTGTCGTTTTACGTGTTTCTTTTAATATAAACTAGGTAGATGGGATATTTTTTTTTACATATTTTAACTGACATTTGTCAATTTCCAGAAAAATGAGCTATAAATTGATTTATTCATTTATTTAACACCATTATTACACAAAACCCCTCTTTACGTGGCTGGGGTGTACGGACCCCTGACATATATGGTGTCACTGGATGGTTAATCATTCTAAGCACTTTAAGGCAATGTGGATGTGTGCAATACACAATAGCGTTTCTACAAGAGAGACGCATTGTTCTCAGATAATAAGCGTTCTTTGGCTGTCTGCACCCGTTTATACAGCTATAGTGGTGTGCATGGATACAACACAACATGAGGCAAAGGAAGAGTTTAATAGCTATTACAGCAGACATAGAGATTGGACTACACAACATTATATGGGGGAGAAAACAGGGACCATTGAAACCGCATTTAGGGCTAGATTTACTAAGCTGCGGGTTTGAAAAAGTGGGGATGTTGCCTATAGCAACCAATCAGATTCTAGCTATCATTTTGTAGAAGGTACGAAATAAATGAAAGCTAGAATCTGATTGGTTGCTATAGGCAACATCCCCACTTTTTCAAACCCGCAGCTTAGTAAATCTAGCCCTTAGAGTTTATCTGAAGATCATAAAACACTGTCATCTTACAGAAACAGGGCTGTCCTATATAAAATACACCTCTAGAACGTATGGTAAATGGGAATCGTGCAACGTCTCCTTAAACAAAGGCCGATACAATTTGCCTCGGATATTATTTAAAGCAGATTTATGCAACCTGTGGTTTCGATCAGCTTATCAAACTACAAATCCCAGCATGCCTCTCTGCAACAGACGGAGAGCCACGGATTGCAAACCTCCAATTCAGAAAATCAAATAAAATGCAAAAAACAAAATTAAAACACATGCTCAAGTTTTTACTTTTATGGGTGATTTTAAAACTATTCCCAGGGGCAGATGCAATTCGGCCACTTTAATCTAGGAATAACGCGGCGTTGGTAGTATTACCTTTTATTACGGTCATTTTAACCCAGATATTTACTCGCGGCCCTGAGAGGTGCAAGCAAAAATCAGCCTTACAATTACCATACTAACGGTAATACTGCGCACTTTACCATACTAACGGTAATACTGCGCACTTTTACCGCACTAACAGTAATAGTGCAGAGGCCGGGTTATTCCTAGAATAACGCGGCTGAACTGAATTGCCCCCTCAGTCGCCCCTGCTGACATCTGTTAGGCCACTTAGCATCCAGTATCATTGGTCAAGTAAGTGACATCATTCAAAAGCCACAGTGAGACCGCCTCCTCCTTCACTGCCCCCTAGTGGAATTACAAGAGAAAGCAACGATACAATGCAGAATGTGAATACCAAATAGTATACAAATCTATATTTATATTTACTGTTCTGCAGTGGTTCTCTCTCATTGGGTGATTTACACGTAACTTTCGCCAGCTTCCCTAATCACTGATCCCGTTCGTTCATTTAGAGAATATACAAAGTTCTGCTTACCTTCAGTCTGGCGTTACCCCGATACGGAGGATCCACCCTCCCTAACGCTTCAATGGTCCTGCGCTGCCATCGTAGCTCCTATTACTGCTTGCCTGGACCAAACCGGCAGCATGGGGGCCTACGCTGCTCCTACGTCAGTTTTCATTTCTTTCTATTTAACGGGGGGAGGGGCACTGACAACATCGTTGTCAGGAGAGCGGATCCTAGCAATGTTACACCAAACATAAGTATAACTTTGTATTACATCTCACTGAACAGAGTGACGGTAACATTTACAACGCTAAAAACGAGGCGCAGACACGGACTTTAGTATGAAACAAGTGACGATGGGCCGCGCTTCAAATGTTTACATTATTCACACACTCGGATAAACACAAATCTTTTTTTTAAACATAAATTATATCGTCAGATGTTAACATCATTTAAAAATACTTTTCTATATGACCTGCGATCGGGGCTCTCGGAAGACACCGGATAACCACACACCCTCATAAAGACGACCCATAACACTGATGACCGTTCCACTAACTTAATCTAAGTGCATCGGGATTCTGCAGAACATGAACATTGCAAGTTACAAAGGGAAACAAATAGGACACTCAAGAAACACGAGAGCTCGCACATATAACACGACATTTCTCATTACACTATTGGGAAGAAGGCACAACAATCCCTACCGATTCATCACCCCATAACAAGGCACTTTGGGATTAAATCCACGGAAGTTGCTTTGAATACATAGAGCATTTATCAACTCATGGCCATAATAACATGACTTAGATTCTTCTGGATGTAACAGTTCAAAGCCAACAAGAAATGAATTAAACGAGGAAACATTAAAAGTGTTCCCCATCGTCTACGGATAGGAAGCAGATATGTAGTTCCACAAACGAAACTAGGAAATCACACCCGCCATTCAAAAGGTTACACCAAGCCCACGTTCCATCAGGTCACCTCCCAATCCTACCAAGCAAGGTCACCCAGGGTAATTATGGTGTAATATAAAATGTATTCTAGGACTGGCTCTGCAGTTGTCTATACAGGAAGAGAGATGAAAATGACACATACATTGTACAATCACATTGCCAGTCAAATTGCACAGACCCAATTGCAATTTCTTATTAGATTTTTTCTTTGATCAAAATCTAGACACCCCCCACACACTCACACCTTATGATTATTTACAATGTGATACTGTACCCCCCTCTCTAACCCGTCTCCTCCACTTCCTGAGGTCCTGCCCCAGACGCCTAGTTAGTCCTCTGTGCGGGGGGCCAACCAATAATTGTGAGAATGGTTTCACTAGCAACTAGCGCCAACGCTAGCGAAGCGATAGCTGGATTCTCACGCCTATCGATCCGCTTTTATCGTTACCAAAGACAACTTGTGGCTCAGCTTGTAGATCAACAACAGCAGAGATATTTTTACGGCCACATAATCCCAAATTCACGTCTTAGTGACTAAATACAGCACTGCGCAGAGGTGCGTGAGAGACCACGGATAGAATTGTCTTTAATAACTATTTTCATTGCCGATATCAAAGTAGCTTGGAAGAGTCCAGGAATTGCAAGAAGGAATGCCAAACATACATTTATTAAGTTCAATAATAATAAAGACTATAGCAAAATATTTAGACTTTATAAATAAGTTTAAGTGCCTGACTTCACCAGAAGGTCATATAAGGCTATACACTATATACAGGTCAACTTAGAATATATTAGAAAGGGTTAGATTAGTTACGTGGTGCAGCGATTCCCGAATATCTCCACGCTGATAGACATTTATATTTGTAACTATTTGCACATTCTCACAAACTTATCAACACAAAAGCAATGTTCCCCGGCAGCGATCAGGCATAAGAAGGATTTTTGGTCTTTGAAATGCATAGTATAATGCTGGCAGCTTATATAGAAATACACTTGTACAGTGTTTCTTCCGCTCAATGACTCTTCCCATAATAAACGTTCAGCTGGTAGACAGTGAATTACTTTGCGATGGGTGAAGGGTTTTGGTTTACAGCCTGTAAAGTGGACCCGCCATGATGAACGATCAATTTCTCATTCAATATAAAACTCGCTCTCTTAAGGTCAGAGTATCTATAGTACTCAATCTACATATCGTATCCTCTGGCAATCGATCTGTAGTGGGAGGAGCTAGAACTGTGGCCAATCAGAGCATCTATATGTCAACAACACACAGTAGTGATATGAGGCCCCTGTTACAATGATGCAGGAAGACTGTGGAGTCACACACACCTCTATATGAAACATCCAACTTATCGAAACCTGAAACTTCTTCACAGAAGCTCCCTCCACAATATTATCTGTCTCTGTGCGCCTCACAACAGCTCCCTCCACAACATAAGCTGTATCTGTGTACCTCACAGCAGCTCCCTCCACAAGACTAGCTGTCTCTGTGCGCCTCACAGCAGCTCCCTCTATCAACACTGGTTATCTCTGTGCGCTCACAGCAGCTCTCTCCACAACATTAGCTGTATCTGTGTACCTCACAGTAGATCCCTCCACAACATTAGCTGTATCTGTGTGCCTCACAGCAGCTCCCTCCACAAGACTAGTTGTCTCTTAATACCTCAGAGCAGTGGTATGGGGTACTAGAGAGCGCTGAAGCACACATGCCATCACAATCTCACCTTTTAAAGCTATATTAACCCGCCAGCACTTACACCACAAGAAGGTTTAATCTCGGGTATGTCAATGTAATAACACTGTCAATATTATTACTAACTGGAAGCGTTTGTCAATAACAATAAAAATATATATTTACCCCATAACAATAATAAAACCTCAGAATAGGGCAATATGTGTGTGTGTGTGTGTGTGTGTGTGTGTGTGTGTGTGTGTGTGTGTGTGTGTGTGTGTGTGTATATATATATATATATATATATATATATATATATATATATATATATATATATATATATATATATATATATATATATATATATATATATATATATATATATATATATATATATATATATATATATATATATATATACTGATCAGCCACAACATTAAAACCATTTGCGGCCCCCTTGTGCCGCCAAAACAGCTCTGACCTGTCAGGGCATGGACTACACAAGGCCACTGAAGGTGTCCTGTGGTATCTGGCACCAAGACGTTAGCAGCAGATCCTTTAAGTCCTGAGGTGGGGCCTTTATGGCTCGGACTTGTTTTCCAGCAGATCCCACAGATGCTCAATCTGACTGAGCTCTGAGGAATTTGGAGGCCAAGTCAACACCTTGAACTCTTTGTCATGTTCCTCAAACCATTCCTGAATAATTTTTGCAGTGTGGTAGAGCGCATTATCCTGCTGAAAGAGGCCACTGACATCAGGGAGTACTGTTGACATGAAGGGGTGTACTTGGTCTACAACTATGTTTAGGTAGATGGTACGTGTCAAAGTAACATCCACATGAATGCCAGGACCCAAGGAATCGCAGAACAACATTTTCAGAGCATCACACTGCCTCCGCCAGATTTCCTTCTTCCCATCGTGCATCCTGGTGTCATCTCTTCCCCAGGTAAACCATACACACGCACCAGGCCATACACACCATGTAAAATCAAAAGTGATTCATCCGACCAAGCCAGCTATTTCCTTTGCTCCAGTTCTGGCGCTCACGTGCCCATTTGTAGGGGCTTTCGGCGGTGGACAGCGGTCAGAGGCTACACAGCCCCATACGCGGCAAGCTGCAATGCACTGTGTGTTCTGACATCTCTCTATCATAGCCAGAGTTGATTTTCAGCAATTTGTGCTATAGTAGCTCTTCTGTGGGAATGTACCACACGGGCGCCTTCACTCCCCTCGCAAACCAATGAGCCTTGGGCGCCCATGACCTTGTCACCGGGTCACCAGTTGTCCTTTTTTGGACCGCTTTTGGTAGGTACTAACCGCTGCATACCGGGAACACCCCACAAGACCTGCCGTTCTGGAGATGCTCTGACCCAGCCGTCTAGCCAACACCATTTGGCCCTTGTTAAAGTCGCTTTGATCCTTACACTTGCCCATTTCTCCTGCTTCCAACACATCAACTTCAAGAACTGACTTTCTCCCTAATATATCCCACCCCTTGCCAAGTGCCAATTTAACGAGATAATCAATGATATTCACTTCACTTATCAGTGGTTATAATATTGTGGCTGATCGGTGTGTGGACGTTATTTTTCAGGTTAGGGGCCACAGTCCAATAAATATTTATTGCAAATTCCGAGATGACGGGTCCACTTTAAGCATACTACTCAATACAAGATTAACCCAGCAACTGCCAGCATCTATGTGCTGTCTACTTCAGCAGAAGACTATCCCTGACCGATACAGACCTCAAAAGAGGTGTCACTCTTCTGCACCGCGTTCCTGAGAAGCCGGACGTTAAGCAGACACCTTGGACTTCTATGTAGCGAATGAGCAGTAAATATTTCATTTATATCTGAGAAAAGAGCTACCCAACTTTCTTCATTTTTGACCTGAAACAAAACATTTGCTCTGTGCAAGATGGCGCGCCCCGCACCCCATTTCAATGGTCGCACTTGTCAAACCGTAACAGCATTTCCAGAGATTGGCTAAAGTGGACCACATGGATCAGCTCACTATAAGACTCACGGGCTACCTCCGCTGCGTGTAAGTAACGGGTCCAGTTTAAGAACAGAAACAGGAAAACGTCTCCACTGAAGTCTTTATGTTCCGAGCAGGAAACAATCTCTTTCATGAAGAGACGAATAATGGAAGAATAATTATTACTTGCGATAAGCAGGAAGAGCAATTCTAGTCACCCTCTGGTCAGCGGCACATGTAACATCAGGTGACAGTGAGCGTGTCCGGGGGCCGACAAGGGAAGAACCTTAACGCAGGAAGGAAAACAGATTTCTATGTTCTATGTCACCCAGATAACAGAGCCTCCAAAACAGCTCTTACGGGTCATATAATCTCAGTCTTGATAATAGATATATCTACGGCTTCATTCCGCATGTCTACGGCGGATCCCGTCTGCCAGGACTGCTCTGCCGCTGCCACGATCTGGATTGCGCTAACGTATTGCTCTTTGGTGACTGCCGGATGATCTTTCCCTGCAAGAGAAAACGAGACGAAGTTCAGTAACGTCTTCCGGCCATTGCTGAGAGGCGTTTATTAAACATGGAAAATTTGCAAATTTTCCTATTCTGATAGTTTCGTGATTTATAAACGTTTTACTGCCATTATTATTATTATCATTTATTTGTTAGGCGCCACAAGGTTTCTGCAGCGCCGCACATAGTACAAACAGTAGACTATACAGGGTATAACAGTACAGAACAATAAACAAAAGTACCAATACTTCAGAAACTCCAGGCAGGCAGATGCAATAGACACGGAGCAGAAGAACGGGTAAGGAGACAGGAGGGGAGGGGGCCCTGCTCATACGAGCTTACATCCTAAGGGAGGGTTAAACAGACCAGGCACAAGAGGAGCCAGTTGAGGGAATGGGAGAGAGGGGAGAATGAGTGGAGGAGATGGGGGTTAAGTGGATGGGTGGTAGGCTTTGAGAAAGAGGTGAGTTTTGAGTGCACGTTTGAAGGAGCACAGAGTAGGAGAGAGGCGGATGGAGCGAGGGAGGTCATTCCAGTGAAGGGGGGCAGCACGGGAAAAGTCTTGGATTCTGGAATGGGAAGAGGTGATCAGAGTGGAGAAGAGGTGGCGGTCATTGGCCGAGCGCAGGGAGCGGGTGGGAGTGTGAATGGAGAGGAGGTTAGAGATATAAGGGGCAGTAGAGTGGGAAAGAGCCTTATAAGTGGTGGTGAGGAGTTTGAAAAGAATTCTGTAGGGGAAGGGGAGCCAGTGTAGGGCAAGGCAGAGAGGGGAGGCAGAGGAGGAGCGGCGTGAGAGGTAGATGAGTCTTTGGGCCGCATTGAGTATACAGCGGAGGGGGGAGAGACGGTAGTGTGGGAGGCCGGTGAGGAGGAGGTTGCAGTAATCCAGGCGGGAGATGATGAGTGCGTGTATGATGGTTTTGGTGGCCTCCTGAGAGAGAAAGGGACGGATGCGGGCCATGATCGGTAGTTTTTAAAAGCGCTTTCAAAAAGTCTGACTTACATTGGCTTTAAAGACGCCATGTATCAGCTTGTGCCGGCACTCCTGGAACGATCACCATTATCGCCATCTGTGCTTTTAGTCATGAATTTACATAATCAGGCACAGCTGTTTATCTCTTACCCTGGCATAAACTAAAGTTATATGACAGTGAAGACCTATTTAATATTTTCCAAAAGGATGATACTTAAATAGTTTTTTGGGATTTTTTTAAAGGTAATTATTATTGTAAATGTGTTTTAATGATGGTTTTAAAAAAACAGACATTCAAAAAGGAGCTCTATTAAATAAATGTGATCCACACATAGAAAGGTAACTTTCTATGAATATGTTACTAATAACCTCTTCAGGTTGTTATGCTAATGTCCTTTAAATGAGTTTCCAGCAAACTATTTATATCGGTAACAGCAGTCTAAACCCACCACAGGCTTGCCAGGACAATGTGTGAGATGGGAATGTGGAATGTAAATGTCATGATATGGGGAAAGCTATGTAGGAAGCCACAGACTGAGAGTTATATAGTGGAAGGAGCAGGGTCCCCAGCAGCACAGAGTATATCAGGAGATGAGTGATGTGTCAGTGAGGACAGGGCTGCATGTGACAGGGGCAGTGACATGATGTGAGAAGGGGAATGGAGGCAGCAGGAAGCCATAGACTGAGAGTTGTATAGTGGAAGGAGCAGGGTCCCCCAGCAGCACAGAATATATCAGGAGATGGGTGATGTGTTAGTGAGGACAGGGCTGCATGTGACAGAGGCTGTGACATGATGTGAGGAGGGGGATGGAGGCAGCAGGAAGCCACAGACTGAGAGTTATATAGTGGAAGGAGCAGGGTCCCCAGCAGCACAGAGTATATCAGGAGATGAGTGATGTGTTAGTGAGGACAGGGCTGCATGTGACAGGGGCAGTGACATGATGTGAGGAGGGGAATGGAGGCAGCAGGAAGCCACAGACAGAGTTATATAGTGGAAGGAGCAGGGTCCCCCAGCAGCACAGAGTATATCAGGAGATGACTGATGTGTTAGTGAGGACAGGGCTGCATGTGACAGGGGCAGTGACATGATGTGAGGAGGGGAATGGAGGCAGCAGGAAGCCACAGACTGAGAGTTATATAGCGGAAGGAGCAGGGTCCCCAGCAGCACAGAGTATATCAGGAGATGAGTGATGTGTTAGTGAGGACAGGGCTGCATGTGACAGGGACAGTGACATAATGTGAGGAAGCCACAGACTGAGAGTTATATAGTGGAAGAAGCAGGGTCCCCCAGCAGCACAGAGTATATCAGGAGATGAGTTATGTGTTAGTGAGGACAGGGCTGCATGTGACAGGGGCAGTGACATGATGTGAGGAGGGGAATGGAGGCAGCAGGAAGCCACAGACTGAGAGTTGTATAGTGGAAGCAGCAGCGTCCCACAGCAGCACAGAGTATATCAGGAGATGAGTGATGTGTTAGTGAGGACAGGGCTGCATGTGACAGGGGCAGTGACATGATGTGAGGAGGGGAATGGAGGCAGCAGTAAGCCACAGACTGACAGTTATATAGTGGAAGGAGCAGGGTCCCCAGCAGCACAGAGTATATCAGGAGATGAGTGATGTGTTAGTGAGGGCAGGGCTGCATGTGACAGGGACAGTGACATGATGTGAGGAAGGGAATGGAGGCAGCAGGAAGTCACAGACTGAGAGTTATATAGTGGAAGGAGCAGGGTCCCCCAGCAGCACAGAGTATATCAGGAGATGCGTGATGTGTTAGTGAGGACAGGGCTGCATGTGACAGGGGCAGTGACATAATGTGAGGAAGCCACAGACTGAGAGTTATATAGTGGAAGGAGCAGTGTCCCCAGCAGCAGAGTATATCAGGAGATGAGTGATGTGTTAGTGAGGACAGGGCTGCATGTGACAGGGGCAGTGACATGATGTGAGGAAGCCACAGACAGAGTTATATAGTGGAAGGAGCAGTGTCCCCAGCAGCACAGAGTATATCAGGAGATGCGTGATGTGTTAGTGAGGACAGGGCTGCATGTGACAGGGGCAGTGACACGATGTGAGGAGGGGAATGGAGGCAATAGGAAAACACAGACTGAAAGTTATATAGTGGAAGGAGCAGGGTCCCCCAGCAGCACAGAGTATATCAGGAGATGCGTGATGTGTTAGTGAGGACAGGGCTGCATGTGACAGGGGCAGTGACATGATGTGAGGAGGGGAATGGAGGCAGCAGGAAGCCACAGACTGAGAGTTATATAGTGGAAGGAGCAGGGTCCCCCAGCAGCACAGAGTATATCAGGAGATGCGTGATGTGTTAGTGAGGACAGGGCTGCATGTGACAGGGGCAGTGACATGATGTGAGGAGGGGAATGGAGGAAACAGGAAGCCACAGACAGAGTTATATAGTGGAAGGAGCAGTGTCCTCAGCAGCACAGAGTATATCAGGAGATGTGTGAACAAAGGTACATATAACTTGTCTCATTTGACAATAAAAATTTTTTTTGTGAATTCAGACCAATATCTTCCTTGTTCAATATGCTTTATGAGAGTTAGATATTAGTGATTCCTTCCTGATATTTTGAACTTAAATTAGGTTGTATAAAAGTGTATTTAAAGCACAGGTAACCTACAACATAAAAGTGTTTTTTTAATTTTTGGTTCAATTTCAACCAACACCAGTAGAATTAAAATATAGCAACTACTGTAATAGAATGAAGACACATATGTCTATATAGTGTTAGAGACTGTTTTCAGGAGAGTTCTGATGCTGTTCTAGACTCCCACCAGTGGCCTGTTACACACAAGCAGTGGTCAATACCACCTCCCCATGAGCTTCCTAGGCCACGTGAACAGGATTGGCACTGGTACCACTGCTGCTGGCTTACAACAGGTAAGCGGCATTAGTATACAGCAGAGCGGTTCTGTACTGATTAGAGCTGGGAGGACCCCAGCAAAGCAGTCACTCCGGGTATGTAAACATCCTGGTCTCCATTAACTTTTCAGTGTTTTAAATGGGGCTCCTTTTATTGTCAGTATTCAACTCGGCTTCAATGTTGAAAGCTGCAAGGATAAGGTTCCATTCAAGTTATTACCGACCTTTGATGGTACGTAGAAAATGACGGACGAGCTCTTTGTAGGAGTCTCTGTACCTCTCGTGGTGTGTCTGGCAGGGCCCCGGGAAGGACGAACCATTTTCTATAATGCACAGTGGGTTCTAATTGTCTAGACGTAACGATCCCAGACAGCCGTTCAACTAAACGACAGAGAGACGCAGCGTCTTACACTGAACAGATAATGAGCTCCGTACACGGCGCTATCTCCTATCAGAACAACAATATTCTATCAACAAACACATTATAAATTATACATCCCATTGCGGGTTCTTAGTCACCGTCAGGGCCACACGACGGCACCAAGATTTCCACACCCAATGTGAGACAGACCACGCTGTGCAGTCACACAATATAAGCAGCAATAGTTTTGTCTCTGGAGGTGTAGTCGATTACAAGAGGTAGAGTTTGGGGGGCGGTTTTCTCTGTGCGTATGGAAGTCAAGGTTGTACAAAGCTGGTATACCCCCGCCTGGTAAGAGAAACAGTAAAAGCGCTATACGTGCCACGTACGACACCCATTTTCATCGCTAATAACCTAAGGATTGTTGAAGAGGGACGTTAGACTTTGGTTCACTTTTGGTTACAATGTAGAAGGTACCATACAGGAGTCATTACCTCTAATCTCTGATCGCAGCTCTTGGTGCAGTGCTGGCTAACGTCCAAACTCACTATAGCACCGCTAGAAAACTTCATGTTGATGCTGACCGTGTCTGCGTCCTTCAAGGCAGCCATGTCTGAGAACGGAAAAGTAATGTGAAATCGCCATCGTGCCATGTGGAGACCGACAATAAGTCCTCCGCTATACATAATAATCAGCTTCTATTGGGACTATAATTATCAGATTGTGACACTGCATGGGAATAATGATCAGGAGAAACAATATGTAAAGTCACATTTTTACATTATCTTCTCTGAACAAATGAACACAACTCCACAAGCGGATTATATAGCATTATAATTACCACGTTAAGATTTAAATTCCTACCTGGACAGAAAGCATGTCCGAGCGAGAATACCGTATCCGGCACACTGACGCCAAGTAACCAGTTGGCGACGTCTACATCGTGTAAGGCTGTGTTATAGAAAATACCCCCTGCAAATAACAGGACATATTTAGAACTGGGATTCAACACGTTTTCTTAAGTTCACAAATAGGAAATGACAAAGAGGTGGGAGCTAAAATGTTGACCTGAAGCCCAGTATTAAAGTTACGCTATTTTATTTCAGGCAAATTGTGTCCTTACAATAATACATGTGATATGTGGCTTCCTTGGACAAACATAAGATAATCAGACATCTTTAGGTGCGAACTAAAAATACTTCCAAATGAAACCTTTTATATTATTGTCTATTTAGCCCAGTTTTCCCTTACACTTCATATCTCTCCTGTACTAGATCCCCTGCGAGTCTCTGAATAAACTCGTCTATATACCTATTGTCAAATGTACTCAGCTATCAAATGTTCTTGGTCAGCATTCTAGAATGTCCAGGTGGTTGGAATTAGAATGTACCTGATGTCTTTATCTGGCTGAGAGAAGCTGAGGGATAAGTGCGGCTGACCGTAGACAACTTTTGTATTCTTCCCAGGGTGTTCGTCTCGTGAATCTTTTTATACAGGTACCTCAAGGCGGGGTCAAAACGCCTGTGTAAAAAGAAAACAATCCTACATTGTCCAAATTACTCACTACATAAATTATTTAGAAAAACTCCCCCCATTGTTCCTAAGGTGGTCATTGGGCTGCAATGCTCTGATGCAGGAGGTGACCCCAACTACAGAGGTCCTGTCTATTTCCTGGGTACCTGATTTAAGGGTCACTCATCTCTATTCTATTGCTACTGAAGACTCTAGATTGGCTTTTGTTGCACTTACTCCTTTAAGAAATAGCACCAATATTGAAAGAGTAACCTGGTCAAATAAAAATGAATACAACAAAGTAGAACTTATTAAATACCAGTTTTGTATTTATTTCACGTGGATGGAAAATAAAATGTGGCTGTCCTGCCCCTTATGTGCTATTTCCCATTTCATTTACCATCTGTATCTTGTTCATCAATGGTAATTTATGAAAGTGTAAGAATGTGCCCCTACGGAGAAGTTTGTGACGTTATGTGCCTATTTTACTGGAAGCGTACGGATCTCCGTGTCAAGATGGAGCGTCTAGAAAGAGCGCCCAATTTTGCATCGTCTGATAGGCAGTCCTGGACTGGGGATTGCCTTGATAAATGTGGGCTAAGTAGACACCTGCGTTTCGTCTTGCACAAAAATTCACAAACAAAATCCCCTTTTGCAGGAAGAGATGTTGCAATGACATTCAAGGGTGCGGTTCCCAAAAGATAAATGGGGCCGCGATACTATGAATGCGCTAGATTCCAGGTTCTCAATGTGTGGTACGTGTACCACTGGCGGGACTTTAAATAGATTCAAGGGGTAGTTGACACTGTTAAAATTTAACTAAAAAACACATTTATTTGTAAATAATAAAACATTTACCACGCTGTATTTTTAAAACCTTTTATATGCACACGGAGCGGTCTTTTAGGGGGTACATCAAATAAATTTACTTTTAGGGGGTAGACGGTAAACATGCAAAGAAGATTGAGAAACTCGATATTTGCTATTTGCTTTCCATTGATTCTGACTACAGTGCTGACGGTACCATGTTCTGCAGCACATTTACATACAGTACACGGTACCCACGTAACTTACTTGTAAAAGCCACACACGAGCGGCTTCCCGTATCTGTCCGCTTCATCGAAGCACGCTTCAATCGTCTGCCTGCTCGTGCTAAGGAGCTTCTCGCACAACACGGCTTTCCCTTCAAAAGACGACAGAGATATAGGCAAATATTGGTGAATTCATACAATGGTCACCGGAAGAGAACTGGAAGAGACGGCTGCTATGTACTTTATAAGACTTCTGCAAATTTCCATCCAAAATATTACATCAATTTATTATCATCGTTCTTCATTTAACAGATAATATTTTGCAGCATGGTGGCTCAGTGGTTAGCACTTCTGCCTCACAGCCCTGGGGTCATGAATTCAATTCCCGACCATGGCCTTATCTGTGTGGAGTTTGTATGTTCTCCCCGTGTTTGCGTGGGTTTCCTCCTGGTGCTCCGGTTTCCTCCCACACTCCAAAACATACTGGTAGGTTAATTGGCTGCTGACAAATTGACCCTAGTCTGTGTGTCTATCTGTGTCTGTGTTTATCCGTCTGTCTCGGTCCGTCTGTATCTGTGTCTGTCCCTGCCCGTCTGTGTCTGTCACCGTCTCTCTGTCTGTGTGTATGTTAGGGAATTTAGACTGTAAGCTCCAATGGGGCAGGGACTGATGTGAGTGAGTTCTCTGTACAGCGCTGCAGAATCAGTGGCGATATATAAATAAATGGTAATAATAATAATATTTAGTAACTTTCATACCCCTCTGGTGTTAGTCATCCATTAATTGTAATTAAGCCTGATTTTTGGTACATTTCCACCAAACCTACAGACCCTGTGCTTGGTCATTAGGCGATGGCTATCAATAGTGAGAGAACTGGAAATCAGGATAAACGGGGGTACAAACCACAACCCCCACTTACCAGCTCGTAACACCTCCAGCGCCATAATAGCCGCTACCTCCGGCGGGGAACAAATCACCACCCCGGACACCCTGCAATGGGACAAGAGGTAAAGTGGAAGACCGTAACCAAATCAGATGCAACGGCAGCACCGTTCCCGAGTCTGGCGTCCTAGTGACACAAGTGACAATATACCTAACACAGGACACCACACGGGACAGGTGAAAGGTGTTACATGAAATCGGGAGGGTGGGGAATTCTTCCAAAAAATATGCATTGATAATTTCACATATAAAAAAAATAACTATTGGCGCTGGGACTTGTGGAAGTAATTACAGAAGTAGTTTGAAGAGGCATCAAAAGATCTCTTAGTGGAGGCCAGATCTAATCAGGGGACCCCAAAATTGCAAACGTAAGGAGGTGGGAGAACATTGACAGTAATAGTTGCTTCTTACCGTTGGTCGCTGAGGACAATGTCCACATCCTGTTCCTGCAATACTCTGGTCTTCATTAAGAGTCCATCACTAAAAGCTTTCTCCACCTGGGAGAATTGGTTTTCAACAATGTAGTACAGAGAGCAGCCATTTTCCTCGGTTAGGCTTTGAAGCAATGCCTTGCTGCCATGGCCAACTCCTACCAGCGCCAAGCCGATACCATTGCCGTGAAAACCAACGCTGGTATAGTGTCCTCCAGTGACGACGCTGTTGGAAGCTTCCGAGATAACGTGCCTTTGGTTGCTGTGTTTCGAAGATACGGATGGGTTCTGGATGTGGATGGTGCCGAACGATGATGGGAGTGAGGAAGAGGTAGACGGTGCTTGATCTTCTCTGCCGGAAATAATGTTGGTGGTGGAGCTGATGGTGCTTGGGTGACCGGGAAGCAAGGTCTGATGGCAGTGAGGTGGAGGAGAAGGGACCAGATTACTCGTACTGATAGCATTACTGGCGGAGTTAGACTGCAGCGTGAAGGAGGGCTGAGGATGGCGAGAGGAGTCTAGAGACATCGAGAGGTTTACGCCATGGTCTCCACCAGACGTACTAGCAAAAAAACCAAGAGGTGTGAATACATCTATGAATACAAGACTTCTCTATCTAAAATAAAGTCTGTTTCTATAGAAGCAGCCGCTCTACGACCAATGAAATACATTTCTAAGAAACATTTTTACCACCGTCATTAATGGAAGCAATACAATTGGAAAACACAATGCAACAAGACCTTTTACCACTTACAAAGCCAGTTTAGTTTTGCCTTCTCTCGCAATATGAGATTAAGTTATTTTAAAACCAAATTTAATATTATGTTTTTCCACTTTTGCCCCATCCATTAATTTTCAGGGATGAACTCACAAAATTATAGATATATATGTAATTAAGAGACACAGGGGTAGATTTACCAAACAGCTCGTTTGAAAAAGTGGAGATGTTGCCTATAACAACGAATCAGTTTCTAGTTGTCATTTTGTAGAATGTACTAAATAAAAGATAACTAGAATCTGATTGGTTATTATAGGCAACGTCTACACTTTTCAAACCCGCAGTTTAGTAAATCTAGCCCTAAGTCATTTCATCCAATCTCTCCATAGCCCTGACAGTTGGTCACCAGGACAAACCTGAATAATAGCCATACATAGGTAGATGCACAGGAGACGTGAATCAAAGTTTTCCTACAAGACGCCACTAATAGATCTGCAAGACGTGATCTAATAACGGGCTGGCTCGTCAGTTACCAATATCTGGTTTATCTGAACCCTAGTAGCATTAGCCAAATTATCATCAGAAACGGTGGGATATTTGCTAAAGTTCAACTTTTGAACCAAACATCTTTCCAACGTGTGCCAACCTTTGCTTTATTGCGCAGAGCAAGTCATAAATAAAACATTATTTTATAAATAAAATTTGAAAGAGTTTATCAATGGAAGCATCTACTTCAAAGAGCTAGTATTAATCTGAACACAAGTTGCCTTAAATAACAGAGCTACCAAAAGAATTCACAAATATATGTCAAAGTTTCAGGGACTTATATGACCCGAAACTATTTTAAGCAAAGTTGTAAGGGTGGGGGGCGTATTTCCTATGCACAAGAGACTTTCTGTGTATTGAAGGACACACACAGCAATGTCTGATGACAGAAAACATAAAATGGGAATAAGATGTCAAACAGCACAAATTCTGTCAATGCACTGGGATGTGAAATAGGACACATTCTTTCAAATCTGCGTTCTTACATGCCAGGACATAATCATCAGGCCCTCACCAAGTCCTAAAATTTGATCAACCTAATCTCATGCGACAAATAACACACAACATATTCAACTGTTATTATTTAGTCAACATAAAATAAGTTAACTTGCAGAAGCCATGCGTGAAAAAGTAAGTACACCCTCATTGCTGTCCACATCAACAACACATTATAATATATAGAAAGATATATATATATATATATATATATATATATATATATATATATATATATTATATAAATGTCTAGTGGCGTGTGTTTGTCTGTCTGTGTGTGTGTGGAAAAAATAAAACCAAGCTGCAGCGCCACCTGCTGGGCGGAGTTATACACTGACCTACTAAATTCTTAGTGTGTGTGTGGGGGAAAAAAATTCAGAAAGGGCTGAAATTTGGTATACTAAGATGTTTTTAATTTGTTAATTTAATTTGTTAATTGTTAAAAGTGTTTATAAAGATTTCAATAAAATATATATATATTTCTTGAAGGAGAAGTGACAGTTGGGAGTGGTTGGTGGTTGCCGGGGGTGACAGTGGGGAGTGGTTGCCGGGGGTGACAGTGGGGAGTGGTTGGTGGTTGAGGCCTGGGCTATGGCCCAAATGCATGACAAGAACCTTTTTAACACCTTAAGTAGCTTGATTTGACTAGAATGCATGAGTATCATGCACGGGTTAACTTGTATGTATATATATATATATATATATATATATATATATATATATATATAAAGATTAATATATATACACATATACACATATATATATATATATATATATGCATACATATATAATTAAAAGCAGGTCTTTCAAAGTTCCGTTCGGAAGCATTTCTTAAAAATAGAAATACAGAAAGGCACTGAACAGGGATAAATAAGCAAATTTAATTAGTGCACAATATATATAAAACTGTAAAAATCTACAAAATAATTTTACATATGTATCTAACACACTGTATGGATACATACAATGGTTCCTACACTGACTCACAGGCCCTTAATTAAAGATATGTAATGAACCAATAAATATTCATTTGTAATAAATCAAAAAATTTGGACACATAACTCGTTGCAATAGAGAATGAATATCTCACACAATCTCTTAATGATCCTTCCAGAGGAAAAAAAGTTTGACATCTCTCATAGGATACTATTATTGAATGTTCAACACCAACTGAATAATAATCCTTGTAGATGAATTAAAAGGTACACAAGCTGAAAACATCAGCGGTGTATATCAGAACCCTGCAGAGAGGAACAATCCACAGTGCAATTGATAGATATCTATTAGTCAGCTTAGTACATAACTTTCCAGGTGTCAGCTTGCCTTTATCAATGAGTAGTTAGAGAGAAGTGATTACTTCTCAAGTAATAGTCAGTGTCCAATTCTATTAATCAATAACAAACCCCGGGGTTGTAAATGTCCAAAGACTCCAAAGCATGTAAAGCCAAATTCAGCATCAACTAACGCGTTTCTCAGCCTAAACAGCTGTTTCTTCAGAGGTAAAAGATTAGCATACTACAAGCTCTGTTTCAGTCTCAATGTTTACACCTTGCCACAAGGAAAAGACATCTGATGATCTCAGAGAATCAATTGTTAGTTATGAAGACATTTCCAAACAATTTGTCCATCATTCTACAGCAAACAATATGTTTTTACAAATGGAGAACACTGAAGACTGTTGCCAATCTACTTAGGAGTGGGCGTCCCAGCAAATTCGCCCCAAAGATCAGACTATGATGATCTAAAGAAACCGCAAAGGACCTAAAAGCAACAACCAGGAATATCCAGGCCTCTGTCATATGGTAAATGTTAAAATTCATGACTCTACCATCAGAAAAACACTTGAAGACGTAAGGTTTTCATGGCAAAGAAACCAAGAGAAAACCATTGACTCCCCTCCCCCCCTCCTCCAAATAAAAAACCAACACAATATGACTTAGGATTGCTAAGTTGCTTCTCAACGAAACACAAGTCTTACAGAACAATTTCCTTGGACCAGATGAGATAAAAGTTGAGTTATTTTGTTTTAATACACCGTGCCATGCTTGGCAAAACACACACACATTATCACCACAAGAAACAGCTACCAATCGTCAAGCACAGTGGTCTTCTAATAGAGCTGTGAATAAACAAATACCCTCATATATGAATGAAATGAAGCAGCACTGTAAGGTGTTATGGGCTAATATTACTCAGAAATTGATTTAAAAGTGATAATAGAGAATTATTACTTTAAGATATACACATGGGTTGTACTTTTTCATCCACTTCTTCATATTGGTTTGTTGAATACGTAATGACAAAGTCAAACCTGTCCTGTTATTTGTCACATGAGATTTCACTTCTCAAAATTCTAGGGGGTATATTCATTAAACGGCGGGTTTGAAAAGTGAAGATGTTGCCTATAGCAACCAATCAGATTCTAGCTGTCATTTTGTAGAATGTACTAAATAAATGATAACTAGAATCTGATTGGTTGCTATAGGCAACATCTCCACTTTTTCAAACCCGCAGTTTAGTGAATATACCTCTAAGATTTGGTGAGAAAAAGATGATTGATAATTATATCCAGATATGTAAGCAATAGATTTGCAATAGGGTGTTTTTCAATTTTAGAGATTCTTCGTCTAGATCTGCCACAAACAAAGTAATATGTAAATTGTGGTGGAAAAAAAACCCAAAATCATACTTACACTAACAGAGGGGCTCTGTTCCAGTGTTGTTTAATCAACCGTCGGTTCCTGTAATGCCTTCCGGAGGCCAGGTGCTCTAAAATGCGATCCCTTCTCACCCGCATAGGCAGCTCGCAAGACTTACAGTACAACGTCTCCATGACCGAGGTCTCCCCGGTGTCATTGTGCTCAATTAAATGTCTCCTGACTGCCAAGTCTGTGAACTCTGCAGCGTAATCGTGCAGCGTCTTCTTCTTCCGTCCCATATTAGGAAAATAAAGCTTATAAAAGTTCAGCCTATTGTACAACAATAACCTAGCTGGTGTTTGCAGGTAGGGCCTCGTAAAGTACTTGGATGCTTTGATCGCATGCCTTGGGGGGAAAAAAGAACAACACTGCAAGCTTTGCTATGAATTTATACAAAACTCTATATAACTCAAGTGCAGGGGGGCCTTTATTAACCAAATTCCTCATGTTCCAATTTACCACTATATATAGTTACACACATACATAAAATCCTTTTTAGCTTTGAAAATAAGACACACTTTTATTAAATGTCAAAATAGCTAATAACAGATCTTTCCGTTCCTGTTGTAAAGTCGAGGCACAATGTTCAACTTCTACACTTTGGGCTAAAAGCTAAAACCAGAATATACCAGAATATAGTTAAAAAAAATTTTTTTTACCAGGAATGATATAAATTTGTTAGTTTAAAAACATAATAAATGCTTTAATACCAATTAATATGTCCTCAATCAAAAGATGCTATGGTAACAGAATACCAATGGGGGTGCAGAGGATATTTTTTTTTCAGTTTACTACAGTCCATATGGGCCAGGAAATTCTTTCACACGTCATATTTAATTAATAAGGAGCCAGAGGTATCAGACATCTATTTCCCAAGCCTCCCTCATATCCCATACCTTCATTTATTGTGCTAGTGAGAGGAATACAGCCCACCTTGGGGTGGTCTTACAGGGGAGATGTAGACACAAAATAACTGCATGCAAGGAGGATCCCAGTGCTGTATATATGGTATTATACACTATATATAGCCTGTCTATACATGAAGTAACTGTATGCAGAGTGCAGGAAGGATCCCAGTGCTGTATATAGGGTATTATACACTATATATAGCCTGTCTATACATGAAGTAACTGTATACAGAGAGCAGGGAGGACCCTACTGCTGTATATATGGTATTATATACACTATATATAGCCTGTCTATACATGAATAAACTGTATACAGAGTGTAGGGAGGACCCCAGTGCTGTATATGGTATTATACACTATATATAGCCTGTCTATACAGGTAGAAACTGTATGTAGAGTGCAGGAAGGATCCCAGTGCCTTATATATGGTATTATATACTATATATAGCCTGTCTGCATACAGTGACTTCATGTATAGAGTGCAGGAAGGATCCCAGTGCTTTATATATTGTATTATATACTATGTATAGCCTGTCTACATACAGTTACTTCATGTATAGAGTGCAGGGAGGATCCCAGTGCTGTATATATGGTATTATACACTATATATAGCCTGTCTGCATACAGTTACTTCATGTATAGAGTGCAGGGAGGACCCCAGTGCTGTATATATGGTATTATATACTATATATAGCCTGTCTGCATAGTTACTTCATGTATAGAGTGCAGGGAGGACCCCAGTGCTGTATATATTGTATTATATACTATATATAGCCTGTCTGCATAGTTACTTCATGTATAGAGTGCAGGGAGGACCCCAGTGCTGTATATATTGTATTATATACTATATATAGCCTGTCTGCATACAGTTACTTCATGTATAGAGTGTAGGGAGGACCCCAGTGCTGTATATATTGTATTATATACTATATATAGCCTGTCTATACTACAAATACCATAGAGAACCACACAGGACACTGCTCCCCGGTGCAGCCTGTTATGTCTTCCCCTCCCCCCGGACACAGCTGTCTGCTCTGGGACGGTGGGACCCCAGGTAAAGTTTACTAGTTTCAAAGCAAATTCTCAGCTGACCTGGAGACGGAACGAAACCGGAAAGGGATATAAGTCATAGAGACGGCGGCCGAGTATTGAGCAGACGGCTAATTAACGGGCGACATCTAGTGGTGACTGCTTGTATTACAACTACTGTAGTTTATTGACTAAATTGGAATACAATGTATTTACTTCTGGAAAATTAGTTTTCAAAATACTGGTTTATCACTATATATTACCTCAGTATAGCATTTTTTTAATGTAATTTAATAGGATTAGCCAATGACATCTCTGTCAGTCTTCCCCAAAGTTAGTTAACATCAAACCAGGTTCCCAGGATTTTGTCAGAACTGACTGTAGTTTTTGCAGCCCCTCATAGAATTACGTCATAAATTGTTTAGGCAAAATTGTGAGGGGAGTACTGACCTTCCAGCAGTTAGTAGACATTATGGAGTTAGTGGATCAAACAGATCCCAGTCCAGTGCATAAAGATAATGCATTAATTACCCAATCTCTGGCAATGAGAAACAGTGCCACAGAACTAAATATTTTTCCATTAGGGAACACAATTTTTCCATTTCTTGTGGTTGCCTGTAATTTTATCAAACTGATTTTTGGTTTATTTCATTCCAGATAAAGGGGCCTATTTATCAAAGTGCGTAATAAGGGTGCCGGCTCGCACACTAGAAGCCTGGACTTCTATACGGAGAATGTTCCGATGAGGACCCTAGCTCGGTTGGTAATCCATCTTCACAGTCTCTTTATATGTTCTCCGTCTCTTAGGATCCGGGTGTATATTCAGTGATGCTTGGTCAACCTCACAACTTCTAAACTTTTCTCATCCTTTACGCGTTTCTCTGCCTACTAGTGTGCCGACCGTTTCATCAGAGGGAATGTTCCATCACTTCCTGATCACCAGTGGTTGATTTGGAAATTTAGACGGGGTGGTATGGAAAATGTAAATGAACTAAATGTTATAGTTTTACAATAAAAGCAATAGGAGAAGTGGCGGTATGGCACACCACCGTATACACCCCCACATCAATCACTGTATATAATATATATATATATATATATATATATATATATATATATATATATATATATATGTGTATATATATGTACATATATATATATATTAGTTGAAGTGGCTTTTAAGTATACTGATCCACCAACCTATTTCATATAGCACATAATGCTCTACTTTCAAACCCTCCACCTTTCTTCCTGCTGCAATAACCTGCAATGTATTAATTAATGTTAAAGAAAACACTTAATCATTTAAATAATGCATCGCAGGTTACTGCAATAGGACAATATGCATCTCATTTAAAGTTAGGAGCAAAACAAGGAGCAAATTTGCACCTTGGCAAAACCATGTTGCAATACAGGCAGGGGGGAGATTAAATCTGTATGTACATTTTCAATTAAAGTTGGGAGGGTGTGTGTGTTGTAGCTCAACATTAAATTTCGGTGTAAAAATAAGGATGACAAGTATTTTTTTGGGCTACATGCATTGCAGCCAGTAAAACAAACAAAAAATGCAGTTGCACCCTTTGTGCAATTGTTAATGATATTGTATCGGCAGAAATTTTCTGTAAACTTTATGGAGATCCTGAGTGTGTACACACTGCAGGATTGGAACGACATTGGTCCATCATTGAACAGGATTTTTGGTTTATAAAATCAAATCAAACGATATGATGTCCTTTGGAACGATAATTGTTCATCGTTGGTGTGTGTGGACACTAATGCGATATGGGGGTCGAATGGTCGTTTATCATGTGATTGGCCCGATAATCAGGTTAAAAACCTGTAATGTGTACCCAGCCTAATACGCTTTTTTGCTTCTGAGCATGCACACACAGAGCCGTAACTAGACACTTTAGTGCCCTGGGCAAGAGACACCACTCTGCCCCTCTCCTCCTCCTGTCATCCGATGCCCCTGTCACCGCTAATCCTGTCATCCGCTACCCCAGTCTCCCCCCGTCATCCGCTGCCTCTGTCCTCCGCTCCCCCTCTCCTCCTCTCTTTGAACTTACCTTGGGTCTCTCTTCAGCTTCCCTCCTTGCTGGCTCCTCTTCACATCATCAGCGTAACGATGCTGCAGGAGGCGCGTTGCAGTCTGCGTTCAGGGGCGGGAAGGTGTTGCTCTGTGTCAGCATCACAATAATTCCAGGAGGGGTGTGATTGGCGGGCGGCCGTGGCGCCCTGGGCAGTCGCACCAGCCGCACTGCCCTCGTTACGGCTCTGTGCACACAAAGCACTATATTCAGAACCAGTACTTTGTGCCCTTGTGTAGAAGTAAAAATCGTATTATATGTCGAAAAGGCAACTTGCGTTCAACTCTACATGACCCCCTCAGTGTACACTGGATCTATCAGAGCTGCTTCCATAATATCTAGTCTAGCCTGCTGCTAGCTGTGGAAAGAGATGCTTTTAAACCACTTCAACATAAGTACGTTACATCAGACTTTTTACTATTGTTTTGTCACACATATGTCCTCCACCTGTATCTCTTTTACTTCGGTTCACTACTGTTGAAAGCTGACAAAGTATAGCAAGTTTAAAGCAAAAAAAGGAGATACAGGAGCAGGAAGACAAGTGTGACAGTGTAAAAAGGAAGCTGAATACAGTTAAAAGTACAGAAGTGTATAGACTTCCAATATCACCATTATCACCATTAATCTCCATGCATCTCAGGGGAAGCTACACCACAGAAGAACCTTCTAGTTTGTGAGAGATAAGCTTATATATTGATTACACATCTTACACTATTTGCACTAAACTGTTAGCCAATGAACAAGAAATGATCATGTTGTAACATTTCCACCATTCACCTGTAATATACAGCACCGCAACGTTATAATGTTATTATTTAACTGCAGCGAGAGAGAACTGTGATATTTGATTCCTGTCAGCTAGCTGGGGCCCCCCAACATGCACAATATATAGCTGTGACCAGAATCACCAACCATTTGCTATTTATCATCACCTACTCTGCATTTTATCCATATAAAATCTATTTGGGAGACCCTTGCCCCTCTGCTGTGGCGCGGTATGTTGGAAAAGACGGTCTGCCGCAGAAGTTAGTGCACCGGAGCAGGAGTCTGCAGGGCCGCGTCCCACAAAGGTACCAGGGACATGTACTTAACCTTATATTCACTACACCCTGACCACAACAGGGTAATACAATTGTGCACTACGTACTGTACATTTCTGTTAGTAATTAGGAAATTATCATCTCTGTGAGCTGATATATATATATATATATATATATATATATACTATTATGTTCTGTGTAATGATATTATAAACCATGGTGATGGATCCTGTGGAAAAACAAAACAATTTAAAGTTGAAAGCAAATACAGACTGTAAGCGACAGCTGTAAAAGCAACAGTGTTTCCTAACACATGAATGGTACTATACTTACACTTCCCAATGTTTGAAATGACCTATTGAGGGGGCCGCATTGCGCACGCAGGCCTACCAAGCGTGACGACATCATTACACCTGGCCAGCACACAGTGTCTCCACGTGTGGACTATGACATCGACGCTCAGTTCCGGCATCACAAAGCAGGGAGTGGGGTCATGAGGATGTGATCCGCAGCGATTCGGGCCATCACAACCTCGCCTACTTTGCAGGGTGTGAAAGGGTGGTTTACTCTACAGGTGTCCAGGAGAACTCCCCAAAATTTGTGAGTCCCTCCCACAAATGCTAAGAGATTTTTATATGGGTCTATCACACTTTTGGCAAAAATAAAAATCTTTCTTATGTCAACTTTGAGTCTTCTTCCCTCCAAACGTGTCCCCTGTTCTAGAAATCCTATCACTTTAAAGAATACTGCCATCCTGAACTCTATTAATACATATAAATGTTTCTATCGGTCTATTCTCTCCTCGGAGTTGTACCAGTTCAGCTCTTGCAGTCTTTCCTGATAAGTTTTGTTATACATACTGTCACACCAACAAAGCAAAATGTTTTTCCTACAACACACAAATTTACCGGTCCCATCCATAGTACAACTAGCCAAGAATTTTGTCATAACATCAGCCACACCCACTAAACCAGCTCTCCATTGTCACACCCGCCAGCCACACCCACTAAACCAGCCACACCCACTAAACCAGCTCTCCATTGTCACAGCCGCCAGCCACACCCACTAAACCAGCCACACCCACTAAACCAGCTCTCCATTGTCACACCCGCCAGCCACACCCACTAAACCAGCTCTCCATTGTCACACCCGCCAGCCACACCCACTAAACCAGCCACACCCACTAAACCAGCTCTCCATTGTCACACCCGCCAGCCACACCCACTAAACCAGCCACACCCACTAAACCAGCTCTCCATTGTCACACCCGCCAGCCACACCCACTAAACCAGCTCTCCATTGTCACACCCGCCAGCCACACCCACTAAACCAGCTCTCCATTGTCACACCCACCAGCCACACCCACTAAACCAGCTCTCCATTGTCACACCCGCCAGCCACACCCACTAAACCAGCTCTCCATTGTCACACCCACCAGCCACACCCACTAAACCAGCTCTCCATTGTCACACCCACCAGCCACACCCATATCAGCCACACCCACTAAACCAGCTCTCCATTGTCACACCCACCAGCCACACCCATTTCAACACACATGGATGACATAGGGAGGGTCATTGTTACACCACTTGCCTATATAAGGGGAAGTTTTTGGCCACTAGACATCGGTCTACTACAGGAAGAAAGCAGTAGGACCTGCAACCTGAAGGCTCTAAGGTTAGTCTGGTGTGTATGTCTTGTACTACTAGGTTAATTGGCTTTTGACATTTGTATTGTATTGGCCAATCAGCGGTTTAACCTTATTGACCTTTTTATTCATTCTCATTGCTGCTCTTCTATATACAGAGACAACAAGCCCTTCTAATAGAGGTGTAAACAAGGGACTAGGATAAAGGATATAGTTTTTACGTCTCGTGACACACACTTCTCCAGGATGTATCATACCATGAAAGCATGGTGTGATATAGACCGTTCTGGAGACGTAAGGATAGGCACATTCACCTCCAGGATGCATCATACCATGACAGCATGGTGAGATATAGACCTTCCTGGAGAAGAGGTAAGTATAATAGGTACATTCACCTCCAGGATGTATCTTACCATGAAAGCATGGTGTGATGTAGACCGTCCTGGAGACGTAAGGATAGGCATATCCACCTCCAGGATGCATCATACCATGACAGCATGGTGAGATATAGACCGTCCTGGAGACGTAAGGATAGGCATATCCACCTCCAGAATGCATCATACCATGACAGCATGGTGTGATATAGACCGTCCTGGAGAAGAAGTACGTATCGGGCACATCCTCCTCCAGGATGCATCATATCATGACAGCATGGTGTGATAGCATAATCCTGGAGAAGTAGGGATAGGCACTCCCTCCTCCAGGATGCATCGTACCTTAGGCCAATGGGTGCGGTCCTTACTGGGTATAAAGAATCGGGCTCTTCCTGGAGGAGTACCAGCACACACATAGGATACACCATACTATGAATATATCTGTTATTGCTAAGCCCACTACCAAGCTACAAGACTGTACATTCTTCAAGGATATATTTTCTAGGTCTCGTGATTCGTAGGAGAAAAATTAGAAGAACAGTTTGGGCGTCTTCCATGGATATGTCTGTAGATGGAGCTGGATACCCTAAAACCTAGTTTGGTCATTTAACTCTGCATAGCCTCTTAGTGCCCAGAGGGAAGGGCGGTCCTTCTAGCCATGGTTCCCCAGAGGTTTCCTCCAAAGGGGGTTTTTCCTCTCCTGAGTGCTGAAGGACGACTCTTTGTGAGTCCAGAGGCTTCCCCCATCTTGGCCCTCTTTTAGGACAAGTTTGTAAGAGTCACATGACAATTTTATAATGCAGAGTAGAAAAATGACATTTTACTTATTCATCCCTTAAGTCCATTTTAAACTAAAACAAAATGTTATTTGTCTTGTGACTATTCAATAAAGTCAATTTAAAGTATTATATTGAGTCCATTGTGTTTTTCTTTATGCATTAAAGTATCATACAATCTATTGGGCAGTTGTTGGTACATTTAAATGTCATGTCTTGAGGCACAGGGAGACCAGGATGGGGGAAGGTTATTATAAACTCAGAGGAACCTATAAGAATATTCTGGGTTTCATGCCAAATGGTCTGAAGAAAGTACCTCCGTATCTGTTCTTTTAAGGGAACCGATGCCGTATTGCTATAACTGTGAAGAATTTCTGGGTATGTTTTTCTTTTGGAAGAGATGTCTCCAACACGTCCATTCTCATGATGAAGAGAGATCCAGAGATCACATGTGTTGGGGGAGGGGAGCACTGCATCCACCTGTGGAGAATTCATTTTCTAACAACTACAGATATTGCCATTATTACATTTTTATCACCTTTTGAAATTCTTGCATGTGCAAGATGCCATGGATTGCCCATTCACAATAAAAAAAATCGTTATTTGCCAATCCTGCTGTCGCAAATCTGCACTGTCGGATCCAAAAGTTCCATATAATGAGACAAGTCCAAAATCAGTGCAACAAGTCAACTAAACCCTCACTGCATTCTGGATAATTTAAGTTACTAGAAAAGGCAATTTATATGTCTACGGTGGGGCTGATATTAAGGAATGTTTACACATACATGGCTGCTGGGAGTAGTACAATAGACATATTTAAGGTTTTAAGATATCATCATCATCAACATTTATTTATATAGCGCCAACAAATTCCGTAGCGCTTTACAATTGGGAACAAACAGTAATAAAACAATACTGGGTAATACATACAGACAGAGAGGTAAGAGAACCCTGCTCACAAGCTTACAATCTATGGGACAATGGGAGTTTGAAACACAAGGGCATGTGCTACATCATATTGCACACTGGACCAGCTAGAATGCAAAGGTAAAAGTATTGAGTGGGCTGTGTGTGTAGCAATGTTGGTCAGAGGGTTGTTGTCTTGTGTTAGCTGTGTAGAGGATGGTAATAGGGTAACCTAGGGAGATTAAGATGGTGGTTGAGGAATATCATAAGCTTGCCTGAAGAGGTGGGTTTTCAGAGAACGCATGAAGGTTTGAAGACTAGAGGAAAGTCTTACTGTGCGAGGGAGGGAATTCCACACAGTGGGTGCAGCCCGAAAAAAGTCCTGTAACCGAGAATGGGAGGATGTGATGAGAGTGGAAGAGAGACATAGATCTTGTGCAGAACGGAGGTGTCGAGTTGGGAGATATTGTGAAACAAGCGAGGAGATGTATGTCTGTGCAATTTTGTTGACGGCCTTGTATGTAATTAGAAGATTTTTATATTAGATTTGTTGAAATACAGGCAACTAATGTAGAGACTGACAGAGTGACTCAGCAGAGGAAGAACAGTTTGCAAGGAAAATCAATCAAGCCGCTGCGTGCAAAATAGATTGTAGGGGTTCAAGTCTGACTTTGGAAAGACCAGTAAGGAGGGAATTGCAATAGTCGATGCGGGAGATTGAGAGTGCATGAATTAATGTTTTTGCTGTGTCTTGTGTGAGATATGTGTGTATTCTGGAAATGTTCTTTAGATGTATGTAACATGATTTAGATATAGAGTTGACATGGGGAATAAATGATAGTTGTGAGTCAAAGATTACACCTAGGCAATGAGCTTGCGGGGTGGGATTTATGGTCATGTTATCGACAGAAATAGAAATGTCAGGCAGGAAGCTTCTGTTTTTGGGTGGGAATATTATTAATTCAATTTTTGAAAGATTGAGTTTGAGTTGGCGAGAAGACATCCAAGATGAAATGGCAGAAAGACAGTCAGTAACGCGAGACAACACAGATGGTGAAAGATGAGGAGAGGATAGATAGATTTGTGTATCATCCGTATAGAGATGATACTAAAACTGAGCCTTGTGGTACTCCAACTGATAAAGGCAGCGGAGCAGAGGTGGATCCAGAGAAATTAACACTGAAAGAGCGATTAGATAGGTAGGATGAGAACCAGGATAGGACAGTGTCTTCAAGACCTAGGAATTGTAGCATTTGTATGAGGAGAGAGTGGTCAACAGTGTCAAATGCAGCCAAGAGATCCAGGAGAATTAAAAGAGAGTTATGTTTTTTTCTCTTTGCTGTGATCAAATCATTGACAACCTTGGTCAGCGCAGTCTCTGTGGAGTGTTGAGAGTGAAAGCCTGACTGAAGAGGATCCAATAGGTTGTTTGCTGTAAGAAAGTGTGTGAGGCGAGTGTAGGCAATTCTCTCGAGAAGCTTGGAGGGGCATGGGGGCTGAGAGAGGGGTAGTTAATTTGTGAGAGAGTTTGGGTCAGAATTTTATTTTTTTTAAAATGGGAGTAATCACTGCATGCTTGATTAGTGATGGAAAAATACCAGTAGAAAGAGATAGATTACAGATTTTACTTAGAGAGGGAATGAGCACAGGAGACAGGGGCCTACTAATTTGTGAGGGAATGGGATCAAGAGGACAGGAGGTAGAGTAGGAAGATGAGAAGATAGTAGAAACTTCCTCTTCAAATGTGGCATCAAATGAAGAGAGAGTGTCAGAGGGTGCTACAAAGGAATTGAGCAGATTGCTTGTCAAGGGAGATGAAACCATTTCAAGTCTGATCTTATCAATTTTGTCCTTGAAATAGGAAGCAACATCCTGGGCACTGATGGTAGTTGGAGGATTTGGGGTGGGAGGATTGAGAAGAGATTTAAATGTGTTAAAGAGGCGTTTGGGGTTAGAAGCCTGAGCATAGATGAGAGATTGGAAGAATATTTGTTTTGCAGTGTCCAGAGCATTTCTGTAGGAGTGGTAGATAGCAGTATATGTGATGAAATCATTAGAGGCACAAGATTTACGCCAGTGACGTTCTGCTTTACGGGAGAGTTTTTGTAGAGTTCGTGTTACTGTAGTGTGCCGTGGTTGGCAACGAATTCTACGCGGAGTATGTAGTGTCGCTGGAGCCACTTGATCAATGGTAGTTGCTAGGTGTTTGCGTGGGTTTCCTCCGGGTGCTCCGGTTTCCTCCCACGCTCCAAAAACATACTAGTAGGTTAATTGGCTGCTATAAAAATTGACCCTAGTCTCTCCCTCTCTGTGTGTGTGTATGTTAGGGAATTTAGACTGTAAGCCCCAATGGGGGTAGGGACTGATGTGCATGAGGTCTCTGTACAGCGCTGTGGAATTTGTGGCGCTATATAAATAAATGGTGATGATGATGTTTTCAGGTGAATACTGACAGTTGTCCTTGTGTAGCTGGCAAGGAAAATGTATTAACCATTGAGTAAGACCCGTCCTCTGTGCGGTGTGATCCATAAGGTTTAATACACATCTATACCATACAAATAGATAGCCATATACACTTGGTTACACATCACAGTGACTATGATACTTATATCAAGAAAGACTGCACGGAGGTCAAAGCTTCATTTAAGATATTATGTATTCTCTTTAATACAATCTTACACATGGTATAAAACAGTTTTAGCTTTACATTCATATAATGTATATCACTGCCATATCCTAGTAATATCACTGCCCCAATATCTTGCTTAATACAATATTACTGCTGCCAGTGTACAAATAACTTATTACACACAGAAGTACCAAACCTATTATTATGCTACATTCAAATACTATACTATGCTATATGCATCATCAAAAACACCATATATCTGCACATTCCTATTTGACTGCTATCAAATTGCCCTTAGTCTCTCTCTGCCTGTGTGTGTATGTTAGGGAATTTAGACTGTAAGCTCCAATGGGGCAGGAACTGATGTGAGCGAGTTCTCTGTACAGCGCTGCAGAACTAGTGGCGCTATATAAATAATTGATGATGATGATGATATGCAACACAAACTACTCAATATAATACCAGACGCCTTACAAAATTCACAGAGAATTGGCAAATATCTATTTACATTATAAACAATAGAACAAAGCTTTAATGACGCTGCTAAATGGAGCTATATACCACTGTGTGGACACAATTAATAAAAATGCATTTATAGAAAATAAATATATAATTTAATATAAAAAATTTAAATCAAGCTATATGTGTCTGTTAATGGAAGGATAAGTGAGAAGCCAGAGTTGGCTTAGTTACAAGACCTTCACATTTTATTATGACATACACAATAACCTACAATAAAAGGTTTAAAAGTATAAACTAACAATAAACAATTCAAATCAGTAGAAATTGACAACAATCCTTAAGAACTTACAAGTCCCAATATGACTCCAGGGTTCAGTCAGATATTCCACTGAGCAGAAAACCGCACAGTTCCGTGGACAATAATCTCAACAAATCTTCACAGTTTCCTACACAGAGTGTAACAGTTGTTTAAGCACAAAGGTGGCCGACTTACTGAGTAAAGATAATAACAGTCGCTTGTACATCAAATTCAAAGACCGGAATGTTCAACATCCGAACAAAATAATATAAAGCTCTAAATAAAACTTCAGAAAATCAGAATAAAACGTGTGTTTGGATCATTACATACACACAGCTGATTATGTTATCCATGATTGTTTCAAGAACCGCACCCTTAGTTATAATAGAAGAAAGCTTCACTAATTTGCTGAAAAAGGAAGTATATGTCATTACATGAAACATGGACATTATTTTCTTCTTGAAACCTCACTAAAGGGAGGGCTCAATAATAATCCCTATTAGGTAAAATATTTAGTAGAGTAACTGGAGTTCTTCAGTTCTGATCCATGTTATGATGCAAAAAAAACAGAAGACTGAGGCTCTGTGTTCTTTAGTTGATTAAGGGTATTTAAGGCTTCAAATCATCATTATTTATATAGCGCCACTAATTCCACAGCGCTGTACAGAGAACTCACATCTGTCCCTGCTCCATTGGGGCTTACAGTCTAAATTACCTAACACACACACACACACGGGTAAATTTTAATAGCAGCCAATTAACCTACTAGTATATTTTGGATTGTGGGAGGAAACTCACACAAACACGGGGAGAACATACAAACTCCACACAGATAAGGCCATGGTTGAAAATCGAACTTATGACCTCAGCGCTGTGAGGCAGAAGTGCTAACCACTGAGCCACCGTGCTGCCCCAAGATAGACTAAGTGATTTTCTTGCTGGGTTGCCTGACCCAATCCCTCACTAAATGCACATGGAACTTACTTTGACTATTCTGATGAAAGCTCACTATCTCTGGGTACAGGGGAGGATCTCTGAGGAATAACCCTGACTGTTGATCTAAATAGCTTTTATTTACTCTATAGACAACTTATGAAACTCTGTCAGATAGTCAAGGCATTTTTTCATGGAAAATAAAAGGCACCATCTGTAGTGATGACAATGGTGGACTAAGGAAGTTGAGTCCCTAGAGCAGATTTACAGTTTCCTCTGTAGACCTCATACACTTGGGCAATTTTCCTGTTCCCTAGTATGTTCTGAGTTGTATTAAACATTTCTTAATGAGCACCTCAAACCGTAATCACTGAACCCTATGAAGAGCACAATGAGCCTGTAGAGAGAACGCTGAATCGCCCATGGATTCGGCTTGTTCATATATCGTCCAGATTGTCTCTGAAAGCCTACATACCGGACGACGGCAGCACAGTGATTACCATGGATGCCATGAGTTTGATTCCTGACCAGGCCGCTATCTGGGTGGAGTTTGTATGTTCTCCCCGTGTTTGCGTGAATTTCCTCTGGGTGCTTCAGTTTCCTCCCACAGTCCAAAAAAACATACTGGTAAGTTACTTGGCCACTAACAAAATGGACGAGACCAGTAGGACATTTAGATTGTAAGCTCCAATGGGACAGGGACGGATGAGAATGATAGAATAATATTCTCTGTACATCGCTGCGGAATATAAATAATTATAATTCTGTTGGAGCATTCTTCATAAACGTCAGCGTTTCCATTTGAAGTGTTGGCTATACTGTGTGTGTGTATATATATATATATATATATATATATATATATATATATATATATATATATATATATATATACACATACATACACACACACACAAACCCTTAGACATGCCTTAGTTCCTAATGACTAGTCATGTAATACAACCCCAAGGACTAATACTCAAGGAAGACATTGTGGGAGTCGATAGCAGTAGAGTAAGGGATAACAGATGCTGGGCTAAAGCAGGCAATGATTCATCTGAAGGAAACAAGCCGAGATTGGAGAGCTGGAACAGACAGTCAAACAGGAGGTAGTTGTCAGGGAAGGAAAGAAGGTAGTCAGAGAAAGCCAGACCTGGAGATAAGCAACAGACAGGTACAAGCAATAAAGGCTTTAAGAAACAACACTGGCTATAACGTGACTAGCTTAGGACTTGGACAGAGGAAATACTTAACAACCAAACAGGGGACTTGGTTCTGGAACCTCTAGCAGTTACCGCTCCCTTCAGGAGGAGTCCTGCTGTACTCAGATGCCCACTTGGAATACACGAAGTCCCTGGAACTCCACTAGGTAAAGAGAGCCTTATAGGACAAGAAAAGTTGCCCCAGCCGTTGGTGGGAGTTGGACGGAGTGAGGGTGGTCATTGCAAGTACCAGCTCGGAGCCGCTGGATATCTGGTCACATTCTATATTTTTATGGGACATTTTGCACCTCCAAGTTGCTCTGCAGCAAACAAGCATCATGTCCCTATAGATCTGTTTACAGAGGGACATCTAAAACATTCATCTTGCATGGGTAATATTTGTGCATGATTAAGGGAAAGAGTGAAGCAAGATGATACATTTCAGGGAGCGATCATTGCATAAGGTTCCATCGGAGTTTACTGAGATAAGTCCAAGTTCAGCCTCATCAAAATTCTCTCTGTTTATCAGACAAAGGCAAACCCCCCCTCCCCCCCCCCCCTCAGTAAGTCGCCCACTAATTGAACCACAAATGGGGGAATATTCATTCCTGATCCCAAGCATGGAAATCTGATTAGTTTTCTGGATCGTTACTCCAACTGTGTAATTTAATACTATTGATACCATTCCTAATAAGACATTGAATACATTGTAAACACATTTATTATTGGGCCACACTAATTGGACTAGTATCATTATCTGTATTAGGATTTTGTAATATTGATGGCAAACAACCAAAACAAAGTGTTCAAAGGACAATTCCACATTTAGGAAAGATGCCTTTTAAAAAAACAAACAAAAAAAACAGTCAATTTTCTTTTTACAAAATAAAATAACTTGATCTACCTTTACCGAATTCACTTTCTACTAAAAAAACATATTATATCCCTCCGAGTATATCAGAGTCATCATAATGAAACTTCACTTTGTACACTTCAACAAAAAAAGCACAGCCTGCCATTAATCCTGGCGCGGTTTCCCAAGCCTTGACGTCAGCAGTCAATCTATACTTTCATCAGAGACCTTATTGATTGGAAGCCTGCAGCCAAAGGCCATCAGCGTCAGCTCCGGGCTCTGCACTGTGGTGTACAACATTTAATATATTTATTGCTTCTATAATAAAACATTAAAGTTTTTCTATCTACAATTAAATGCCGGGACAATTCTGTTTATTCTAATGCTTCCAAACGGCAGAGATGATTAAACACTATCTCCAGGCAGGCAGTACATTCTGAGATGAGATTTCATTAGGCTGACTGCAGATCACAAGGAATGTATTGTAAATGAGGATCACACTCAGACCCGCAAGGTCACTTTCATGAAAGTTAAAACTTTCGTACACATTTTATTATCCATTCGGAAGCCGAGATCGGTTTTAGAAGACAAATGAACACAAACAGATCCCTCACATGCGTTAATAAGTAATATATTTGTAATTTGCAAACTAAGAACTCAAAAATACATCACTGGCTCCAACTACCTTATCATAACATCCACTAATTGGATAATCAAGGTAAATTGGAACCCATCTTCCCTGGTACATTACTAACTTGCAGTTCCTTCTAGTAATCAGTCTAAGTAATAACTGGGACTAAGTTGCGGATACCCTACAATAAATACACAAACACACAATTCTGGTGAGGTGGTGAAAGACATGTTTATTTAAATAAACCTAATGTACCCTGCAAGGAGCCTCTCCCACTCTTAGCATCTCACAATCTTCCATATTCGCCAGGAACATGGCTTTTCGCCCATTGGCAAATCGATTGGTTAATGAAGAAAACTTGATGCAAAACTGTGGCACATCCATTTCTACCTCTGCACAAGCACTTGCAGTGACTATATGCGGTATTTGCAGAGGAGCAGCACGGTGGTTCAGTGGTTAGCACTTCTGCTTCACAGTACTGGGGTCATGAGTTCAATTCCCGATCATGGCCTTATCTGGGAGGAGTTTGTATGTTTACCCCGTGTTTGCGTGGGTTTTCCTCCGGGTGCTCCGGTTTCCTCCCAAACTCCAAAAAAAGAGTAGTAGGTTAAATGGCTGTTATCAAATTGATCCTAGTCTGTCTGTGTTAGGGAAATTCATTATCACTTATTTATAAATACAACTGGGAACAAAATAATAAAAAGTAGTAATAGTAATAAAATACAGATAGAGAGGTAAGAAGGTCCACAAGCTAACAATCTATGGACAGGATAGAGATAGAGACTGTCCCGTAATTTGTACACCTTTAAACGGGCACTTAAAACGCATCTGTTCCTCAAAGCCTACCAGCCACCCCCCTAACCTTCTCTCCATGCTCGATCTCCCCCTGTCCCGCAACTCGCACCTCTTGAGATTGATCCCATTGCGCCTCCTGTCTGTTTGCCCTCCCTTTAGAATGAAAGCTCTTACGAGCAGGGTCCTCTTCCATCCTGTCTCTACCTATTCTTCTGCTCCAACTTGACTGTGCAAGTTATATTTGGAGCTTTGCATTCCTGGTATTGTTTATTTATCGTTCTGTACTGTTTTACCCTGTATGGTTCACTGTCTGTTTTTTGTACGGCGCTGCGGAAACCTTGTGGTGCCCTATTAATAAATAATAATGATAATGATGAGATAGATTCTATGCCTCGCCTTTGGAGAGAATATGATTTGATTTGTTACTGTTAATTGATACTGTAGTCTGTGTAATCTCTTATGAAAACTGGTAAATAAGTAGATCTCAAAAAAGAAACTCTATAGAGGCAGTATTACCTTGAAATGAATTACACATAGACATATAAACAAACAAAACCTAGATAGCTACAGGATACAGAGACACTAGGGGACCCAGTAAGATGTCTATTAGACTAGGTAACGGTTTCTGACACACGTGCAGTGGACGCTGCCGACAGAGGGAATCAGTGCTGAGTTCTCTAGGCTAACAGACATTGGTACACACATTGCCTGTAAACAGAATGAATTTGCGGTTCTCCTCCCAGCTATATTCATAACCTATAAATTCAGCTAAAAACACTTTACAAAACACAGTGCACAACGCTCTATCCTTGGAATGCCAAAGCAAAATCAGACCTCAATGATTATATCCCCGGTACTTCACACTTCTGCAAAACAGCCTCTTCCACCATGCCATTGATTCGCATGACATTCCATTACAATATTGCTTATCTGTGCCCAGTATTGTGGATAATAAAGTTATTAGAAGTCACAGGCTTTCAAGGTGACCTCAAATATCCTTATAACAAACAGGAGGTGACGTGTTACTTTTTTTTTTTTTTCTTTTTCTTAAATAGACACAAGTAACGTTGCCAGTTCATATTGCTGTGATATCTGCAAACATCAAATCATAATAACACAAGTAACATTACTACATGTATACAAAATACACTACAATATGCAAGTAAATACACTGTATATACATCTATCTCCATGTAAATGTCTATGGGGTATATTTACTAAACTGTGGGTTTAAAAAAGTGTATATGTTGCCTATGGCAACCAATCAGATTCTAGTTATCAAATGACAGCTAGAATCTGATTGGTTGGTGTAGACAACTACACTTTTTCAAACCCTCAGTTTAGTAAATATATCCCTATGCATCTTTACTCACTCCGGAAATGAATTTCTTGTACAAAATAAGTATCTCTTAGAAATAAAAGACACTATCCAGTTTTGAGAGCTAATATGCTTAGATGCTGTAATTACATTGTCCTTGCTTAATAATTTCAGAAATTATATTTGTTCAATGGCAATTATCTAGACTTACGAGCCAAAGACGTCTTTCACAAGCCTATACGGAAGCCTTCATTCACTAAACATGATGTCATTCGGCCATAAAAATGCAAAATTTGACTTATAAATCTTGCCGGAAAGACCTGTTGAGTATATTAATGTTTGCACTTAGGATTCCACTAGTGTAGGAAATGATTGTAGTAGAGTGACTCATTTAAAGGTAGGTGGCATGGACTGACTGCCAAAGACACACTCTAATGACAGAATATCATTTACTTCAAAGTTATTGTATCAAATTGTACCAATTATAAGCTGATTCATCTGGTTCCCCTCGCTCATTCCCCTTCATCTCCTCCACTGTATCTTCCTTTCAGTCCAGTCATGCCTCCACTTTACTTAACCCCTTCCTAGCTTACTCTTATCATTTTTCTCTCCTCTATAATCCCCCTCCTCAATATTCTACAGTATATCAGTTGCCCACACAAAGTGAAGATGGACATTTTTTGGGTCAATTGCATCCAACCCATCAATTTGTGCTGTGCCTCATGCCTCACTGACGTCACTAGTGACTCGTGACTTGGTAGTTCCGAATTCTCATGAATATTTATTCAGCCCACAAAATAGGCATTTTGTGTAGGTAACGGGTGAACCACATACAGGAGATTTGGGACTGGGCATTGTAAAACGACTTTCTGATCTGTACTAATGGGTAGATTAAGTGGAGGCGTTGCCCCTAATAACCAATCAGATTCTAGCTATCATTCTCTGTACTAGATTAATTATAGGCAGAATCTGGAGTTCATGGATACATTTTATCAAGACCAGGTTTGACTTCATCACATGCCGAACTGTATCCATCATCATCATTTATTTATATAGCGCCACTAATTCCGCAGCGCTGTATAGAGAACTCACATCAGTCCCTGCCCCATTGGGGCTTACAGTCTAAATTCCCTAACATACACACACACAGACACACACACAGACTAGGGTCAATTTGTTAGCAGCCAATAAACCTACCATTATGTTTTTGGAGAGCGGGAGGAAACCGGAGCACCCGGAGGAAACCCAGGGAGATCATACAAATTCCACAACCCTAGCCCAGCAACGACAACACCAAGGCTCTCTCCCTGCAGTTCTCTCACGAACTACTCATCGTGGAGGGTGCAGCCATTATACCACCAGTCTTGATTCTCTGTCCATCACTTCGGAGTTGCTAGACAGGATCGGCAGCACTCACCAAGTTGCCCAAGGCAAGAGGTTTGTTCCTCCTGGCTGCATGCTGGCGGTCTTACAATGGGGACATGATTTGTGATTTGCAGGGCATCCCAGTATCAGGAAAACAATTGTTTGTGTCTCCTGTCAATTCCACAGAGGGCAAAGTCCCATGTCTTCATGTATTTCACCATGGAACCAGAAACAGCCATAGGCTCTCCAACTCTCGCATATCTTCTTTCTGGCTGCACAGATTTCGTTTGGACATAATTACAAACTAGACGCCTCAAACGAAGACTAAGTTTTGGAGGGCCTTTTGCGAGGGACTGGGACTATCATCCCGCTACCCCCAGTCGAACGTTAGACAGAAAGTTCTAAACAATCCCTCTAGCAGTTTGTATGGTACTGTGTCTCGAATGCTCAGCATGACTGGTGCCAATTGCTTGCGTGGCCAGAGTCCTCAAGGACCAGAGGAGTAAGGATAGGCGGTGATGTCAGCGAGTGATAAATTGTGGCTCTCCACACGCAACATCACCCTGAAGATGCCCTCATTCAAACTGGAGCCTAAGTTCATTGTTCCATACCAAATCATTGGGAAGAGAAGTCTGGTAGGGGACAGGTTACGGAAACCACCTTCCTTCTGGATCCACCCAGTGTTAGACCTCTTCCTTCTAAAGCCATTGGTAAATGACCCATTTAAAAGACAAAAGATGGTTCTTCTTCTTGAAGTAGAGGTTCACCAGGAATACATTATTGACTCCCACAGACCCATAGTGACTTGCAGTACCTGCTGCACTGGAAGGGCTTCAGCCTCGAGGACCGCTCTTGGAGTAAGTCAACTGATGTCAACGCACCTGTTCTGTTCACCAATTTATTCAGCCTGCTTTATGCCAAGCCTAGAGGGTGGAATCTGATGTTGGCTCCTAAAGGGAGAGGGGACACTTTAAGGATCTGCCACAATACCAGCTATAGGTGACAGGTGGCGGTCCACCACCAACACTGACAACTTCTCACTTACTGCAATCAGCACTTTAATAAAGGTCATGTCAATTAAGACTAAGGGGTATATTTACTAAGCTGCGGGTTTGAAAAAGTGGGGATGTTGCCTATAGCAACCAATCAGATTCTAGCTTTCATTTATTTAATACTTTCTACAAAATGACAGCTAGAATCTGATTGGTTGCTATAGGCAACATCCCCACTTTTTCAAACCCGCAGCTTAGTAAATCTAGCCCTAAGAGACCTCTCCTGTAAGCAGCTTTTATAAGACTCTCACTCCTACCAATCCTTACATCGGCAAAGTTGTACGTTTGTTTCACTGCTGTTATTTTTATTTTAAGTACAGGGGTCAGTCGCATTCCAACAACTGCTATTTAGCTGGTCCCTTCCGCCAACAATCACTTACATTCCGATCGGAACTCTCAGCTTTCTGTCTATAAGTAAAACCTAGTTTAAAAGAAAAGGCTAAAAGAAAACAAAAAAACACAGTAACACAACAAGCAAACAAAAAAAAATATTCATATTTCTAATTAAATAAACCGGTAAATTCGATTATATTTAGTAATATGCAGCATGTTATACTTGACCAGCCACATAGTACTGTACATGGTCAGGGCGTCATAACACAATGATTGCCGGGAGAAATATATTAGGGTCCCACAATGGTTTCCTTACATTGCAAGCTCTTAGTCTGCAAATGTTACCACATTTCTCTCATTAGGTTTGTAAATGTTAACAACTCTGATATGATTTACTAACATTGAAAATTATTATTTTTTTAATTATTTTTTAACTAATTATTTTGAAAAATAGTACTGGCATACAGACAGCGATCAACAATTAGTGCATTGCAAAAACAGACGTAGGTAGATAACAGTGCAAAGAAAAACAGTCGAGCAGAAAAACATATCGTCGAAAATTATTTTAAGATGAATATAATAAATTTAAGTACCTTGCTGATGCATCCTTGTTAGAGACTTAAATACGTACATACATACATCTCTACCTTACACTGTCTCTCCTTGTATTAAACTTACCGCACCACCGGTAGCGGCACAAAGATGTCACTTGGTGGACGATAATGCTTCTGCCTTACATTAGCCACACCCACTTTCCACACCACCAATTACAATTGTTATTCTGCTACCATATCTATCATGTGTTCCCTGCACCTTTTAGATCAGGCCTGTCCAACCTGCAGCCCTCCAGATGTTGTGAAACTACAAGTCTCAGCATGCCCTTCCAGCTATCAACTGGTTGTCTACTGGCAAAGCATGCTGGGGCTTGTAGTTTCACAACACCTGGAGGGCCGCAGGTTGGACAGGCCTGTTTTAGATGGTAAACTCCTATAGACAGCAGTGGCGCACGCAGGGGGGGGTTTCTGGTTCTCCAGAAACCCCTCCCCCCTCCGGGAACCAACAGTACTGTACAGCAGCCGCGGCGCTGTCAAAGAAGCGTCTGCGGCAGTACTGTATTGTAGTATAATACAGCACTGCCGCGGATGCTTCTTGACAGCGCCGCGGCTGCTGTAGAAACCCCCCTTCTAAATCCTGCATTTGCCCCTGGACAGGGCCATCTTTACCTTCTGTACTAGGTTATTAGATGTAACTTGCTTGTGTCATGATCCCTCTCAATGCATGTGTCAGGACTTTATCAATAAAAGGATCTATAATATAAATGTCTAGTGGCGTGTGTTAATCTGTCTGTGTGTGGAAAAAAAAACAAACAAGCTGCAGTGCCACCTGCTGGGCAGAGTTATACACTGACCTATATATTTCTTGAAGGAGAAGTGACAGTTGGGAGTGGTTGGTGGTTGCCGGGGGTGACAGTGGGGAGTTTTTAACACCTTAAGTAGCTTGATTTGACTAGAATGCATGAGTATCATGCACGGGGTTACCTGACCTACTAAATTCTTAGTGTGTGTGGGAAAAAAACCTCAAAAAGGGCTGAAATTTGTTATACTGACATTATTGACGAGTTGAGGGGTCAAACTCATTTTCGTGAGGTAATTTTACCTCATGAACACACTTGTGTACAGTGGCGGATCCAGGGGGGTGCGATCGGGGCAATCGCCCCCCCCCCCCCCCCCCCCCTAGGGGTTTGCTGCCGACGGCTGCACAGTATGTGCAGGTCCGTTTGGCAGTGAGCTGCCCGGCTGCTCTAATTGTGTAAACACACTGTCCCTGCCTGTCACTGCCGAGCGGACCTGCACATACTGTGCAGCCCCCGGCAGCCTCAGAAGTCGGAAAGGGGGCGGGGCCTAAATGGCCCCGTCCTGGCACCCCCCCCGGGGAACAAAGATTTTCTAGATGCGCCCCTGCATGTGTAGCGGCGTGTGTTAGTGTGTGTGTGTCAGTGGAAAAAACTATTATCTCAGAAAGGGCTCATCCGAATGACCAGAAATTTGGTATACTGACATTATTTGACAAAAAAATGCATGAGTATCATGCACGGGTTAACTTGTTATATATATATATATATATACATACATACATACATACACACACACACCCACCCATACTCATACTTATGTAGATATACACATACACTACAGAACGGGACACACTGCTCTAAACCTTTGGCACTGGGACCTGCACAATGATTTATATTTTTGGACATATGGTGAGACCAACGGAAAGAGCATTTATCGCTTACAAATCTGCCAGCTCTCAGTATGTGTTCTAACCTGACCTTGTCATAGGACCCTTAGCACCACACCTTGTAAGAATTGCAACCCAGTGTTTGGTGCATGTGGGCTCTACGTTCTGGCCATGCCAAATTGACTTTCTCTCATAATGAACATAAACAAGATATACAGAAGACATTTAGGTCCAAACCTTTTACTAATCAACGCCGTGATTAGTAATGAAATAACGAGCCAGGTTGACAGGCTCTAGTTGAACAGAACAAGGGACGCACACAGCGTCTCTCTAATAGTCCGCTCGGTTTTCCACCATGGAGTAGATAGCAAAGTCTACATACAAACAGCTTATCTTGGCTGCAGAGCCAGATGTCACATATTCCGCAGCCAAAGGCCGGTGATCCGTGAAACTGGGAGATTTCGTGCACCATTAGTAGGACGAAGAAGCGGGACGGAGAAGTGAAAGGTTGGTTGAAAGAGACTCTTTGTGGCAAGATGTTTTGTGTAGGGGAAAAATAATAAAATAAATTATGGTGTGTTGTATTGCTGCTCCGAGGGGAGAGAGGAGAAAATGATACAATCTTGTATAATATAATTTCTACAAAACCAGTTGCAAGAAAACGTTGGAGGATTTGCATTTAAATGAAAACAACAGAGAGTCACAAAATACAGAAATCACTTTAAACCTTTCTGAAATAAGAATCCTGGTAAAAAGTAAAAATATTAATAATATCATATACATATCTCTCTCTCTATAATTATATATATATATATATATATATATATATATATATATATATATATATATATATATATATATATGAAATATAATATAATAAGGTTTTGTAATGCATTTTATTAGAGAAACCTGCATAGTTTTATTCTAATGTGTATATAATATATTTACTCTTTTGTTTAGTTCCTTTTAAGTCATATAAATGTATACTATACAAGACGGGTATTGTAATAATATAATAAATAGATTCAAAGATAAGAAATGACCTACCTACCTCCATGAGAAGTGGGTCCCTTCCGAGCCGTACGTGGGCGTAGACCCTGATTACAGCACTTTTTTGGCAATTCCTGGCGTTCACCATCTCACCACAGAAATCGCAGCTTATTCCAGTCACTAGGGAAATCATTCTGCGACACGGGAAGTGGCCATAAATGGTTTATGAACCACTTTAATGTATTTGTTTTGTGGAGAAACTGGCATTAAGGGTTGAAAGTCAAACTCCTGACCACCACATACAAGGCAGTCTCCCAGTCTACTGCCCCCTACATCTCCAACCTCCTCTCCCCATTCACACTCCTGCCCGCTCCCTGCTCTCAGCCAATGACCGTCGCCTCTCCTCCACTCTGATTACCTCTTCCCACTCCAGAATCCAAGACTTACCTCGTGCAGCCCCCCTTCACTGGAATGACCTCCCTCACTCCATCCGTCTCTCTCCCACTCTAAGCTCCTTCAAACGGGCACTAAAAACCCACCTGTTCCTTAAAGCCTACCATCCTTCCTCCTAACCCGCCCCCCCTCCCGTCCCCTCTTCTCTCCTCTTTATCAACTGGCCCCCGTTTGTACCCGAGTTTGTTCACCCTCCCTTAGGATGTAAGCTCAGTTGAGCAGGGCCCTCTTCCCTCTTGTGTCCATACCTACTCTTCTGCTCCGTCTTTTCTACATTAGCCTGCCTGGAGTTTCTGAAGTGTTGGTATTTTTGTTTACTGCTCAGTAATGTTTTACCCTGTACTGTCTATTGTTTGTGCATTGTACGGCGCTGCGGAACTCTTGTGGCGCCTAACAAATAAAGGATAATAATAATAAATAAATAATAATAATAATAATAAATGCTGCGTCCATCCAACTGGCGATAACAGGTTCTAATTTATTTGCTTCTAATGGATTTCATGTCCTCCTCGTTAGTTTAATTACTGACAGCCGTAACTCGCCCATTGTCTCATTTCAATATTTTAACTAATTTTGTTTTAAATTTGTTATTAAAGTATGTTGTATTATATTATCCCCCTTTCATAATTACAAAACAGGCTGGTTACCCACCGGCATTCAGGAAACGCAGTTGAACTTGCCATGGAGTTTTAGCCAGCACTGCCAATCGCAGGCGCAAACGTGTATAGGGTCAGTGGAACCTATAGGTCCAATCATATACCCATTATCATGTTTTTACCAGTGTTATAAAATAGTAAATGTATGATTTTTGTCATCAGTCATAATGAACTTTACTACTAATCGCATATCTAGTATCGGATTGTAATTTGCCTAATACAAAAATTGGAGCTATTTCAAGCTATCAGATGGTACTTATGAGCTTAGCTTGTCGGGGCTAGTGTATACAGACTCTATCCTCACGGTGTCCTCCAGATAGGTTAGAATAAAAGGATAATATTTAGAGATTTGTTTGGCATGTTGAGGTTCTATCGAAGGATTAGTGGCAATGTAGAGGCAGAGTCGGTGTCCCTCTGGTTATCACAGGACAGAGCTAGGAATAAGATTAGTGGTGAGAAGGGCGATATGTTGGAAAACTGTGGAGAAAAATAACAGTGGTAAAACAGTACGGACAGGCTTATGGATAGGGCGATGATTAGGTACGGGCAACAGGAGGGGGGCGTTACGCCGGAATTACGGTAGAGTTAAGAAATACACTCACCATAGAATAGTACGGATGATCTCTAACCATTTTATATGTACCTGATTAGAAACTAGCATCTCATAGTTAAGTCTTAAATGAATCGGGCAGCACGGTGGCACAGTGGTTAGCACTTCTGCCTTACAGCACTGGGGTCATGAGTTCAATTCTCAACCATGGCCTTATCTGTGAGGAGTTTGTATGTTCTACCCGTGTTTGCGTGGGTTTCCTCCGGGTGCTCCGGTTTCCTCCCACACTCCGAAAACATACTGGTAGGTTAATTGGCTGCTATCTAAAATTGACCCTAGTCTGTGTGTGTGTCTCTGTCTGTCTGTGTCTGTGTCAGGGAATTTAGACTGTAAGTCCCAATGGGGCAGGGACTGATGTGAGTGAGTTCTCTAGAAAAAGCTGCAGAATTACCGGTAGTGGCGCTATATAAATGATGATGATGAGTACACAACAGATACATTGTATCTGTTGGTAATGAGGATCTTTAGTCTGTCCCTAAATTTTCTCCAAAGACAGCGCAATTCTCACGAAACTGAGCCTTAGAACAAAACACTAAATATAATAATAATGCAAAAAAAATTAATTGAATCATCTACGCACCGCGGAGGGAGCTATTTTGTCAGTTGAACCAATATTCACAAAGTTGCACCCTACAAATTCATAAGTTACTAGTGATATAACTGAAACATGAGGTATAAATGGTCACCAGCTCCAAGTGAAATGATGTATTCACAGATATTAACTAACCACACAAAATGGCTGCCTCCCATGTGTACGTACGTACGTACGTACGTACGTACGTACGTACGTACGTACGTACATACATACATACATACATACATACGCACACAAATATATATATATTTATATAAAAAAAAATTTAAAACTTCTGCTTCTTCACCGGCACAATTATGAACACTTTTGTCCTGTTCATTAATTACAAGACCCGCATTTTGTTTCTCTGGATTCCTTACAATATCATGTTCGTTTTTTTCCCAAAGTCCTTCGGAAAACTAAAAACTACTCTAAATTTGCTGCAAATCTAGCAAACGTTCACAGTGCATCAGCCGACAGAGGATGACAATTTCTTGTACAAATTGTTTTGCTGGACTTGATAAATTGTGGCTCCTGACACGGCCCAAAATGGAACAATCTTTACTCGGCTTGACTGGAAGGATTTGATGGATTGTCACTTTCCATCTTCTCTGTTGCCCGTTATCCAGCCTTGTGACAGAAACTAAGCAACAAGGGACCCGGTCATTCACTCATCTTCATCCCCAGATAATGGCGTGTTGCACAATATAGCAGTACTGAGAAGGACAGCTAACTCTACAGTTATATTAATAGATAGCTCTACACATTATATTGATAATTATTCTCATATATTTAATAGTTTTAAGTCAATGAAAGTGCAATCCGCTTTTGGACAACTCCTGATATTTTTAAAGGTCTTTTTCATGCAGTCCTGTGAGGCTTATTCACTCAGAGCCCCAAACTTTACCTCTATTCATCTTCTGATGGCAGTTTGCAGGGGACCAAGCATAGCTAGGGTGGGAGAGTCCAACTCCTGACTTAGTGGGTATGTACTGTATGTGGCAGCTGATTGGTCAGGAGCTGTAGCCAATCCAGTTGACTTCTACATAAAATGTACACCTTCGTCCCAGCCACTTGAATTTCCCTCTAAGATAATTTCATATAAGGTCCAAAGATTTGTCCAAAGAACACTTTAAAGATGGTCCTTCTTTGGGACTGTGAGTTTTGTTATAATAAATAGATAAAAGGAGGAGGTATAAGGGGGCAGGCGTATTGTGACTATTGGGAGGTATACGTAATTTCCGACAGATCTTCCAATTTGACATTTTCTGCCTGATGCCAGTGACTCTAGTATGGGAGGGAAGGAAGAGAATACAAAACAAACAGCATTCCAGTAACTTTAAAAGGAAGATGGCCGCCGTCAGAGTGGTTTCAGGGCAATTCTGTTAGTCAGACCTGGATATGTGGGACAGTCCCACGGACCTGGCCTAAGGTGGCAGAATGGCAGCCGCCCCTTATTTTCTACTGACTTGTTTCATAATGTACGATTACCAGCTTAAACAAAAATAATTATAATTTAATTAGCGTGTAGACATGTGGTAGAAGTGCCAGAGGCTCCGACCATTTTGAATAGAGGCGATAAAAAAGGTCCAAAGAGATTTTAGGAGAAGGGGTGCCAGAGGGACCCGACTTCTGTATTATAAATATGATGAACGCCCCAATTTCTTATAAGAAATCCCTCCTAAAACATTTCAATAATGCAGCAAAGGCAGCAACAGCCTCCCTCAGTTAGAGGCTGGTTTTATAGATTGGATTTCTACGGGTGAACAGAAGATGTCACTTTGGCTGAATTGGGTAGAAATGCAGAGTTCAGAGTTCAACGCACTTTGGCTCAGTTAGTCGACCTTTGAGGAATCGGATACAGAGGTCATTATATCTAGATCTTTGGTGCTCCTTAGCGCAGCCGGTGGATACAGTCTACCGTGTTTGTTCTTTTTCCCATAGCAGGAGCATAGCACCCCCTCTCTCCTCTTTCTTGCTATTCCACCCACCCCCCCCTTTTTTTTTTTTTTTTTACTGTTTTTTGCATAGAAAAAAAATTATACGTTTTATATATATGTGAATAATTTTATTTTCTTGTTGCATTTGATTTTTAGCGATTTTAATAAACAATAGTTTACATAAAATCAAATCAGCGTGCAGAATAGATTTATTTTGTTTATTCAGACTATGGCATATGGTGGAGTGGAGCATTGGAGCTCTGCAGCGATAAGTTGGTGGGGCAGCACAACAAACGTATACCCCCCAACCTTCTATGTTTGAGAATCAGGGAATCCGATATGGGGACAGAATCATGTCACATTTTGGGTGTTCCGTGTCCCCCGAGGGTGGGCCTAATTCTTCTGAACTGCAAGGTCATGACCAAACTCCCGCCCCTCCCTATCTGTGCCCCTGCATTGCCGTGCACACACACAGCAGAGTAGCGTCTTCCTTACATCTCACCTGCCCCCTACATTCCTGTGTCTTCTTGGTATCTTCTCTGCTCCCCGCATTCCTGTGTCTTCTTGGTATCTTCTCTGCTACCAGCATTACTGTATCTTCCTGGTATCTTCTCTGCCCCCTACATTCCTGTGTCTTCCTGGTATCTTCTCAGCTCCCCACATTCCTGTGTCTTCCTGGTATCTTCTCTGCTCCCCACATTCCTGTGTCTTCCTGGTATCTTCTCTGCTCCCCACATACTTGTGTCTTCCTGGTATCTTCTCTGCTCCCCGCATTCCTGTGTCTTCCTCATATGTTCTCTGCTCTCCGCATTCCTGTGTCTTCCTGGTATCTTCTCTGCTCCCCGCATTCCTGTATCTTCCTGGTATCTTCTCTGCTCCCCTGCATTACTGTGTCTTCCTGGTATCTTCTCTGCTCCCCGCATTCATGTGTCTTCCTGGTATCTTCTCTGCCCGCCCCCTGCATTACTGGTATCTTCTCTATCCTGTGCATTCCTGGGACCAATCTGCCTCCCCGTCTCGCCTTGATATTTGTATGCCCCCCACATTCATGTGTACACCTTCTACTTTGTCTATTGCCCCACGCCTGCCCTCAGTCCGCACAGCATATAGGGGTCAGAGTTAGTCCCAGCAGTGAAGGCTACTGCCTCAATCTTTACTGTTACCACCTCTGCTTTAACCTGCTCACATAAGATATATGCTTTAAATTAAAATGCGATCTCACAATACAAGTTAATTGAAAACACCAATGCAATTAACAGACAATTCATCTTCTAAATGTATCGACAGATGCCCCCAAAACAGAACCTGACACCTCATCCATCCACCTCTCTAAAAAAAAAAATCCACTTTTCAAAGCCTGGTCTCTTACGTCAATCCAGGTAAGAGTCTATAAATCTCCTGTCTCGTTGGCCCGGTCATCTCCACCAAGACCTGACCCTTTCTTAACTTATGATTTATAAGTTACTTCTTTTTTTTTTCCTTCTCCCATTGAAGGCAGATTGGCTACGGCACATTTGCTGCAACAGTTTGTAGCAAAGGGCCTACGAGACAGTAAATTTATTGTCTGTGAACCTTCAAGAGTGACATCAATGCAAAGTGCCTCGCATTTAGAATTCAGCGGCGATGGAACCCTTGGCTCATCATTCGTCTTTTTGGACGGTGCTTGGGAGAGTGATGTTGTGTATTGCGTCACGGCACGGTATATAAGGGTTGACACCTAAGTGATGTGACTGATAATTAAGAAGATCCTGGCGTACCAGACAGAGAGCCAGCTTCATAGATCACTCCCAGCAGGCATGCAGAAGCTTCATTTTTGCTGTGTGATTCTCGCCTGTTTCTTTGGTCCTCTCTCGTCGCTTCCGATCATTGACCCAAACGAAGATTCCTTTCGCTTACCAGGTAACAATTTAATTTTTATTTTTATTGCATCGTCCTTTACTTCAAATATTAAACTCTCTTTGACTTCAAGGTTAAAATTACTAAAAGACTTTTACAGCCAATTTCTAATGACAGAACCGAAGATGAGTGATTGTAAGGAAGGGGTCAAGTAGATTCTAAATGCGGAAACAAAGTTGCATTAAAGCACAAAATTAAATGTCTCCATTTAACCTATCCATTAGCTGCGCTATTCAGAATAATATTCATGTCATGTACCGTTCGACTAAGGAAAAGACTTCTGCTAAAATCATATTGCAGAATTATAATATACTGATTCTTATGTGGACTATAACCTACTTAGAGCTCAGAATAACAAACACTTTTCACTAAATATCCAGTCACCTTCAATTTTGTTTAATTAATGACCTTTTTTCCTTTCCATTTTAAAATGAATTACAGCTTGCTGCATAATAGCATTTATAAAAGTACCGGTTTTCAATTTAATCATAATGCCTTTTTTTAGTACAGTACAATATATCATGTATTGTAACATTTACAATTTATTTGTATTGTTCTTTATTTATTTATTTCCATTACTCACATGGAGTTTAACATGAAAACAAAATAATGTGATTTCCCCCCCCAGTGGGTGATTCAATGTTTTGCAATATGTATAATGTTGGGTTTTTTTTGTGTGTGATCTATAACATTTATAGAATTCTAAAGTATATTTCACGATCTATTTGAAAATAATACAACACGTTATTTATGTTAAATAGTTTAAAAATAGAATCCAGTGTGTATGACAGTACATGAAACAGGTAAATTATTTATCATATTATAAATATAAAAACAAACAAACACTGTAATAAAAATAAATAATACATTAAATAACTAACGCAGCAAAAGTGTTTATTATGCTTTAAATATTGTACAGCTCCAGTCCCACTTCCACAGATATTACATATTTTTACGTTAGGACCCTTATTATTTGGCTTTAACATTTGTCATAAGGATATCTACGTCTTTAAAAATAGTTTACAATGTCTCTTGCTTGTTTCATTTTGTGCTCAGTTCTATCCTTAAAATTGCAACTGTACTAATAACTAGTAGTATTTTTGCAACACAGCTGTGCAGGAAAGTAATATATGTGCAGTTAAAAAATAAACCGCACAACATAAAATAGTTGTTCTATGTAAGAGAGCTACTGATAATGAAATATATAACATACCAGTTTGACAGGGATTAATGCTTGTCACTGTATTTATATTTGTTACTGTAAACTGATTCTCTCTTATATCAGCTAATTTAGATAAAAGTCAGCTGACTGTAGTGTCCGACAATGGAATTACTGACAGTATATCTGATATGCAGAGGAATGTACCCCCCCCCCCCCCCATACTCACAGCTTTATCTAACAGGAAGTCTTGAGTGTTTCAGCAAAATTGAATCCCCATAATCATAGTGTTCTATCTAATATCTTCATATCTAAGTTTCAGAAACTTTTACACATGTATTTATAATCATTATCAGTAGCACTTTTATATAAAGCAACTTTGCATTTTAGGATTAGGGTCTTTTAAATCGGATGGTCGGAAGTCTGCTTTTTTTTATTGTAAATAGGGAAGAATTTCCAACATCGTTCTCTAATTGGGAAAAACCATTTTAGGATAAGAGTGTACTAAATAACTAATCTCTTTAAGAATAGGAGTAATTAAAGGATCAATAACCTCAAAAACGATCTGTGCCTAATCGTGCGCGTTAGACATACGTACTAGACATTTTTATACGATCACTCAGGTGATGATCAAAGTGGGGGCGTAATGTCTTCCTGCTACCTCTTTGCTTGCTCACTCTCATATTTTGGACCTTGTCATGCCCCCAGTAATGTGACACATATCCACTGCCATTAGACCATTCCCCCCCCCTCCCCCAAGCTATTGTATTTTAACAGAATAATCACACCTCAATTGCACTGGTTAGCAAGCTCTGCGAAGAGACAAAATGATTATGGGGACAAGGAAGCAAACAATGGAACTAAATAGTGAGCTGTATAAATGATTCTTGTTACAGGACATTACCTAGTTTTTATGATGCTGCGAGTCAGCCTGTTTGCTGAGCTCACTATTTAGTACAGTTCCATTGTTTCCTTTATCTTCCTCCGGAATCACTTCAGCTACTCCGAGAGGTCTCCTGTCATTATTGAGGTGTGGCAATGAATTGGGCTGCAGCCTAGTAGCAAGGGATATTAATAACGTTATTGGAGGTGGCGTATTAAGGTATTGGGTTGTAGCCAGACATTTAACTGTTACCTGTTCTTACATTTCCTCACAGACTCAAAGATGGAGTTTGGAGAACTGAGCAGATGGGACAACACTCATTTATTGCAGAACCTTCCGGTATTTCTAAACCGCGGCCGAGATCTGAACATTGATACAGATGACATCTACAGCAAAGAAGGTACATTTAAATACTCAGTTTAAGATGGACCTTTCATCCATAAACAAGACCACACTCATCATGGATGCCAAACATAATTAGAAAATACTGTAGGTTTGTAAATCTCTCTCTTACCATCCCCAATCCTTGTCCTCGTCTAGATGCCGCTGTATTCACACTGGTATGACTTTTGCTATTACATAAAAAAATGTAAATGTCAAGCAATACAGTTATTATAACATTGTAAGTATTATTTATAAGGGTTAAGAACCCTGACATTCATGTGGTTACCATACAAATAAAATAATGAAGTACATTATAAAATCCAAAAAGTCTATTGTAATCACGGTTACATTCACAGTTATCATATGTGCGATTGTGTCAGTGAGGACAGGGCTGCATGTGACAAGGGCAGTGACATGATGTGAGGAGGGGAATGGAGGCAGCAGGAAGCCACAGACTGAAAGTTATATAGTGGAAGGAGCAGGGTCCCCAGCAGCACAGAGTATATCAGGAGATGAGTTATGTGTTAGTGAGGACAGGGCTGCATGTGACCGGGGCAGTGACATGATGTGAGGAGGGGAATGGAGGCAGCAGGAAGCCACAGACTGAGAGTTATATAGTGGAAGGAGCAGGGACCTCCAGCAGCACAGAGTAGTAATATCAGGATACTGGTAATCTGACCTAAGGATATTGTGGTTTCAAATGCCTCTATATAATACGAAGTTCATACACCCAAATTGTTTTGGTACAAGTTAAATAAAAAAACCATCTGATTGGATGCTAAGGGTTACATCTTATTTACTTCTAAGTTAACTGTGAAATAGTGTTCATAAATGCCTCCTGTTACTTTTTAAGCTGGAATGATCATCACTAGGTTCCTACCCTGCAACAGACATCCTTAACAGTACATGTTTTCCAGATCTCCTCAGAGAATCCCAGCTGACATTATAAGTAGCACATAGAGATCTTTTAGAATGAGTCAGTGCCTCAGTAATACGATTGTGCTTCTGACAGAAGGTTGGAAAACATGCACCGTGGAGGGGTATAAGTGAACAGTAACACACTTGGACATGGTGGGGACAGTTATACTGGTGCACAGGAAGTGCTGCCTCCCATAGCAACCAGTTAATCTGACCCATTTGTTTTAGAACGAAAACCAACAGCTGAATTTCTTTTACAGGCGACAGCATCTTTTATCTGTACCCCACTGCTTGGGCCAAGGGGCTGTTTGTAGGGGTGTTATTACCACTACAGCTCTGGACACAAGAGCTGACATTCTCTCAGGGTTGGATTTGCTTATCGTACATCTGCGGTCATCCCATTTAAGCTACAACTGGCATGTTGAACCTTGCCCTGTAAGGTGACCACACATATATGTAGATTGCATCAACCAAATTGACAAGACATAACAACCAATCAAAATCCAGTTGGGTTAAATGAAATTTTGATCAGTCAGGGGGGATGGGCGGAGGGTACACACATATATGTCCGCACTTATTGATTAATAGGAAACAATTTTACTTTTGCAGTCTTGTTGTTTGTGTTACACAAGGACCAGGTATGTTCTATACACACACACACACACACACACACATACACAATGTTAGGCAGAGTGATTCCGGTGATGATTGCTGTAATCATTCAATATCAAAGTAATGATAGAACACTGCACAGACCAATTCCTGGAGCAGATAAATGAATATAAAGATACATAATAGAAGGTGTTTGTATTGCTAGTACAATGGTACATTGATCTTAATATATGTATATATTTATTTGTGTTTCTTAGGACTCAGTCTAGGAAACTATAATATTGAGGACAGCATGAAAGAGGTGAGTTACACCGATTTTAATTAGAAATACATTTTTCCTTCATCGTCCTGTTCACGGGGGCTCCTTAGACAGTTATTTTTCCAAGTTCCAAATTATAAACTATTTATATTATGATTATTTTTTCGGTTCTTGGACTATAATGTCTACATTGTTAGAACGCTATATGCTTTATATGTTATTGGCTTGTTTGCGTCAAATTAGTTCTATGTAACTATTTATTAGTTATTTTCTTAAATTGCCGACTTCATTAGTTAAAAATATTTATTTTTTCAACATATTTAAGAAAATGTTTTCTTTTTTACTCCGAGATGGGTATTAGACTTGTGTATAGGGGAACGGCAGGTGACAGGAAAGCCCCCCTGCATATAAAACCTGCTCACTTTGACATTTGCTTCCTCTTCTTATATCCAGTAATAGTCTTTTCACTTATAGGACATCAACATTACCACATGCATTTAATGGCCAAGTCGACTAAATCTGTTTGTCGTGTTATCTTTAAGTCATCTGAGTCAAAATAGAGATTTGTCAATCAGTAAATGAAACTGACTGACAAACTTAATGTTATATTAATATTTACAATACATGTGGAATTGTGGGAGCAGCTGAGGACGGACATTCCTCATCTTTGATAATCAGCACCCATTGTCTATGACACCTCCCAGTACCCAGTCATGTGACCATGTCCATTCTTTAAAGTGTGACACCTTCAAAAATGACAATTTTTTTTTGTTTAATTAAAATCATTATACCAAAGCTTACTGAAATAACCCGATAACTTAAGTAGAACATCTGCCTGAAATTGACTGTTGTACCCTCAGAAACACACTGTTGCTTCAATTTGTCAGATAACTGAATAACTGAGTTTCCTTAGCTACAGGTGTAGTCCTAGAAACAATCAGTGCAGTGGAAATAACACTTTGAACTTTACACTGTTCCTAATGGTCAACCTTGGAACAGGAATCGGAGCGCTGGCAGTGTTGAGTCCTCCCCCGATCTGCGGGTGGTTGTGGAGTGGGACCCACACAGTTCGGCTAGTGATTTTATGCTGAAATTATACTTTAATAGGTCTGTTACAGACTCTCTGAGCTATAGACACCACTATCGGTTGACCACACCTTATATTGTAAACTCATTCGGATATTACCATCTTTACTGCCTGTTTCATGTCATTGTCTACTATTTGTGTTACGATCCCATCAATGTACAGCGCTGTGCAATAGGTCAGCGAATAATAAACGGTAATTATAATAATAAACATTTCTTGTCATTTAGGAATTCTTTGACAAACATCCACGGATATCACTGCTGAATCACCTACAATCCAAAGAACGGAAACAACACAAGAAGCGGGCAGGGAATCTGTCCGAATGTTTCTGGAAATACTGCGTCTGAAGGTCAACAACACGACTATATATATGATTTCTGCTTATTTTTTACAAGTGTCACTACTCCTTGTATATACACTGAAGACTCATTCCAACCCGCTACAGAATAATGAACAATGGATGTGAACGTAAAGTCCGGACTATGTAAAAATAGGTTATTTTTCATGTCAAGATGAATAAATATTTTATGTTTTGCCGATATTTGGTACAATTGTTTTCTTTTCTTCCAAAACAGCTATTTAATAAAAGCAACTATCGTACTGGGTGTGTGTACAATACTCTTCTTTTGAACGAATATTTCTGAATATTTAAACTGGAAAGAAAAGATCATTAAAATGGAACTGACTTACTTAATCTTCTCTTAAACACATGATAATTATAACAAAGTAGGGGCAAATGCAGGATTTGTATAGGGGGGGTTTCCACACCACGCCGCCAATGGGCGTGACCATCATGCATGGAGGCGTGGTTATAATATTAGACAGTGCTTGGCTGCTCTCCAACTCTTCCTATCGCCATAATACACATGGGCAATGCTGCGTGTACTACTGTTAGGTGCACACAGCTCTCCCTTTTCAAGCAGAGCCGTGTGAAGCGGGAGCAGGGTCCAGCCACCTCAATTATACAGTTGCCCTAGGCTTGGAGGGGGGTTTCCAGGCACTAGGAAACCACTCTCTCGGTTTGCCTATGCAAGACAATGTTCCTTAGACTTCTACAGAGGTCTTTTAGTTGATAATCTGCAGTTATTAATGCCTAAATAAGAGATATGACCCTCTGGAGGGTGCAGGTTTAAATTGTAGGTCAGAACCTGAACACAACAAATCCTGTATCTAGCACAACACACGTCTGTCTGGGAGATCCCGGAATGACATCTGCCAATCAGCAACGCTCAGACCGCTCTGCTCATCACTCTCATATTATTTACTTATATATCACCACCATATTATGCAGCGCTGTACAGAGTATATTTGTCATGCACATAAGTCGCTGCTCCATAGGAGCTTACAGTCTAAATTCACTAACACGCGCACACAGATGGACCAGGATCCATTCTACTCAGCAGCCAATCAACTTACCAGAACATTTTTGGACTGCGAGATGAAACCAGAGCACCCGGGAGGAAAACCACACAAACACGGAGAACGTACAATAGTCCCAACCTTACCGGCAGTCTAGAATGGCGCTCTTCAGGGGCACCAGCTGGACTCCCTTCTTTCCACAATTGGACGTAAGCTGCTCAGTCTATTTCCATACACAGGCAGCACGTGGCCACTATGTGTATATATAGGGGAGCAGTCACATTGTGTGCACCCTCTGACCTCTAGCGGGTGAGCGGTTCAAGAATGGGGGAGGGGCAGCATGGTGGCTTAGTGGTAAGCGCTTCTGCCTCACAGCACTGGGGTCATGAGTTCAATTCCCAACCATGGCCTTATCTGTGTGGAGTTTGTATGTTCTCCCCGTGTTTGCGTGGGTTTCCTCCGGGTGCTCCGGTTTCCTCCCACACTCCAAAAACATACTGGTAGGTTAATTGGCTGCTATCAAAATTGACCCTAGTCTGTGTGTGTGTGTCTGTCTGTCTGTGTGTCTGTGTGTGTCTATATTAAGGAACTTAGACTGTAAGCTCCAATGGGGCAGGGACTGAAGTGAGCGAGTTCTCGGTACAGCGCTGCGGAATTAGTGGCGCTATATAAATGACTGATGATGATGATGATGATTGTATCACTATGGTCCAGCCCCCGGCTGTGATATGGGGCCTTTGCATATTTAGCACAAACTTTTCTTTTTCTTTCCTTTTTTATTATTATTGTAATTCTATAGGTAGATTGAATAGACTGCTACTTATTTTAAAAATAATATTATTTCTTTTAACTTCAGAAAACAAGAGCTATGTTTTGCCTCAAAGATAATCTAATAATTAAGTTATATTGGTAAAGCAAAAAAAAAAAATCTTTAATTTTTCATAACTTTTTATTTTTCTCTGAATATTAAAAAGTAAATTATGGGCAGATGGACCCTACTTACACAGCAACTGATCAGAACGCTATATAAAGGCTGCCATGAAAGTCATATGCAGGAGACGTCGGAAATTGTTACAATAAACAACTTCATTATCGGCAGAAAGATGATCGGCCGTATTATAAACAGGTCCACAGGGGATATTAGACATGTTTTTCCTTAATTGTGCATCAAGGCCTTACTTACATGTTATAGAGAAGGTTTATTGATTCCTGGGACATCCCTCATCAGTCTCTGACATCGGTACTAAACTACAGACCCATTATCATATAAATCTTGTTCCCCGGGTCGGAGGCAGCGGTCTGCAGGACTGACAGAAACAGAGACAAATGTTCCAACTAGTTCTGCATAATCGGCTCCTTAATCGTGGATCTTAACCCTGTGGATCATATATGAAACCATGGACTGTCTTGTTTGGTCACAATGACTGATTAACGGTGTCTCACAGTACTGGACTAATCCTTTATACAGGAACTAAAGAGTTTAAAGATATCTCAAGCTTCGTGTCAGGAGTGGGCTGTAGCTACTGCCTGCGTCTTATTTTATCACGTAATATCATTATAACATTAATAGTGTCAACAAATAAACGTTCATGTTATCCCACAGAGTTGTGCCCCAGATCATATTATGCCTCAAACCTTTGCCCCCCAGTTTTATGCCTCACAGTTGTGCCCCCAGCTAACGCTACCCCTCACAGTGGTGCCCTCCAGCTAGCGCTACCCCTCACAGTGGTGCCCCCCCAGCTAACGCTACCCCTCACAGTAGTGCCCTCCAGCTAACGCTACCCCTCACAGTGGTGCCCCCCCAGCTAACGCTACCCCTCACAGCTGTCCCCCCCAGCTAACGCTACCCCTCACAGCTGTCCCCTCCAGCTAACGCTACCCCTCACAGTGGTGCCCTCCAGCTAGCGCTACCCCTCAAAGTGGTGCCCCCCCAGCTAACGCTACCCCTCACAGTGATGCCCCCCCAGCTAACGCTACCCCTCACAGTGATGCCCCCCCAGCTAACGCTACCCCTCACAGCGATGCCCCCCCAGCTAACGCTACCCCTCACAGCTGTGCCCCCCAGCTAACGCTACCCCTCACAGCTGTGCCCCCCAGCTAACGCTACCCCTCACAGCTGTGCCCCCCAGCTAACGCTACCCCTCACAGCGGTGCCCCCCAGCTAACGCTACCCCTCACAGTGGTGCCCTCCAGCTAACATTACCCCTCACAGTGGTGCCCTCCAGCTAACACTACCCCTCAAAGTGGTGCCCCCCCAGCTAACGCTACCCCTCACAGTGATGCCCCCCCAGCTAACGCTACCCCTCACAGCTGTGCCCCCCAGCTAACGCTACCCCTCACAGTGGTGCCCCCCAGCTAACGCTACCCCTCACAGTGGTGCCCCCCAGCTAACGCTACCCCTCACAGCTGTGCCCCCAGCTAACGCTACCCCTCACAGCTGTGCCCCCAGCTAACGCTACCCCTCACAGTGGTGCCCCTCCAGCTAACGCTACCCCTCACAGCTGTGCCCCCCAGCTAACGCTAGCCCTCACAGTGGTGCCCCCCCCAGCTAACGCTACCCCTCACAGCTGTCCCCCCAGCTAACGCTACCCCTCACAGTGGTGCCCCCCCCAGCTAACGCTACCCCTCACAGCTGTGCCCCCCCCAGCTAACGCTACCCCTCACAGCTGTCCCCCCCCCCAGCTAACGCTACCCCTCACAGTGATGTCCCCCCAGCTAACGCTACCCCTCACAGCTGTGCCCCCAGCTAACGCTACCCCTCACAGTGATGTCCTCCCAGCTAACGCTACCCCTCACAGCTGTCCCCCCCAGCTAACGCTACCCCTCACAGTGATGTCCCCCCAGCTAACGCTACCCCTCACAGCTGTGCCCCCCAGCTAACGCTAGCCCATACAGCTGTGCCCCCCAGCTAACGCTACCCCTCACAGTGGTGCCCCCCAGCTAACGCTACCCCTCACAGTGGTGCCCCCCAGCTAACGCTACCCCTCACAGCGGTGCCCCCCAGCTAACGCTAGCCCATACAGCTGTGCCCCCCAGCTAACGCTAGCCCACAGCTGTGCCCCCCAGCTAACGCTAGCCCACAGCTGTGCCCCCCAGCTAACGCTACCCCTCACAGCTGTGCCCCCCAGCTAACGCTACCCCTCACAGTGGTGCCCCCCAGCTAACGCTACCCCTCACAGCTGTGCCCCCCAGCTAACGCTACCCCTCACAGCTGTGCCCCCAACTAACGCTACCCCTCACAGCTGTGCCCCCAGCTAACGCTACCCCTCACAGCTGTGCAACCCAGCTAACACTACCCCTCACAGCTGTGCCCCCAGCTAACACTACCCCTCACAGCTGTGCCCCCAGTTAATGCTACCCCTCATACTTACCTTAGATCTTCTGTACCACCGCAGCTACTTCACTAAATAAGTCAAAGATGACAAACAAAGCTGCTGCGCATCCCAGACAGAAGTGGTCCACGTGCCACATCTGCACGTGTGCCTGTGGTCGCCGCCCCCTGCTTTAGATCATGGGTCTATTGCAGTATCGTTCTTATCTGCCCTCATAATAAAATCCTGCTGTATCATAATCCTGGTGTCAGCATTCTAAAAACACCACTTATTAAACATTACGGCAAAATACAAAAAAAATGCAACATTTTCAATGTAAAAGTAGACTAAACACATGCGACACATCCCCTCCAGTGTCGCCAAATACAATTGTACCAACTGGTGGAAATCAGTGGTCAAGGTGTAAATGTTTCACATGTACTTTCTGTATTACTGAGGGAAGTGAACAATGCTGGTGTTACCAGGTCTGTGCCGCCCCCCCCAGCTAACGCTACCCCTCACAGCTGTCCCCCCAGCTAACGCTACCCCTCACAGTGGTGCCCCCCCCCAGCTAACGCTACCCCTCACAGCTGTGCCCCCCCCAGCTAACGCTACCCCTCACAGCTGTCCCCCCCCCCAGCTAACGCTACCCCTCACAGTGATGTCCCCCCAGCTAACGCTACCCCTCACAGCTGTGCCCCCAGCTAACGCTACCCCTCACAGTGATGTCCTCCCAGCTAACGCTACCCCTCACAGCTGTCCCCCCCAGCTAACGCTACCCCTCACAGTGATGTCCCCCCAGCTAACGCTACCCCTCACAGCTGTGCCCCCCAGCTAACGCTAGCCCATACAGCTGTGCCCCCCAGCTAACGCTACCCCTCACAGTGGTGCCCCCCAGCTAACGCTACCCCTCACAGTGGTGCCCCCCAGCTAACGCTACCCCTCACAGTGGTGCCCCCCAGCTAACGCTACCCCTCACAGCTGTGCCCCCCAGCTAACGCTAGCCCACAGCTGTGCCCCCCAGCTAACGCTAGCCCACAGCTGTGCCCCCCAGCTAACGCTACCCCTCACAGCTGTGCCCCCCAGCTAACGCTACCCCTCACAGCTGTGCCCCCCAGCTAACGCTACCCCTCACAGCTGTGCCCCCCAGCTAACGCTACCCCTCACAGCTGTGCCCCCCAGCTAACGCTACCCCTCACAGCTGTGCCCCCAACTAACGCTACCCCTCACAGCTGTGCCCCCAGCTAACGCTACCCCTCACAGCTGTGCAACCCAGCTAACGCCACCCCTCACAGCTGTGCCCCCAGCTAACACCACCCCTCACAGCTGTGCCCCCAGCTAACACTACCCCTCACAGCTGTGCCCCCAGCTAACGCTACCCCTCATACTTACCTTAGATCTTCTGTACCACCGCAGCTACTTCACTAAATAAGTCAAAGATGACAAACAAAGCTGCTGCGCATCCCAGACAGAAGTGGTCCACGTGCCACATCTGCACGTGTGCCTGTGGTCGCCGCCCCCTGCTTTAGATCATGGGTCTATTGCAGTATCGTTCTTATCTGCCCTCATAATAAAATCCTGCTGTATCATAATCCTGGTGTCAGCATTCTAAAAACACCACTTATTAAACATTACGGCAAAATACAAAAAAAATGCAACATTTTCAATGTAAAAGTAGACTAAACACATGCGACACATCCCCTCCAGTGTCGCCAAATACAATTGTACCAACTGGTGGAAATCAGTGGTCAAGGTGTAAATGTTTCACATGTACTTTCTGTATTACTGAGGGAAGTGAACAATGCTGGTGTTACCAAGTCTGTGCCCCCCCCCCCCCCCCCAGCTAACGCTACCCCTCACAATGGTGCCCCCCCAGCTAACGCTACCCCTCACAGTCTGACAACGGCTCGGAAACATTACATCCAGTGTGTTTAAATGCCCAGATCAATAGATCTCCTCCCGGGTACAGGACTCACCTTGTCATTCATTACTCTGCTGTAAATCATCGTTGCTGACAGATGACAAAGTGCAACAAATGGATAAGCTACAGGTTTATATTACACGAGTAACTGTAGAAAATAAGTAATGATGTCGGCTTAGAAACATTATTTGTTTTTCAATTTTATATCTACTTGTATACATCTCATGTGCCGGATAGGAACATCTTGAACAATAGCCGGATATTGTTTGTAAGCCATGCTACTTAATACCAATACAAACAAACCAAGATGCAAGAGTGCACTGTAAGCAGCAAGGTTACACGACGTGCAATAGGAGATATAGGCATAGTAAAAGGCCGAGTTTGGAACAAGTGTGCGGAAGACCATCCGGCTCTGTTCCTCAATGTAAGAGGGAGCTTTATTTACCCATGAGGCTGCTATTGCTCTAGTACCTAGGGCTGGCCAACCTGTGATTCTCCAGGTATTGGGAAACTAAAAGCCCCAGCATGCTTTGCCAGTAGTCAGCTGCTAGCAAAGTATCCTGGGACTTGTAGTTTCTTAACACCTGGAGAGCCACAGGTTGGCCAGGCCTGCTCTGGTTGAATGTGACTATTGTCTTCCTTCAGACACTTGGGGCTATATTTACTAAGCTGCGGGTTTGAAAAAGTGGGGATGTTGCCTATAGCAACCAATCAGATTCTAGCTTTCATTTATTTAGTACATTCTACAAAATGACAGCTAGAATCTGATTGGTTGCTATAGGCAACATCCCCACTTTTTCAAACCCGCAGCTTAGTAAATCTAGCCCTTGGGCTTGGTAATAGGCAAGGATGGATTGGGAATTTACAGTGACCCTAGAAAAGAAATTCTGAAAGTGGCTTCAAGTAGGCGGGGCCAACACAAAGTAGGCGGAGTAAGCACAGTTAGCCCGAGCTACAAATGTGCTGAGATGGCAATAACAGAGAAGATATTGTGGGGGAACTTCTGCCGACAGGGGTTATCCCTGGTGATAGCAGCAATATCTCTAACCCTTTCAAGTAAGAAAATGACGCGTTAGCACGTGCACTGATGGGGGTTTGACCATGAGTTTACTTCTGAGATACACAGCAAAAATTCTTAAAATCAGAAAATTGTGCTTACCTGCCATCCTTCGCTTCAATTGGCGTTAGGCACGTTATGATTCTGTTCCACCACGTCACTTCTGACCAGCAGCTGGGAGATGGCAGAAGACGGAGAGTGGGATAGGGGGAGAAAGGGAGACAGAAAGCTGCAAAACACAAACAGTTTTTGAGACAAAACATAGGGGGAAATGGCATCAGAGGTGGGCAGGGGAGGAGAGGGGGAAGCGACTCACATTTGCATCCACCTTCTTTCAGGTTCTGTGCAATGGAGGAGGCCGGGAGGAGAATAGAGGCCAGCAGAGGACGGGGACAGAGACGTACAGCAGAGATGGCGCTGCCCACAGGCGTTTTCTAGTTGTTAAAGTTCATTACTTTCTTCTGTGCAGGTGCCGTCTTTCTGGCGGTGTCTTTGAGGTGGTCAGGGGACGAGGACCCCCACGGTATTCAGGATAGAGCACAGGGTCTCCACTTTGACTTTCCTGGTACTTAGTTTGTTGAGGTTTTGTAAATCTACAAGTTGCACAACATCCTCTGCTATGTTTTTCGACAATGAAAATCTCTAATAGAAACCGGTGATTCTCCGGCGGACGGGGACTACGATAATCACTTTTTGCTTTAATAACTGCTGACTGTCCAACATGGAAGATCATCCTGGTGGAGTCTTTGGAGTTGGGGATATTTGAACCATGTTGTCCAGCGAATATTTCACCAATTCCAACAAATACCGCCACATACTGGTTTCAAAGACCCATGTGGTTTTTGTTCTTCTAAAAATTTGGTGAGCCTGCCTTCCACCGTTAAGTCTCCAATAAGATGCACACCTCAGGCATTAATCCGGAAGAGAATACCTTAGGCCTCCTTGCTGTAAACAGTTCTGAGGTCGATGCATTAAATGGTCTTCTGTGGCCTCTCCGAAATCCTTTAGAGGGCTAAGGGGCACATTTATCATTAATCGGCAAAAGTGAGAAATAATTATCAAACCTTATCGCAAGGATAAGGATTGAACTATTTCTCACATTTATTAAAAAGGGAACACAGAAACAGCAGTTCCGAAAAACTGCTGTTTCTGTGATAGAAAAAAATCACACTTACCCCCCTCTTCGGATGCGCTGTCTCGGGATCTCCTCTTCTTCCTTCAATTGCGCATGTGCAGTGCACATGCGCACAAAGTCCCCACTCTGTCTTTGCAACTATCGTTGCAGAGTGAGCGCTGAGTGACAGGGAGGGATCATGTGATCCCTCCACACATGCGCTGTCCAGCTCTGCTCTTCGTAGCAGAGCTGACAGCAGTGGATGTCTTCAATTCGGATGATGTAGGCCCAGGGCCGGTGCTAGGGTCCACGGCGCCCTAGGCATTTTTAAAAAAGCGGCGCCCCCCTTCCCGTGCAAAAATCGCCGCCCTCCTCTCCTTACCTTGTCTCACCACCGCCGCCTCTCTGCTCCGTCTCCTCCCCTCCACTCACTGACACTAGTAAGTGGAGGGGAGGAGACGGAGCAGAGAGGCGGCGGTGGTGACAAAATAGCCTCTTCCCCCCCCTCCCCGTGCATCTGAATGCTGTGCGGCGGCCATGACAGATATGGTCAGTGGTCGCCGCACAGTTTTAAAGTCTTTTAGAATTCTGTGGCGCCCTCCAGAGCCCGGCGCCCTAGGCAAGTGCCTAACCTTGCCTAATGGGAGCGCTGGGCCTGTGTACGCCAGCTTCAGCTTGCGTACATTATCAAGACAAGTTCCCGAAAAAAATTTTTTTTCGGGACTTGTTAGATTGCGGCCAGAGCAGTCACCATTCTGTTGAATGGTGACTGCTCGCAAAAACGATCAGGAGTGCAAAGCAGCAGATATCCATGATATCTGCTGCGATGCACCTTTAATAAATTTGCGGAGGGCACATCGGGACTTTAATTCCACGGTAAGTGCACAATAGTGCACTACCGTGATTTGTTAAATATGCCCCTAAGACCTCGTCCCTGGGGGCTTACCGCGTAGGGTGCACTGGGACCTCTTCTCCTCCAAGCTGCTGGGATTACAGTGACTGGCTAATATATCCCACCAACGCACATGCAACGCATGACAGCCACCAGCCTCCTCTCCACAAGTACTGATGTATGCTGCCAGGAGATTCGGGAAAGAACCTCGCTTTCTCCTGGTTAGTAGCTACCATATCCAAAGGAAAGTCCCACAGCTAGATAATAAGAGACCGCTACCTACCTACCTCATGACAGGGACAGAAGACACCAGGAGGAAGGTGGAGCGGCCATATGCACCCTCCATGTCTAAGGGTTTTCTTAAAGTTCCTGATTAGAAGTCAGGATTAACCCCTTGTTACAGAATTACCTTGTTGTGCAATTTTTATGGTCATTTTCCATTGCTTCAATATCTCTGGCCAACTGACCACCATCAGCTCATGACACTTTATAATGGATGTTCTAAGAGAGCGATGAGCAACTTGATACACTTCAAAGGTCGCATGTTAGCCCCGTTAACCTTCACAAGGGCCGCACATTACCATTAATCTCAATGGCACTGAAGAGGACTATGGAGCAGAAAATCTGTACAAAGACAACCAGAAAGTCAGGACTTACACTATCCCCGAGTGCCATGTCCTGCGCAGACAATACGTAACCACCAGAATGGCGATCATCTATTCTCATTATATCTTATTTACCATGGGAATCGTCAGGAACAGATACTACAGGCGAAACTCCACAGGATCATCATGGCATCAGTGTATCCCATGCTTGGAACTCTGGATTTTGCGCAGAACAGAGGAACTTTGAAGGTCAGACGTAATGCCACGAGATCCATTCTCTGGCTGACCCCAGCACTGCAACAGTTGTGTGAAGGGACCAGACGGATCCTGTTTGGGCTGTGGTAATCGGCCTCCCAGTTCTGCATCCCTGGGATTAATGTGGCTGATATCACTGGAACATGGTGTTCTATCCAGGACATGATATACGCCGTCTGCCTCCTCAACTTGGCACTACGTCTTCCTACTGATGGTTCAGGTAGGCTACCGCTGTTACACTGTCCAAATGGAACTTTCCAGTTAGGACCCTCCGACCTGTAGATCGCTCTTAACTCCAGAACACTGATGAGCAATGGGGACTCTTGGTAGGACCAGCACCAAAAAGGAAGCCATGATGACTCCCCATCCGGACAGGATGGTGCATTATCTTCTGGAGCTCCCTCATTGCAGTGTAGTGACCTATAATCAACTGAATCGCGCTGTTATAATGCGAGAAAGAGGAGCTAGCAAATACCTGGAGAAAGGGAAGGCTAGTGGCTACTGAATCCGGATCAGTGACCCAGAGTGAAAGAAGCCAACAGGCTAGTCACTCCCTGGGAGGGATCCCTGTTCCGTAAAAAATAAAAGTGAAAAAGGAAAGTTAAAAATAAAGACACCCTACACCAAAGGGCACTCAACTAAAACTGAAGATGGCTTCAGATGGGAGCGGAGGAACTATCCTTCAACAGTTAAAGATTTAAATTGCCCTGGCTCAAAGTACACCCAATATATCCCATTGTTGCAGTGTCCTTCAATGGCAGATAAAGCTTCTAGCTTTTTGTCTAGCTTCCTTTGTTCCTATATTTACATAATCAGATCGTTTCATTTGTAGCCCTAGGAAAAACACAAATCTGCTCTCTGGATAGTGTTATGACGCAGCTTTACATTAGGTACATCACGCAGCAAATAATTTATTCTGTCTGAGGCTCAACCCTTCTAGAGTAATCAATTGTAGCATTATACCACAGCAACACTTTCGTTTGGTTTGCATTTTAGACACATGGTGTGTGGCCACTAGCTGCATTAAGGGGGCATCAAAGTGACAACCCCTAAGAAAATGTCTAGATCCGCCCATGTTCTGACATGCTTTATAGGACAAACTTAATTGTTAAACTTAAATGTGTTGTCTGAATTTTGGCCGCTTTTTTATTTAGCTATTTTTTCCCAGTAGAAAACGCACTTTATTCCTTTATATTTCTATAGTGTGTACATGCAAGATACACCTGACATCCATGTCCGATCACAGCATGTGAAGGGCCGCTCTAACGCATCGGGTGCTCTCCAGGTCATCGGTGATGACGTCATGTTGCCTGCAGCCGTCTAGGTTAGAACTTTGTTTGCTGTGACCTTAATGTCCGGTTTGCAGCAGACGCACAGAACAGCTCAGCTCCAGAGCTGTCCATACATGTTTTGTGTGGTCAGCAATCGCCTATGAGAAATAGTGCAGAAGGGAGGCCGAAAAACAATGCAAGATATTTGGAAAAAGCTGAAGGACGTGCACAATACAGTTATCAACCGGTGTAAAAAAACATTTACATGTATGTTTAAACAAATGTAAAATTCTACACATTGTTAAGCGTCCTTTGAAGAACAGAATGAATAAAGTGACTCTCCCCTCTGAGAACGCCACAGACATCGCTATCTGAAGACAACTGTTTGGGAGGTATATATTACACCTACTAAATAAAAACAAAACCGTGACAATCAGACAGTTACAGAGAACCGGTATATATACAGCTTGTTAGGCTGTATAGGCATTTGGTTTGGGTAGTGGATATTTTTCCTTAATATTTTGAAGGTGAGACACACAATTAGACATTCCCTACATGATAAAAGATATGGTGGCAAACCAGAGAGTCAGAACCAGCGACTCATGGGCCCAGGTGCAACAATTTGCTTTTATTTTATTTAACGGACGCTAGCGGCGATGGCGGCAGCCCCCATTAATGTCATAGGCACTTGTGCCGTCCAGGGGCCCCGCCACCTGTAGTTCTGTCTATGGTGCCAACAGTCTCAATTTTAAAAGAACATTTCTGATTTTTGGCAATCGAGAAGGGCCATGATCTACCGGAAAATACATGGTCTTGTGGGCAACGGTTGTGAAATTAGCAGACCTCAGTGTGTGCATAACTGAGAGCGCTCTTAATTATATTTTAAAATAACAGTTTCATACAAAAATCTTCTATAAATTATGATTTTCAGTACTCCCTTTCAGTCTCTGCTGCATGCCGACTCTCTACTGCTACCTCTGCTGCTCGCTGACCCGCTCTGCTGCATGCTGACTCTCTACTGCTACCTCTGCTGCTCGCTGACCCGCTCTGCTGCTCGCTGACCCGCTCTGCTGCTCGCTGATCCGCTCTGCTGCTCGCTGACCCTCTCGGCTGCTCGCTGACCCTCTCGGCTGCTCGCTGACCCTCTCGGCTGCTCGCTGACCCTCTCGGCTGCTCGCTGACCCTCTCGGCTGCTCGCTGACCCTCTCGGCTGCATGCTGACCCTCTCGGCTGCATGCTGACCCGCTCTGCTGCTCGCTGACTCTCTCGGCTGCTCGCTGACTCTCTCGGCTGCTCGCTGACTCGCTCTGCTGCTCGCTGACTCTCTCGGCTGCATGCTGACTCTCTCGGCTGCATGCTGACTCGCTCTGCTGCATGCTGACTCGCTCTGCTGCATGCTGACTCGCTCTGCTGCATGCTGACTCTCATGCTCTTTGCTCACTGTCACTCACACTCAGTCTCCGTCGCTCCACCCAAGGATGAATCTCTCTCTATGCACCTTCCCCCTCCCCTTCCTTACCCACTGCACGTCAGGGGGGCCCACAGCCGGACAAACTGGAAAAACAAAAGAAGCGGATCGTCAACTACCAGGTGATCCAACCAGCGGGGGGCCCCATGAGAGAGAGGGGCCCAGGACACAAGACCCCTGTGGCCCCCATTAATTGAGCTCTGCAGGCGGGCCAGTCCGACGCTGGCCGCCTATTGTTCCACCTCTGTGGTTAACAGAAAATATTAAATACCCATTTTTCAATTTTGCTTACCTGAAAAAAAGGATGTTGTCCGTCAACAACAGTTTGAGGACATAAGAAAACACAACGTTAAACAAATTTATTTCTAAAGGTCATTTTAATCAACATAGTAATTTACAAATTGAAAGGAACAGAACGTCTTTTAACCACGCGTCTAGCACTTCCTTTAATGTCGGTGATATTTACAGAGAGGACAAAGTTAAACCGTAAAGTGCACAAGGAAAGCGACCGGGATTGTGGAAAACATCCGGAGGATCCTGACGGTCAGAGAACATATGACGTTATTTCCTAAAATAATATTGTGCAGGTCCACCATGAAATGTAACAGCTGTGTCGCTGAAAACAACGTACAGCTGAAAAGTGGGCAGAAGAGTGTCTGGACACAACGTCGGTCGTCAAACGTAGCAAAAATAAAGTTATTTGCTTCTTTCACAGATTGTAAAGACTCTAGAAAGAACGCAAAGCTTCCTGCTCCTTGGCGCGGCGGTGAACGGACTTAAATAGAACTTGATAGAAAAAATAAAATAAATTATTTACAAAGAAGAAAGTCAAGGCTTCAGTCTATCGTCTTTCCCGGATTGCAAAGACTGTTCAGGCACGGAGAAGTCTGTGGTGGTGGTTGTATGGTAACTTTGGTGGAGTCATCTACTGCGCCGTTATCCCTTTCCTCTTTGGGTTCGTTGCTCGCGGCGGCGATGACCTTCGCACAGGTGATGCATCCCTGGAGGTTATAAAGACGATACATGAGATTCTAGAAAACATCTCTAATAACAATCGCACTGCTTTAGATTACTGCAGTACACTTACAGCCTGGAGCCAGCACAAACAAAGCAAGACAAAAAATAACCTTCATCTGCAAATTACATTAATTAAGAAACCTTTTTGCCTGGAGCAACCCTTTAAAGGGGACGATTCTTGGTAACTGGGAATCAGCGATGTCAATAATCCCCTTCCCTTCTCCACTTATACTGGTCTCAGTAAGTGCATCCTGCCCGAGCGCTGTGGCGCAGTAGGAGGGGACCATTTAAGTGGTAGTGGTGGTCAGGGGGGCAGAGAGAGAACGGAGGCATGAGAGAGACTATAGCTGCATCAGCAGTTTAATTTCCTCTACTGTGCTAAAAGGTTATGCAAACATTTACTTTGGATGAACATTTAGTTCTCACATGTTTGTCATGTGGAGAGCATAATTTGATCACCTAAACTCATAAGGACATTTACTCTGGTCTTGAAGCAGGATATGAATAAAAACGAATTTCAATGATGTATTGCATTACCTACTTATGACCTGTAGGTGTCAGTATCATTGCCTACTGATGGCTTCAGTCACAATCTGATTAATGTACACTGTAGTCCAGGGTTTCCTAAACCCAGTCCTCAGGGCTCCCCAACAGTGCAGGTTTTCCATATCTCCTTGCTGGAGCACAGGTGTATTCATTACTGACTGACACATTGTAACAGATCCACAGGTGGTCCTAATTATGTCACATGTGATCCGGAAAACCTGCACTGTTGGGGAGCCCTGAGGACTGGGTTTGGGAAACCCTGCTGTAGTCTATGCAGCTGAGGAAGCCTTTTTATAGGCTCAAATATCCTATATCATATAATATATCTCAGTTTATTAACAAACCCCATAGTAGATGGATAGTTACAATGAGGTGTCCAAACTCAGTCCTCAGGAGCTACCAACAGTCCATGTTTTCAGGATTTACTTAATCATGTACAGGTGAGTTAATCTATTTTCCTGGGTCAGTAATTATCCTGCCTGTTTCTACAGGGCGATATCCTGAAAACATGACCTGTTGGTAGCTGCTGAGTTCTGGGTTTGGACACTTCTGTACTAGAGTAAATTAATTTGAATAAAAGTTTGGGATAAAAATTGTCATCAAGAAAAGGCAGTTTGTTATTAACGGCCGCCCGACACTCTACAATTATATTTCCTGATTATTAGACACTTCAGGAACATTAGAGCCAAACTCCATCTAAATAATTACATCTTTTCTGTATGATGAAAAGATATGCAGGTAAACAGAAAATGCTCATTTTAACTACCACCCATTCCTGGGTGCACAATGACTATCTACGTACTTGAGTGTCTATTTCTTGTGGGATTGTGCGATTTCGGATCCAGGAGTGGACCTCAGCCAGCTCCTCCTTCTGCTCCTCTGTAAACCACGGCTGCTTGCTACGCATAGCGTTCAGCTTTTCAAGATCTTTTTTCAATATTGTCTCTCTATCCCTGTAAGGAGGAAAAAGAAGCGTGTGGGAATAAGGTATGAGGCCAGGTCACAGTACAGAGAGCGGCTTACATCGTGTACTACACCAAGGTGTAAGAAGGCAGCCTAGCCCTGAGCAACGTCAGAGGGACAGACAGTCTGCAGAAGACCGCTGCATTTCAAAAATAAACATTTTATAACTAAAACTACACCTGTTACTATATCTTCCCAATTTTATGTTAAAAAAAACCTAAAAACAAAACACAGCTTTATTAGGATTACTATTACTGTTCAAGAAGCACCTGTATGGTACTGGGGTCATTTTTAATATATAGGTAATCTGAATACAAATTTATTACCTTTTATGTAATATGTTTTATTACTATTATTATTTATTATTATTATTATTATTATTATTATTAAAACTCAAGGTTGTATTTTTATTTTATTTTTGTTTAAAGGGGTTTGGGAATGTAAACAAACAAACAAAACGGCTTTTTTTTTGCGCCTTGCTCAGTTCTTACCTCTCGGGTACCTGATAAGTCATCATTACTGGGGTAGGTGTGCGCTCTATCATAGTCCATATGGAGTCGGCGGCAGCTTTCGGGAAAGAATCCGATTCCACCGCCTCCTGGCGTTTGTGCCCCTTCTTGGAGGTGTCGGAGGATTTGCTAGCAAAATAGTTGCTGCTGTTACTACTTCCTTCAATTGTTAAGAGAAGAGAAACAGAAGAAAATAAGAACATGTAATATGAATACAATACATTGGTCTATAGATCACTGTCCAGGGCTAGAACTTCAGATGGGAAGTTTTGAAGCATAAACAAATTTCTAGCAGACAATGGCTATAATCACACTTGCTCTTCTCAATGGACAATGGACCTTGTTCATGATAGGGATCAATGATCCCTATTTCAGTGTACCCCGAAAGAAACAGTGTGGTTTCAATGCAAAAACCGCTAAAGGGAAGAAAGACATTTTTTGTATGTATATGTATATATATATATATATATATATATATATATATATATATATATATATATATATATATATATATATATATATATATATATATATATATATGTATATATACGTATATATACACACACACACACATATATATATTATATATACACACACACACATATATATATTATATATACACACATACACCCCTGAATAACCTACACTATATTAGAAACCCACTGACAGATATAGAAATAAAAAGCCTACTCATATTACCTACATTAAGCAGAAGACAGACAACAGGCAAAGCACGGCACGTACAGCTTCTACATTTAAAACACAAGATTCTACCAAAGCAACGAGCAGAGACATTGTATAGAGTGACCGAACCCAAACAGATAACGTCTTAACCCCACAGAGGGTGGTCTGCACTTTCCTAGGGTTGTCTGGATATTAACGTCTTCACGTGAATATAAACCAAACAAAAGATATAGGCAAATAAAATGTCACGGTCACTCTTGGCAAGAGAATGTGAAGGAAAGCACACACACAAGTGACCTGTAAAACATATTACAAACATTATCTTTAGCAAAATACCCAAACAATGGTTATAACTGGATATATATTATAAAAAAAAAAAAAAAGGCATTCAATTTGTTATGTAAAAAGGACTGGATCTTAAAAAGGGAAAAGACTAGACTCAAGGTGGTGAAAACTGGTTAGTTTTAGTTTTGTTAGAGGGACTGACACAGATACAGAATAGCCTGGAGGAGAGGCAGTCCCGGTTTTTACTTACCCATAAAACCCCTACGTGGTCATTGTGACTAAGGCGCTTTGTCCAGCCCTGACGCCACCTAGAACGGACGTCTCTATTCAGTTTATTCACCGATACCAACCAGCCTGGTATACAGCTCAGTGCATTACAAGTTACACTCGGTGGTTGGGTCCATTGTTTGAGCATTGTTAGACTAGGATAATGGATACTTACAATCATTACATTACTAATTACGTCATCTTAAACCTCTGAGCCCTTCATACCTATGCCACTTCCTGAGGTCCCGTTTGAGGTAGAACCGTTCGATCCAGACCCCAAGGAGCTGGAGTTGGCGGATCCGCTCCCTGACGCTGCGGAGCCAGTACCAGACTGGGAGTCCTCTTGCAGCAAGAGGTCAAAGAGTTCACTGGAAGCGGAGTGGCTGTCGTTGTTCCCGCTGTCCTCAGCGGTGTCCGTCTGGAAGAAGAGACAATAGGACTCATTACTATGAGATGACATCACACCATGTCACTTTGGCTTTGGGAAGTTCATCGTACAAATAAATACTTTGGTTCAGTCTTCAAAATTCATGCCCAAGTGCTCTTCTCCACGTGGCAATGTTTAATCCTATAACATCTGTGCGCGTCGCAGCTTCACCACAACGCCCTCTGGTGAACAGACTTGTGAAGACGCACAGACATTGGGGTCTATGTACTAAGGTAAATATGGAGGAGAGAGGAAATCTGCCACTATTCCCACCATATCTGGCTTAGTACATTTACCCCTCATTTCATAAGAATGCTGTATTCATGAATAACATCACTGTCTCTATTCCTAGCTGACTATACGGCCTGGCTGCAATTGATAACTGGTTCAACGCACACACTGGCTACAAGAACCATGTGCATTTCATAAGTACAACGTTTGGACAGATTTTCATGGTTCTTCAAGCACAATCCTCCCGTTTCCATTAGTACATTTTTGGACAGTACTTGGTCAGCCGCTTCAAACACGGTATAAAACTACCTATGTGAGGAAACAAGGCTACACTTTCTAAAAAATGAACATTACTATACAGCGAACCACACACACACACACACACACACACACACACTAGGATTTCATGTGTGGACTCATAGACTGTAAAACAGATGTGTGGCCAAACAGATCACAGTACAGGAAACTGGGCTGCACAGGACTGTCACCTACAGACAACAATCCTCCATTAAATAGCTCAACCAGGAACACCGTACTAGTGTAGCGCTCCCACGTGTCCCCAGATTACAAGCAATACTTACACATTTGATGTCCGCTTGGCTTTCTATTTTGGTTCCTTCCTGAGGTTCTACCGGTTTGGGCATCTCCTCCTGAAGAAGGACAAGCTGGAGCGGAGAGCTGCTTCTCGAGTTGCTGAAAAGATGCGGATCTTCACTTTGCACTTCATGTTGTCCCTCTGCGGACATGGGGGAAGACGCTCGAGATGCTGGGTCCACAAAGTCTGTTGGGATTTGGGACGGCACGTTTTGGGGAGTGCCGGGCATTCCAGTGTACGGGTAAGGAGGTGGACAAGGGTACTGAGAGGGAAAGAAAGGCTGAGGTATCTGCTGGTTCATTGGTGGATACACGTTGTAGTTGGGGAGGAAAACGGCCATGAGTGGACCCACGTACGGAGAGGGGAAGGCTGGGAACGGCTGCATGTTGTAGGAAACGTTGGACTGCGGTACGGACTCGGGAGCCATGGACGAGGCGGTACAGTCTCCTGCCAACGTGGGGGTCATGGGTGGGAGCGGGAAGCCAGCCATGGGGTAGGCTGGTTGAATCGGGATCATCACCGGAGGAGCAAAGGCCATATGTGAGGGACTTGGATGGGATACTTCGGAGGGCGGCCAAGACTGCGGCAAAGGCCCCTGCCTTCTTGGTCGTGGAGGCAAATTGGGGCGAGATCCGTTACTGTCCGATGACTTCATGGGCTTCTGCCTCTTGTGCTTGCCCTGTTTTTTACCTTTTTTACAAGCTGCTGGCGTAGTTTGAGGAGAAGACTGTTCCCCTGTGGAAATAAAACCCATCAGTGAAAAGCTCTGGACGCTAACGATATTAAGTGTTACCATTAAGTGTTACCATTCAGTGTTACCATTCAGTGTTACCATTAAGTGTTACCATTAAGTGTTACCATTAAGTGTTACCATTAAGTGTTACCATTAAGTGTTACCATTAAGTGTTACCATTAACAATTAACATTTCAGTCTCCTGTTTTTAAAGAGACACTAAACTCAACGTTTTGTTCTAGGATTTTAAATTTAGGAAACTGTCTTCTTACAATCACAAGTCATGTTACATCTTAAAATAAAAATAAAATTGCAGTACTTCCTTTTAACTGAAGTGGGCTCTAGAATGCGCGCAAGCTACTACTGATATTAGAATGCCAAAATTAAAGCTACACTAATCACTAAAGTGGTCTATGACAATAGGCAGGAGAATGAAAACCAAATACAACAAAACATTTTACTTCTCTATTTACGCTGTGTGTTGTGTGACCATTCATAAATATTCAATGTACAATGGGTGAATTTTAGGGGCCCACTGACTATTTTGCAGTGCAGGGCTGACACCTCGAGAATACACCCCTTAGGAGGAGGTCAGCCCCATTATACTAATAGTGACCCACTAATTACTACTCTAACGTCTGTTCACCTTGTAGTGAACACAGCACAGGACAAGGCGCCACGGGTGGCTACCCATGAGCACAGATCCTATAAAAACCAAATAAACCATCACCAGAGAGTGAGGAATACCTTGTATGTCCTGTTCGTGGGAGCAGGCCTTGCTGCGGCTGTCTTGCTGTAGGTAGCTGCTGTAAGGAGACTGCAGAATCCTCTGCCGGAAGCAGTCCACATAGTTCTGCTCCTCCTTCTGGGTGTGAGCGGACAGGACCTGCTTTGTTAACCCCACCAGCTTAAATTCCTCAGGGGCCACAGAGGAACTCGCCTCTATCTGTTCACCCGTAGCATCTTCTACGGCTGTGACCTCTGATCAAACAAAAGAAGAGAGCAATGGATTTACATACTACACCAATGACAAAAATAATGTAAAACTAAAACAAGACTAAAACCAAAACGAACAGACAAACATAATGAACAGAAATGGCGATGGATACAAAGTAAAAATAAAAAATACTTTTAGCCATCCAGGAACGGGGAAAAAAAGGGTAAAACTTGTTCATGAAAAATAATTCAGAAGTTGCTTTTCGTCTCCATTATCCAAAATGATATTGTCAAGATATTTTGTGTGATGAACCCCTAACAAAAAGCACTATGCATTATATAACAGTTGTTATATAATTATATTTATTACTTTAGGAAATCTGGCTTTAGAATTTAAATTTCTAAGCAAACAACAATTACAAATTTGAGAATATTTAGCCAGAGGAGAAAAAAAAAATTATAAATCTAATCACAAAATAAAAGTTTGGGTATTAATCAACTTTGGACTCCAAAAATGCAAACGTGCTTTGTAGCATGAATTCAGAGTTCGTTGTCTCTTGATTTCTAGGCGTTTATGATTTTACACCAATAATACTGTAAATGTCTCATCTGGACTCATAATATGTTGGAAACCAAATTACGGTTTCTGAATATCCTGATGAAATGAACAAGTTCGTAGTAAGAGGTGGCCCTTGTATCCAGTAGACCAGTCTGCAGTAACCCTCATATATTCTACTAGGGGAGTGTGGCTCGTGTTTCGGAGCACATACTGGCAGACCAACGGATATAGGCAGCCCTCTCCCAAGGCAAAAAACGCACCTAGATGGTATAGTCTGCAGAAAAAGAATGTGGTTATGAATCCCTCTAGTATATGCAACCACGATAGGTACCTGACTCGGGCTGTGGAACATGTACAATGGTACTGCTGTAGCTACACTGGCTGGTGACCGAGACCACACTCATTGCCTTGATGGACAGGGTAAGATCGGTCAGAGGAGCTCCCACCACGGCGGCCGTTGTCTGAGCATCGGTGGTGACCATCGATTCGGCGGATAACTGGCTCGTGGAGACTGGCGCGGTTAACTCAGGAACATCTTGCAACGATACAAGACAAAGTCGAGGACACTTGAGTGTGAAGGAACATAACACGTTCTTTTTCCTGACTTTTTGGATAATCCGGATGGGTTCTCATCAAAAGTTTGCTAAGCGGTCAAGATGTAACAAGTTTAACAAACAAAATAGCCCAACTTAGGGAAAGTTTATTTGTAAACTTGCACTAAAGATAGGAAACCTTTGATGAAGTGACCCCCAACTGTCTAGTCCCATCTATGAGAGCATAATGCTTGGTGACTGGGGTCCATTAAACGCTTCTTTATCTATAGATCTGTCCATTTTCCTCTACTCCAGCACATAGTGATAAACTTTCAGCTTTGTATAAAGAAAAACAATGCGGATGTAGGTGATCAAAGTGTACCAGATGCCTCACACCCGTGCCTCACGCCTCAATATAATCACTGGTTGCCAGTCAATGGACGCAGTTGCGTTCTCATAAATATTATTTCAGCTAATAAACCGGCTGCGTGGAGGTGGCAGGTACACTTTATAAAACGTGAAAGGACAATTTATCACATGTGCAGAAGGTCCTTATTGTGACATCTTGGAGCTCAGTCATATTGAGTATAATGAGGGACAGAAACAAATCGGATTAAACTTTTCAGGGTTTAATTATAGCATAAAATGTGCCGGAACCTAGAACAACCAATCAGGAAATACCTTCGAGCAAGGCAGACTGACGCAAGCCAACACCTGATTGGTTGTTATCGGTTTCAGCAAATCGATGCCAACATACAAACTTGCCTGGACCATATTACGGTGATAAATAAGAATAGGCAAGACAGATAAGGACATACAGCTCTTGGCATGCAGAAGAGGAAACAATGTCATTGTTCTATTGCGTATTAAAAAGGTTTACACTACGTTGGTGCACTGAGTATGTCAAATATTGACAAGGATAGGTAGACAGTCCCCAAACACCTAAAGTCTGGTAGGTTGATTACACAAAGGCACTGGACTAATGTAATTTCTACATATGTTGTGTGTGGTATACACAGTTCCCCAAGTTCAATAATTTTACTTTTAACCATAGACAAAACACTTTAAGAGAAATCCAACACAAATGTTAAATATATTAGACACTCCTCCTCTCCACGTGTATTTCATTAGCCCAAGTCTGGCCGACCTGTGGCTCTCCAGGTCTGCAAAACTACAAATCTCAGAATGCCCTGCCAGCTATCGGCTGGCTATCTACTGACAAAGCATGCTGGGGCTTGTAGTTTCACAAGACCTGGAGAGCCACAGGTTGGCCAGGCCTGCATTAGACAATGTTTTGACGGTTTCCCTACAGGAACAACAATGCAATGTCAAGTAGTTAGTGTGTAAAAAACATAAACAAATATTTATATTTATCAAAGTTAATATGTGTTGCTGTGGGATCGCTGTGTGCAGATCCCACTACGTCTCTACAAGAGTCTCCAACAGTAGTCAGGTCTAACTTATACCATCAGTCTACAGTCACTCGATTCCACCGCCATCCCACTAAGTACAGATACTGCGGCTCCTGCTAGTGTTGGCAGCAGAGCAAAAAGTGAGACTGTAACGAGGATTAATAACTGCAAGAGCACCAAGTCTAACTGGTGCAAACGTCCATTATTCATCAATAATAATATACTATTTTCTCAGCTCAAAATAGATAGCACTAGGCCACACCTAGAGAGCCCTGTATTCTAATCCTCCAGATCCCACAGAAGGAGAGTCCTGAAAAGACGGTCTTCTCCCCCGTTCTACTCCGAGATGAACATTACCGGTGCTTAAAGTGCTCCTGTCTGCTGCTAGTTGTTTTTTTTTTTATTATATTCTAAGTGTTTAGTGCACATAACATAAAAGGATGAATATTTAAAAAAAGAAAAAACAAAAAACCGTCTGGCCTGTTGTCTGCCTCACACCTCAGTGTGCCAACGCCTCCTGGCCCCCTTCACTGCCCAGACCTGACCTCCGTCCAGGCTTCTTTATCAAATATCCAACTTTCTGGCATTGGCCTCATAAACTAGAGGGTTAGAAACCTCCTCATCCCAAGTACTCGTCTACACAGAACTACACCCGACACACAAGTTCATCACAGTTACTACAATTCATGTTATTTTATTACATTTGCAAATGTTGCAGCGACCCTGTGAATACAACACCGTTAATCTTTTACCTTCCAAACCCTCCAGGTCGTTCTGTCCCGGGAGACCCTGCTTGTCGTCCTCCGAGGAGGAGGTGGTGTTGGTGGAGGACTGGCACTTCCTCTTTAGCGCTGGGATGTTATAGCTCTCCAGGTACCTGCAGAGAGGACACGGGGCAGAGACTGTGACCTCCGGAGCTAGGAGAACTGGCAGTAACATGCACATGGAGGCTCAGTGACCCAGAGAGAACAGCAGTCGTTAAATCAGTACAATCCACCGATCGGATCTAATATGTGAACCGTACACAGCAAACATCTGCCATTATAACCTTATTACATCACCAGCGTCCGTATCACAAATCACTGTTATATCGAACTCCACAGGGTAGGTCGTGCTAAAAGAGGGCTCGTCCCAATTAAGATAAGCAAATAAAATGAGTGTGCTGGGCGGACCGTGTGTGTGTTTTGCTATTGTTAATTAGGAGCCATTCATGCCTAATTGTAGTCAATAAACAACCTCTCGACTCTCCTCTAACCCAACCAAATATACAGAATCTGTTTAAACACCCAGCGTGTACCCTTCTGTCAGCCTTCATTCTGACACCTATATTCACTGCAGGAAAGGTCATGAAAAATGTATTAATTCTAGTGCGTGTTACCAAAACACCTTCACAACTACACTGGTTTTAAATTGGTGCAGGGGGAGTACTGCAAGACTGGACACAAAATGATCTGAACAGCAGTTGCACAATTTAAAGCCATTCCACACTCGTACACCAACAATCATTGTGATTGGGCGTTGGTGCTGACCCCTCCTATTGTGGGAGGAGTTGAGAAAACATGATGGCAGAAATTGTAAGACACCTTGAAGTCAGATATTGGTCCAGGAAACAAAGCTGCTAACCTGGTCTCGATGCAGTCGCTACATGCCATCTATTTACGCAGGTATTCTAGATGACCTCGGTGTAAACTGAAGATGAGGACAGAAGACGGGTGCAGGAGTACGGCACTTACCTAATAATACTGTCCACGCAGTTGATTTGCTGGTAGGAGGGGATGTGCTGTTCTTTCCTGGACGCGTCACAGGATGACGCTAGTTGTGCGTCCATCGCCACGTTTTCCTGGTGAGGTCGCAGGAACGTATTTGGAGTTGGTTTTACTGTTTAATAAAAAAATAAGTAAATAATATGTACAAGAGAATGTTGGTTAAATCTTCAGTCATTAAAAACAAACACACCAACATGTGGGCACAGACTCAGGCAATATGAAGAGGCCCAAAACATGGTCATTATTTTAAGTTCGAAGTTTGAATCTTTCCCATTGTAAATATTATTGGATTAATGTGGATAATATGATGCAGAACGTGTCCTAGCTTCAATAAAGGGGCCCCAGCGTTTTCCTGTCTGATAAAATCCTTATCTACATGCAAATCCTGATTTATGTGATATGATGTGACAATGGGTGACAACATTACTCCATGGTACGGAGGGGACGGGAGAAGACACAACCGGCTCCTCCATGGAATTAGGACGGGGAACCTGGCTAAATGCCCCCCCCATCCCCAATGGATCAGGTTTGAAGTAGGAAGAGGGGTTGTGTGGGGTGGGGGTTAGACGGCTATAGAGGGGGGTATAGAGGAGGAAGAGATCAGACTGCTCCCGCTAGCTCCTCTATACCCCATGACTCCAGTGTCCTCTGATTGGGTGTATGATGTGCGTATAACCCATTCTGCGGGTACGGCCGCACATGGGAACGACGGGCCAACCAGGAGCAGAACCGGAGATGTTCTCACCTTTCTCAGCCTCTTTCTGCAGCACCTCCCGTTTCTTGGGCAGAGGTTTGCTCCTTGTATCTATGTAGGCCTGCTGCCCGAGGTTCTTGATGCGGTTGATGTCTGTGCAGACTTGTTTTAAGGTCATCTGTGAGAAAAGAACAGTTGTGTAAAGTGATGGTGATAACGGGCGTTCAAGACCAAACATGTGATTCCCAGCAGCCATGTAGCAAATACTTTACAGCTTTTCCACCTTCAGGTAACATACTGGGTTGTTCACACCCTCCTGCCACTTCTACTAACTATGCTGCCATTTTATTTTACCTTCCTCCCATTCTTCCAGCTTTGTCTTTATGCCATCAGGCAAACTTTGTTGTTGCCCTAGGCCATCTCCCGCCTTGACTACTGCAACCTCCATCTATCAGAAATTTCCGCCACCCACCTGTCCCTGCTTCAGTCCATCTTAAATGCCCCAGCAGTACTGTTCCCTGACCACCAGTCTGCAACTCCCTACACTGGCTCCCCGCTTCCTCCAGAATCCAATTCAAAGGACTAAGCTACAAAGCCCTCAACACTTCCTTCATTTTTCTTCTTTCAAACATTATTTGTTAATAACCAATAAAATGGAGTCAGTATTTTACAAAACTCAATTGCTTTCTCTTTGTCTCCGTGATCCACTCCCTTCTATTTAACCCCATACAAATAGTACCATTCAGACATACACTGGCAAACATGATAGGTCAGGGTGAGGGCAGCAAGTTATTATGGGTGCTCCTTTAACAGAGACAGATATAGTCCCAAATAGTATTTATGTTCTGAGATATTAGGTTTTAAGTGGAATTCAATAAACATCGATGCCATATAATAATGATGGGTTACCGGTTCTTTGTGGGTCTCGTCCACGCAGTTTCCATTGGAATCACTAGACGAGGCGATGCTTATGTAATGCTCGTAAGAACCGTTGCTGCCCAGACTGCCGTATCCGCTAGAACCATTGTTATGAACCGGCTGTAGGAAGCGAGAGAGGACAACAATGTTAGTACAGAAGACCCACCGAAAATACATGCGACAGAAATAAAGAAAGAACTAAAGACAACCGATAACGTCGATGCAAAAAACCCAAATGTTGTATGGTGAACTGGTAGTAGCGTGAATACGAACAGCGAGACCCATTTATAGGCTGAAATGATATTCAAGGAAGCCGATCAACGCACTAGGAAGCAGTGACGTCAGTAGAGGCGCCATTGTATCGCTTGTACTGGTAGTCATTACAATGCAACCTATCAGTTCTCGGTTTGTCTCTTGTATATCACTGGCTTCTAGTGAACTGAAAAAGCCAGAGGCCGTCATTACAGACCTGATGTTAATAACCTTCCTTGCACTGCAGAAACATTACTGTGAGTGACAGTCATAATGCAATGTTATAACTACGCTGAATGCATTTCCAGACTGGACAGAAATACAGAAATGTCTCTTATCAATATAAACCTTTATTTTTTTTACCTAGCGTTAACACCAGAGAGCAGCAATGAGCAGTAATATAATCGCCAAGCTGCATTTCCCATTATGCTTATACGTACTCATCCCTGATCATGATGCCAAAAGCTGTTCATTATCAGGAAAACTTTGTAAAGTGAGGGATGCAGAGATCATCAGTTCTCTCATGTATGTGTCATTCATTGGGAGAGTGAAAAGATTTACTGTATGGAAACATAACACATTACACTTCTATAGTCTGCACAGTTCATTATAATAGAATTGCGCCCCCTACTGACCCGATTCAGCGCTAGACGCGATATGAAACAGGGAGAGCACAGAATTTCTTGACACTTTTATGCCTCGCAACCGTTAGACAGATCTGAACACACGTCTCCGAGACCCTGCCCCCGCCTCTATTATGCGCTGAATACGATAGCACACTATATTATAGTGCAGTACTAATGAACTATAAGGACTATGGGGGAGGCTTTTAATGGGAGCTTCCCCTTTAAGACAGATGAAAACTATTCTGCAAGAGCAGTTCTCGCCACCTGAAAGTATCCTTTAGAAAATATTTATTTCCAATCATGAGCTGGCATGTGGCTCAACACATGTCCTATTGTATGCAGAAGACAATACAATTCACTGAGAAAAATAACAAAACAAAAAGAATGTCTATCACGACACAGATGGGCGCCGACCACCTCCGGTTGGTCCACCAGGTCTCAGCATTTCTATGACATGCGTTAGAGGACAGGGCTTTACAGCTGCATTGTGCTACGGAACAGTGATGTAATATCCTATTCTTTCCTGCGGCGGCAAATTATCTGCCACAATGACGGTGGTGGAAGGGAACAAAGGAGGACCTTTCACTGACTGCCTCGCAAAATTGCTGTGGCCTAAATACACCCCAAAAAAAAAATATAAGAAAAATCACTCTTTCCATTTATTTCTTTTTTTTTTTACATAACAACTGTCCGGAAACGTCACAGACAAATAGCTGTGAATGACTGCGTCCTGCAGAACGTCTCATGTCATCCGGCATAGACTGACCAGGTGGATATGAGCGGGAGAGAGACAGACAAACATTGCATGTAGTCACTGCTCCTGTTTGTCAACCTTATCGTGTTACACAATTATCGCAATACCACAAAATTACTGCAAAATGTTAACGCTGTATCAAGTATAGGTAGAAAGATATACATACTTTACTAAACGTTTGAGCTCTTTATAGCTTAAGCAGTAATGGGTTATTTTATTCATCTTAGACAACAATAGGTCTTCTCCATTTTCAGCACTAATAGATCCAATGCAAATTGTTTCCAATAATAACTACTGCAGTAATTCCCATTATATTCATTTTGCATGGGTCTACTAGTATTCCTCCGCTTGTGTGTAATTAACATGACCTTACCACCCTGCAATTGCGCCTATCGATTGCAATGGTGGCGTAGTGGGAGGGGATTGAGAGGGAGCGTCAAACGTGACAACTAAACGGATCATGCAGGATTTGCTTTGTAGAAGTGGCTGAGCTCTTAGAGAGACACATGCATGTAGCAGCCCCCGGCAGCTCCACTTAGAGGAAAAGGCATATTAGGAAAATCTTTTGCATAGGTGGTAGCGCAGTACTAAAAGTGCTGTATAAGCTTTGTCCCATATTTTACAATATTTCATCACTTAAATTGTCGAGGTGAAATGAATTATCGTAAGACAGCAAGAGCGCCCCCCGGTGGTGAGGTCATAAAATGAGATGCGAGATTTTAGCACGGCATTACCAGTCCAAAAACACTTGCTGAAACGATAGATCTACATTTCTCAGTGAGGTACCTGTAAGAGCACTTTGTAGATCTGTCCCTGCAGCTCTTTAATTTCCTTATCAACATTGCTGATTTCTGTGCTTCGGGCGGCAAAGACGTCTTCATTGAGGGGACCCCTGAAACCGACAGACATGCGCTCTCTTTATATTACAGGACATTGCATCGCATGTACAGGAAATGCTGAGCGCTTATCAAAACTTGTACTTCCCAATCAAACAGTAAAAGATCATTCATTAATATTTTTTTTTAATTCCATAGCACATCAGACTGTACCTAAATGCCATTGTAATAAGTTTCTAAGGCTTGGTGAAAGTTCTCCAAATCCTACCCACCATATGAGCCAATGATGCCCCAGTCCTGCTCAATGCATCAAATTATGCAGGTGCTATTTCAGAGGAGTTTTGGTTACACATGAAACGCGTGGGGTAGAGTCAGCCCTTTGTATTTATCTACAACCACTAACACACAACGCATTTCAGAGGAAACGCCATCCACTACCAGCACTTACGTTCTGACTTTATGTCGACCAATGATAAATGCCACTTTTCGGCTCCAGGGGTTGACAAAGCTGGACCAGCTGGTATCCAACGTGATGTAGTCGCCATTCTGTGTGCAGAACCTAATGGGGGAATGCTCAAATGGCGGCTGCCCGGCATATTTTAGGACTAAAGGAAATGGAGAGAGAGAATAAAGCATCACATCATTTGCTAGAAACTGTTCTTAGTTTGTGTTGCACAAATTACAACCATGTTGTAAGTCTCAGGTGTCCTTCTAGGTAACAAAACAACAGTGTATGGCTTATATTTCACATGCAGATATTAATATACAATAAAAACCGTGGATTACTGAGCAGAATAATATACATGTTGAAGTGTTTGCACATAAATATGGTCATTCCTTTTCAGCAGATTGCTATGTTAGGACTGCTTCATGATCTGAGTCAGCAGAGTCTGACTGACAGGCTTGTAGACTTCCTATGCAGAAGCACACTGTGGAGATTGATACACAGAGGCAGAACCAGTGATGCATGGCTGAACTTTGGATCTGATATGGGTCAAAAATCTAAGTTAGGACATTCTCTACTGTGGAATGACCAGTCCCCACTGAGCAATGTATTTTAGCATCCTGCTAATTTAGGGAATTTATTGGTCCTTTGGTTCTGTAACCTCTGCTCTTCGCTCTTCTTTGCATGATTCTGAACAACTACTACAAGGGCTGTAAATAGAGGGAACACATTGCAATCACAACGGTCCTGACTTACTCTTCCTGTGCATGGCCAACATTAAAGGACGGTCCTCAGGATGCAAATACATCAATACAGAGGTTCCAACCAAGTCCTGGGGCAAGTAGCCCAGTAATGGGACAGCGCTGAAATGGAAAGAAACATAAACACAAAATAAATAAACTTAATATACCCCTTAACCATCAACTCTCCCATGGTCTATAGTACATGTTCTACATTACTTCCTCTGTCCATTCCCCAAATAAAGATCCTTGATAAGAAGTCTCCACTGAACAGGACAGACAACTACAAGGGAGGTCGCGGATCTGGCGAGCTCGACAAGGACCCGGCCAGTTACTTTCCCACAGGTTTACATTACTAGAGTAAAACCAAAAACAACTCACCGGTCGTCCACTTCAAGAAAAACGCTGCCAGGCGTGTGCGTTGTGGTGAATATCCGTTTATCCAGGGGGATTCTGGGAGCTGGAATGTACAAAAAAAAGACAGCAAAAACAACATTAAAAAACAAAACAAAACAACTCACCACAACCCGACAGTAAACATAAAAGTGACGAGTGGCCCTAAAAGCTTCTAAGGAGTGACTCCGCTATTAAACAGCATCATCTATATGTAGCTTTAGGTTCCCTACAATACTAAACTAATCCTGCTTTACCTAAAGCAATATGAACCATATATCTTGACCGTACTGGAGACGTTTGTCGTTATATTTAGTGCATATTACAGCTCTTATCAGCTAATTCTGATCTCTCTCCGGTACAGAGTAATACTCCGGTGATCGGAGAAATAGGGACAGGAGTTTGTGCAGCCAGGCTGTGGAAATGCCCCATTTAGAGATTTGCGTTCTTATCTCCGAGAGGCAGCCGTACAAGCAGACAATAAGCAGCGTTATCAGTCTTACCCTCGTATCCCGAGTGAATCTTCTCTACCAGAGCCAGGCAGCAGGCTTCAGGCTCCACATTAGAAGTGCGCACTTTGACGGAATACGGCGTCATGCGATAGGGACTGTATCGGACCTCGTGATCCCGATCTTTACCACCCCTGGAATAAGAGAATTAAAACTCACAGCAAAATGAAGTATTAAATCATTACCCTATACAAGTTATGTTATATCTGTCTCGATCCGGTATCACATTTATTTTTAGCAGCAGAAATTGTAAAGATGGTGACAATAATGAGATTATTTGGAGACCTAATTTATTTTTAATCTGTGGGTGTCTATGTAGTAAGAATGATGTTTAGCCTCCGAGACGTAGCGCATTCAGCGAGTTCCCTGTATTCTCTTTCTCTGTAAGCACAAGGTCACACACTACAGATCGCACCTCCATTCAGCAGAAGGTTATACATGTAATTATGATTACATCAGACAGTGCGTTACTGTGAAACATGTTCCTTCCACTTTCCAGGCTTTGATTATGTAACGGAGATGTGTTAGGAGAAGGTCGTCGGGTTATTCTGTGCCGTTCTGTGAAATTGGCTGCATTACAGCTAATTGTCACCGGTTGATAAGGTGTTGGCTTGAAGAGGCGATAGGTTTACGGAAAGTAAAATAACTTAGTTTTTCTAAGAAGATTCATTATTAATGACTCCATTCCCAAAGAGGTCACCAAGACCCAACACAAGGAACTAGTTGTCATTTTCGCTGCCTGTAATGATGAAGGATATTTAACGGGCTGAATAGCGAGATTGGTAAAAACAATTTTTTTTAAACAATATTAAGTAGATGAATCAAAGGATAAAAAGGGGCTGATATCTACTAGATGCAACATTTCCACCTGACTTGCTGGAGGGGGTGTAAACTGTACACCCTGATATAGCTGTGAGGACAGCATGCAGTATTCACCCTGTGTGCAAATAAATGGTTACATTTGCACCCCCCTTGCAGACCCAAAATGAGAATTCTGGGACTGTAGAGACACATAGTTATAAGAAAGCTCCAGTATAGCCAACAGGTCATTTTTGACAATGACACTGGAGATCTGAAAGCTGCTGATATGACAGAGGGGTCCAGCCTGAAGCAAATGGTAAACATTGGAATCTCAGTTAAGTGTCAGATACACTCACTAGTACAGTATATCTAACCCACTATAGCTAGGACAGGGCTGTAACATTAATAACAATTGGAATAAAGTTACACTGGGTCTTTACAGAAGGTGGAAAGTTCCATTAATTCTCAAAAGAAACCACTTTTTTTGAATATATTTTCATTTAAATATATGGGTAGTGGTCATTCCGCAGGTGTTCCGGGATTATCAGAGCTATGATGCTTTGTCACACTAGGTAAAACAAAATCCTAATAGACCACAAAATAAATTCCTATTCGACCACCAGTAGTGAACGAATAGGAATTCATTGAAAATTGTTTGCTAATCATTAAACACTTCAATTCCCATTCTTACCAAACAAAACAAGTTTTAAATTACAAGTTTCTTTTGTTTTTTTTGGGTAAACCGTACCGCCCCTACGCTGAAATATTAAGCCTCTTACCCCCTCTGTATGTACGATGTGCGGATAATTTGTAATGAGCTACCCATCTTCTTGGTAAACACCAATCACAAAACCAGCGTCATTGTGCCAATGTGCAGCCATGCGACTGACTAACTGGTACTTAGACTACCAGCTGTTCTAATCTGTTCAACATAAGGCAAATAGTGTACCAGCATTCACGCTACATAATCACATGCGCTGAAAGGAAGCTCTCTATAATGCACATCGTCAGGGAGCATCGTAACCAAAGAGTGTGCTGTATTTACGAGCTCTGTTCTGGACTAAGGAGGGGTGGGTCGGGTCACACTTTTTTTGGAGGTAAATAAGTAAAAAGACAGAGGACCTGGAGACAGAGACCAGTCACCTGACATGATCACACCGCTGCTATATACAGTAACTTATAATGACGTTCTTGTAGATTACATAACAAGATTCCCCATCACCATGACACAAGCGCACACATTGATTAGCAGAAGATCTTACACAACAATGTCACACTCTGCAGAGCATGATCATCATAAGCAGCATTTAATTAATGTCATGCATGGATTAAGTGTGAAGAAAAAATAATCTATGTATATTGACATCCAGATAAGAGCACCATTCAGTACTCTCCGTCTCCATCGAAACTACTAATTAGCAAATCTGCCCCAGTTCTTGGAATCTATCGGGTCCTCATTGTGCATAATACGAGTGATAACGAGGCACCGTACAATACGCCGTGACTCTATAAACGCCTCAGACTCACTACGCCTGAGGCGTTTTGTAATGACAGGGAAACAAGAATAGACCAATTTACCAATAGGAAGCAGAGGTTGTAATGAAGGAATGGAAACTTGTCACAAAGCACAAGGGCCATTGCGATAAACCGACAAATCACACACTTGCCGCATGACCCTGCTTAATGGTAGTATATGGTGGAGTCCGCAGGCACAAGGAATAAAAATCTCTGCAAGGAGGGAGGGTAGGTAGCCTAATCCACACCGTCTCCTGTAGTTTCAGAATAGTGTCAACAGCCATGTTCATTAATATTAACCCCAAAAAAATACACATGATGTGATCTTTTGCTCAATTCATTCAAAATGTCCGTCATGGACTCTCACTGACTATAATGCACCTATCTGTGCTGAAAAGGGAGAGTGACAGGCCTCTGACTAAGGAAGGCTACAGAAATGAGAATTGCAGCTCTACCATGTAGATACATCTATACCAACACATCTGAAACACCGACGCACGTCATATACTAGAACCTCAACAAGCAACCAAGATGGAGAAAGCATAAAATTAGAGAGTGGGAGTTTATTTATAGTCCGAGGCAGTCCTGCATGTCAGATCTAAAGAGGTTATCAGACACGTTTCTAGATAACACTCCGGTCCCGCTTCCTCCCAGAGAGAGACATTAGATACATCTAACATTGCCTTGAAGCATTTTCCTAGCTAGAGATGTGAGATTTGCTTAGGGGGGGAAATAAAGTCCGGCCAGAGACGACAGAAGAGTGCAGACACAATCTCAGGCACACACCGCACTCCGTCATTTACTGGGCTAAGCCTTAAATCTGACAAAACATTCTCTGTTTACAACAGTTTTTCCTTTAATTTAAGGCTTCAGCTTTGCCAGAATTCACATTTTCGACGTGAAACAAATGCAAACTTACCTTATTCTGCAGAAAAAGGACTTGACTTGAGTGTATTCGTAAAGGGAAGCTGTAGGTGTAAATAAAATGATATATAGATATTATTATACCAATATTTATCCAGTCATCTCATCTCAGATTGCTCATAAGTTTGCCAGCGAACTAAAGTAACTACCACAAAGAACAGAAATAGCAGTTGTTTTGGATGGAAGAACATAAATATAATAGAATACTCTTCAAACATCTAATGTCCTATCTGTATTATTCCTGAATACATCAACAATATCAGGCTCTGAAAGACCTCTGCAGTTGCAACACTCAGGAGCAAGACCAGCGCCCACACAATGGGTGAGTGTGAGGACACTAACAAGTTATCAGCTGATCCAGAACATGCTTAGCTCGGAATGTATTATTTTCAAGATGTGATTTTTACAAGGCCTGGCACCATAGCAGTGGTGGGGAAGGAGTACACTGGCTGGTCAGATCTGTCCAACGTAACAGTAGCACTAACACCAGGATCCGTCCCGGGTACAGTAAGAGTACACTGCGAGCGGCTAGTTATGTCTCTGTACCTGTCTCTGTCCCGATGTTCCAGGGCAGAAGGTGGGATTGGGTGGTGTGCTTGTAGAAGACGCTGACATCCTGAGGGGCCAGGAGCTCCACAAACCGCGAGGAGTCCAGCAGTTTCTTCTTGCAGTTCAGAATGTAGGCCGCTTGCTCCGAGATGTAGACCACCTTCCCGGAGCTCAGGGAGAACACAATCACAAACGTGTCCTTCAAGGGGAAATACACAGTTAGGGAAAAATAAATAGATCTTATTTACAGCATGGTACTATTCAAGTAGCGCAGTAATGCGAGCATTTAAGTTTGGGTACGCATGTTAATTGTATTTAATGTACATATGGAGGTTGAAAGTATTATAACTTTGTTTGCAGGAGTTACTTAGAAACAAAGCTATGGAAGCAGACTGCCCCAGGGTTATACGCTAAATAAATGAAGATCATCATTTACACTATGCATTTTCAATTTACATTTAAAAGCACACAAATGCCAAAGTGATAAAAAGATTAAGAAACAAAAAAAATGTACAATGTTAGAATAACTTAATTGATGCTTAATGAGCAGTATGTTGGGAGGAAAGGAAGAAATTTAATTTGGCGACGACAGGTGGCCAACTTGGATGAGATCTGGCCGGCTCACCACTAACTTTATTTTTGTTATGACTGGAAGGTGAGCAGACATCCAGGTCATTCACCTCTGCGGCATTTATTAATATAATTATAACAATATGGTAAAACTACAGCAAAGTTACTGGTTTGGTCGTGATGGACACATATTAATTTAAATCTTCTTCCGTCAGCTCTGCAACTGTACTACTATGTAGGTGATTGTAAGACTTGTGACTTACTGTGTTCTTTGGCGGCTGTTCCGATGTTATGGTCTCCAGATCTTCAATGGTATGTACGTTTGTATCCATCCTGGAGGTACCATTGTCACCGAGGACTTGGAAAAACGCACTGTTCGCTGAAGGAGGAGAAGAAGTGAGATTATAGTGCACCGTCTCAAGTCATCACAGGCAGCGATGGAAAGATGTTATGGGAGGCAGAACGACTAACCTACTACTCATCTAGAAGTAGATGTAAACCAGACCAGACCAGACTTGCCTAGCTCAGTTATTTAAGCATTTAAACGCTTCTCACCTTGGACCTGGCGGACGCACTTCAAGGCGTAGTTCAACGCGTCTACCGTGCTGGGCTTGCTGCGGTTGATTTTCTCCGGTGGGAGCCTCCGTTTCATTTCCTGCACCATACTCATCAGCTCTTTGTGAGAGCGAGTCCTCTCCATTTGATCACTTCGGAGGAAGAAGAGAAGACAACACTGTCATGATGGCTACAGGCTACCGCACTCTTGCACATGGATGGTAAGTAGCACTCAATGATCAGCATGTTTTGGCATTTTCTTTTAGTATTACCTGATATTGCTACTGCCCGTGGATTTGCTCGGCCTCCGGAACGCACAGGAGGATCTCCGGCTTGGTTTATTACCATGGGAATCTGTTCCGCTGGACTCATGGCCATTACAGTCGTTGCCACTGGAGTCGTTGCCGTTCGAGTTCATCTCCATGTCTTCGTGGTGCTCAGAGTTCTGCTCTTCGGGAGTTTCACAATTAAATATTTTTTGGGAAGGGCTTTCCTCCTCCGCTCTCGGGGCTGCAGACCAGTCCTCATTGCGCATCAAGCCCTCGCTCTGTACCTCAGCACTCATGGTAACGGTAAAGTGTTATAAGCTAGATACCCAGCTTACCATTGCCTTAAACACCGATGAAGAGCCCGACGGGGAAGTTGTACGGTGTGACCTACTATTGGTGAATACCGCTCAGGTTTGTAAATTCACGTCTAACCTTTCATAAAAGGCGGGTGGAGCAAAACGGTTCAATGGAGACACCGACGTTTGTGGCATTTGTGGTTCTGTAGAGATCCAGATGCAAAAGTGGAGTTCATAGAATTAATTACTTCCTAAAAATAAAGAATAGTTAGAATAAGTGTCTGAACGTACACAATAAATATTAGTGGTTTTAAAATACAAATTGAAATATTAATACAATGTACTTTGTGACAGTGAAGTTCTGCAAGTGTTGCCAAATATTTATCTTGCTTCCTTCTCTATTTTGAACAAAGCCTTTAATAATCATACACGTATTTATTTTGTGACCCTTTAGTTAGGACATAACTTGCTCTGTGTAGAGTTTTATCCAAAAGCACAGCGGAATTGTGACGCATTATTCAAAGTATTTTTGCAGGGATACAAAGACCTGGGGGTAAATGTATCAAGCTGAGAGTTTTCCGGCGGGTTTGAAAAGTGGAGATGTTGCCTATAGCAACCAATCAGATTCTAGCTGTCATTCTGTAGAATGTACTAAATAAATGATAGCTAGAATCCGATTGGTTTTTCAAACCCACCGGAAAACTCTCAGCTTGATACATTTACCCCCAGAGCTATGAAGTGGTCACAAAAACTGGTATAAAACTGTGCATACATTAGGATATTTGCTAATTCTTTTATGCTGGGTGTATATTTCCTTACTGTGGGATAAATGAGGTTTTAGCAGCTTACAGTCACTCATAGTGGAGATCCTCGTCTCACCTCTCTCCTCACAGCTATTATGTAAGTGAAAGCTAGGATAGGCCAATTATAGTAATGCGAACCTGCGCAAGAAGAGATTAATAATCCCTGAGCTACGGTGATTCAGCAAACACAGATGTACAATTTGCATCAATGGGATTTGGCCATCATTATAGACTAGTTAATAGTATTACCTCCCCCCCATCCCTTGGAAACAAAATGAAATGAATTATGAATGGAGCCAGGTGTGGGCATCACTGGATATTTGAGTATGGCGTTAAAACTTTTTATTTTTTTGCAACACATTGTAGAATGTTGCCTTTTTTACATTGATCATGTGACAATGTTAATTAGAGGTGATTCAAACAGATATGATTATAAATAGACTGTTAAACAGTCTATAGGAATCTGAACCCTTCCGGTTTTCAAAGCTCCTCTGTTTAGCAAACTGAAAGCACCAATTTGCAGTCATTTTTAACTCCGTACTAGGCTCCCCATTACCATTCTATACCCCCCCTGTAAATATGTTGTGATGACCGCTCAGCGTGTTACCAAAATAAACACAAACCAAAGTGTAACGGGTGGGAGTGGAAAAAGCAACTACTTAATTATCAGGCTTGCTCGGGAATAATGGACTTTATGCAAATGTAAAAACACATCATTGATAGAAACAAAGAGAAATGAACGATTTCCAGAGCCATTGTAGGCATCTGGCGAGATAAAGAGAAAGTGTAATTATCATGACATCAGGGCTCACTCCTGCCCCACTGTTACCAGGATATTTTTATCTGCTCGTACTGTAAGCCAGCAAAGCTGGAATGAGCAGAAAAACAATAAATTCCTATTTCTTTGCAGGACGACGCACCCACTGGCTGAACATACTGTACAAATGCCTGAACCGCAAACACACAGAGAGCCACGTGAGCCGGTTACTGAGACCTACAGGCGAGGGTCAGAGTGTACTGGGGATAAAGGTGGAAAACACATTTGCTGCTTTCATAAAAAAGATAAAAAACTCATAAACTTCAGTTTAAAAAACAATAAAAAAAAAAAATCTGTATACACAAATTAATGTGTTTGGCTACCTCTTTATGGATGTACAAACTTACAGTACAGGCTTCATTTTGTAGACTGAACCCCTATGAAGGCGACGCACCATCCGTTAAAGGGCAAAGCGGTCATCACAATAGGAAAGCGCTAAATAGAAGATGGAAACCACTTGAACCTCAAAGAAATTGCAGCGTTCCGAGGGGATTAAACTGCTCTGGTAGCGCAACATTACACGTTCCGTGTACCCCGTTCCGTGTACACGCACACTATGGAAGCGTGCAATCCTTTCAGAACACGGCAACATCCTACAACGCCTGTATCGCCGCCCTTATTACTGAGCAGGTTACTGCAACTATTCCCGCAGGCGGTCTGCAAAACTAGACAGGAGGTTTCTTCAGGATTAAATGCCACATTCTAAGGGGAGAATTTAATTGCCCACATTGCGGGCAACTACGGTAAAAATTAGCTGAGATTGTCTAGAAATCTACGTTGCGATGTATCTCACGGACGTTCCGGAGACACTTCACGGCTAATTCAATTCCCCTGTAATAAATAACATTTTGCCCCGGACCTTATTTAGTAAATGGTGTAATGTGCACAATTTAACTAGGAACCAGATAGCAGATTAACTGTACATAAAACTGGTTTCTATGAAACTTTCAATATTTGTGGATTTTAGTTTAAAACAAAAACACTCTTAATCTCAGCCAAAATATAAATGTATCATTGTTTTATTTATTTTTCTTACATGTCCTAACAGCTATAACATTCCCCAGAAAGTAAACAGTTTACTGTGCTCTGCAAATAACCACAGGGCAGAAGCGTGTTATTGCACAGTATTATTTAGACAACTTCTGTTAACCAACATTAGGCAATAAACAGGACAAGTACACGGATTCAATGACATAGAACACAAAACAAATAGTAGCGTGTACTTAGTAATAATAACACAACCATCCCCTTTTCCCAACAGGGGTCCGTTATAGAGGGTCCAGCCTGTCTAAAATATTTGCCCACCGGCAAAGTACGGTCATTGAGTACAAATTGTGAACAAAAAAAATAGTGTTCTTACAACTCAGAGATGGCTGGGAAAACAGGTTGGGCTTTTAAAAAAAATCAAATTATTAGACAATATAATACACACACACAGAAGAATTAAAAGCTATGTAGAATTTTGTCAGAAATCTGCTAGGTCCAAAAATTAGGAGTTCAGACTGGCGGAAGTTCTGTGATAGTCCCACGTGACAACGTAAAGTAGTGAATGGGAAATATAGTTTCCGGTCACGCTTTGCCCACTTAAACACTTACTTATGCAAATATGGTATAACATCATAATGGTAAAAATATAAATAAAAACATCACAAAGCACTAAAAAAAAATAATAAAAAAAAAATAATAATACTTAATATGTAGAACCTATACTCTCAACAGAATAAACAGACACTATAAAATATTACCTTTAAAAGCTCTGAAAGTTTCCCAAAATCTCCCCTCAAGTGTCTGAATTTACAAGGTGGCCAAAAAAAACAGAATCTTCCATGTCTCTGGATGATTAAAACCATATGTACCCCATGAAAACCTTTCAAATGCTTGGCTTTCTACTCTGAGTAATATCTACAGGAAATATTTGTAGGAGGACGGAACAGAGAACACACATTAGTACAGAATGTACAATGCCTCACGTGTACACAGCGATCGTGTCGTTGCGTAACCAGCGGTTAGAACACAAAGTTGGCAGCAAGTCTATGGTTTACACAGCAGAGATACACGCCTACCGGATTCAGAGGCAAGTCACTAACATATATACCAACACCAAGCCTGAAGATATTGCTAAAACTGCTAAATGGCCCGAAGCACAATATGCTAAATACAAACGGATTCAAAATTAAATGTTATCTTGTAACTTTCACAAATGTGTACGTAGAAGACCCCATTCTGTTATAGTTAAATTAAATCAGGAGCCTGACCTATGGTTTTATGCATGATACAATGAAGACTTTCCAATACATCTCTCCTTCAGCCCTCTCCATCAAATGCTGTATTTCGGGAACACACAAGAAATCAGGTTACATCCTTGAGTTTAGCATTGGAAGAAGGACGACTATTAAGAACCCAACTTATTAAATCAACCTGCCAAGTATTTTTTTTTTTAGTTACGGAAACATATATGTAGGCTGGGTTCCCCCTTATAATATTGACTCTGTGCTATTTAGGGGAATTAAAATCCAATAGAATAACAAATATTTAGTTAATGGATATTATGCAATCTTCAAAGTGCACCTTTCACTAACAAACAGCAGGGGGCGCTAGTCTGTGACTTGACCTAATAAAACCTGCAGATGTTAAGTGATGACATCAGACCTGTTTATGCAGATATTCTATGCAGGAATTTTTTATTATAAAACACTTCTCCCTAAATCACTCCAATAATCAGTGCAACACAAATATAATATCCACTGAAAGCTGGGAGGGAGATCAACGCGCTCGCTTATATTCTATATAGTGAATGCAGAAGCAGACGTTGGTCCAATGACAATACATGGTAACTAGCGCCCAGTCCGCATCCTCGCTGCTTAACTGGTTCTTCTGTACTGGCCGTCAGCGCTGTACGACCGCCGGCTGGTTCCAATAACAGCGGGGGTGCTGAGAAGGGGGAGGGGGGCTTGTCTAAGGGGTAACTGGGGGAATAAGGTGGTTTTAAATAGCAGGGGCTGAACAAGAATGCAATTAATATTAGTGACTTCTTTGGTAATAAAAGTAAACAAAGCATTATTTTTATTACCCAATTGATGCCCTAAAAATTAGGATATAAACCAGTCCCCCCCCCCCCACCAAGAAACAAATAGGACGCCCGGCAGCTGATTGAGGGTCAGTTTGCAGTGAAAAAAAAACAAAACCCAAAAAGAACATCGGATCTAAATTGTTTATTTACATTAAAGGTACCTTTATCTTTGGTGACTCCGCAAAGGTAACAGAGGAAATACATAGAAAATATGAGCTATGCTTCAAAACAGACAGAGAATGGAACGAAATCCTGGAACAGCTTCACTTGATTATGAAACTCTATTCCACACCACACCCACACCGGATCATAGTGCACCTCAAGGTAATTTGGCCACTGGGTGACACAGATTATTCCGCCGTGTGAACAATAATTATATCTAGGGCTACCGAGAAAATGACATGGAAATTAAACCCTTTACATGTAGATCACACAGACAATTCTCCTGTAATCCTTGAACACGGAGCGCTTTGTACTTATAAACTAGGTTATTGGTCAGTCCAAACTTTTGCAGATCATAAATATGGATAGAAACTGAAAAGGATCCTTAAATAAAAGATGAGGAGAAAATAGAGCCATCTAGCTGGCAATCAGGGCATACTGGGACTAGTAGTGCCATAGCCAATGGCCAATCAAGGGAGACCTACCTCTGGATGGGTAATTACCTAGTAGGGTTCTATGTACAAGTCACATTAAATGAAGGACGGGCCCTTCTGCATCTGATAGTTAGTTTTGTTTTAAAACACCCAGGTTAATGAACATTACAAATATTTTACCAAGATACAGTGCGAGAAAGGAGATGTATTCATTATAATGACTATTACCGGTACCGAGGAACATTGCTTTCATCTCTACTCCTAGAGAACGACTGCCAAGCAATAACTCATTGTCACACACTTAAAACTCAGCCAGCCAATAAAATGCACCAGGCCTTCTATGTAGGGTTTTTGCTTTTAAACCATTATTTCAGACCACAATTTAATCAGCTGTAAAGGCAATTTGCCCGTGGTCGTCGAATCAAAACGACGAAAGAAACAGAAATGTATATAGGTCTACAAAACAAAAACTAAAAATTGGAGATAGAAAGTGTTCATAGAGCTTACGATGACAATAAAAGCACCAATGACTGAAAGATAAGCGAGATAAACATGTTATATCTGGAAATGAAACAAGTTACTAAAGGGGAGGTGGATACAGGGAGTGAACTCCCAACAGAGGTGGGTGTTGACACGGGAAGTGAACAGAATGAATAAGATGACTAATTATCTAACGAGCTGCAGATCACACAGCGAGCCATGCATGGGAGTGACAATTAGTCGTACTTTAGACCAATCATGTTACACAGCGCTGTACATTGGATATGTAATAACTCGCATCAGTCCTTGTGCATTAATTACTCTACCACACACACACTAGGGTCCATTTTTGTCAGAATCCAATTACCCCCCCAGTATGTCTTTGACGTGTGGTAGGAAACAAGCAGACACGGAGGAAACCCACGTGCACACGGGGAGAACATACAAACTCCGCACACATAGGGCTCTGGTCGGAACAGAAGCGACTAGATGCCGCCATGATGCAATGGCCCATCCTGTATATAAGAGAGTAAAGAAAATTCTAAATGGGAAATTCTTCCTCCAATTGTTTAGAAGTACATGAGCCAAAGTCTGCTATAACATACATTGTTGTTGTTCTATACACACATTTTAACAAGAGTGAATAAATTCAAGTTCACAAACTACATTTTTCTGCCACAAGACGTTTAGTTACTGGTGCAGCATAGGACCACAGGAGGGATGGGGGCTATAAGGGAGGTGTTGGAGCATGTGCGGAGCAGATAGCCTGGTGGCTCAGAAAAGCATGTCTGCTTCACGTGAATTGCTAATCCTGAGACTTTCCAATCAGTGAAGAACCAATAGAGAGCTCTGCCTGCGTGCGGCCTCTCTCATTGGCTCTCCGCTGAGTGCCAACCTCCTGCATGTGTTTGGCACAGAACACCACAGCACCCAGATGCCAAACCTCAGCATGAAACAGAAAAGCCATCTCTCATCCTAATTTAAAGCCAAATGTAGATAGATCAATTCTAAATTATAACCTACCACATATACATACACATATATATATATATTAAATGTTTATTTTTAACTGCATCAATGACCACAAACAAAACAACACACACAGGGTGGGGGCACCACTAATATTTGAGCTGCACAGATTGACACATCAACATTTTCCAATCAATAGACCAGACCATAATTACTGGCCAATATCACTGAGTGTATTTATAATTTTTACATGTTGTGAACAACCAAACAACTCATCAATCCAACAGCTCTAGCGTTGTACTGACAAACTGTATAGCAAAACAATCATCAATATGTCAGATATCACTGCAAAAATACACATATTTACTATCCTGCATTGCAGATGGTGCATTTGGATGCAAAGAAAATAAACTACATTATTATTACACCAGGCTTTGGGGACACAGCTAAGCAGCTCAGTCACCAGGCACAGACTGAGGTATATTGTCATGTGTCCCATCCATATAATCCACATGACCCAGGTACAGCTCAGCAGCCCCTCTGACGTCCAGATAATACAACTAAATAATCCAGCTCATACAATGACCCATTCTCAGTCTGGATGTGCCCTGTGCAGGGGGCACCTGGTGCCATCATCTCCCCCAAGTAAATGGGCTTTGCTAAAAAAAAAACAAAAAAAAAAACATTTGTGCAACAGGAATCAGAAGTCAGCTCCAAAGCTCAGGAGACTCAGACCCTGGTCACACAGCAATGGTGTAATAACACAGTAGATCAGTGTATCACAGAGACATGTACACACACATACAGTAACTGCACCAATAATACCAATGGGCTCCAGTGTCCATAGTGATCTACTGGTAACTCCTGGAGTCCCAAATGCAGAATGCATGAGAAGAGTGATCAGAGAGGACCCACTGATTATTGCACTGAGAGATATATATATATATCTATATATAGATATATATAGATATATATAGATATATATATATATTGCATTGTATTTATACATTATACAGAGACAGGCAGCATCAGTACAATACATAGGAGATAGATAGAGATATATATATATATATATATATATATATATATATATATATATATAGTGCATCCCAGCAGCACCACACTCAGGCTCAGCCTCCACTCACCGCACACGCTGCCGGTCTCCCCGTCACTCTCCGCTCTATCTCCCCATCATGTTCTCAGCCTGGACACACTCACACAACACACATTCCCCGTGCAACGTGACAGGACCCCGCCCCCTGCGCTCCGATAGGCTGGGTGGTTCGCCCAGCCGCAGACTGATTGGCTGAGGCGCGGCCAGGAGGATATGTGAAATCCGACCATTGGTGCTAATTCCGGGAGACGGCTGACGGTCACCTGTCCGGGCACGTTATGCATCAGCCGAGAGCTGGCTGTAGGGGGGCGTGGCGAAGAGAGGGGGACACGCCTTCCGTGCGGGGAGATACCGCCCACATGGGCGCGGTCTGCCTGAGTGACGGCTGAGAAGTGACTATAGGGGGCGTGGTGAAGAGGGGGACACGCCTTCCGTGCGGGGAGATACCGCCTACATAGGCGCGGCCTGCCTGAGTGACGGCTGAGAAGTGACTTTACGTTGTAGTCAGCGGAATAGTGACTGCGGCTGAGCCGCGTGTAACGGCCAGATAATAGTCACCTGCCCCCGTCACTGGCTCCTACCCCATCACTGCCCCCCTATCCCATCACTGCCCCCCGTCACTGGCCCCTACCCCATCACTGCCCCCCGTCACTACCCCCCTACCCCGTCACTGGCCCCTACCCTATCACTGCCCCCCGTCACTGGCCCCTACCCCATCACTGCCCCCCGTCACTGGCCCCTACCCCATCACTGCCCCCCGTCACTGGCCCCTACCCTATCACTGCCCCCCGTCACTGGCCCCTACCCCATCACTGATCTCTTACCCCTGTACCCCATCACTGCCCTCCCTACCCCATCACTGCCCTCTTACCCCTGTACCCCATCACTGCCCTCCCTACACCATCACTGCCCTCTTACCCCGTCACTGACCTCCCTACCCCATCACTGCCCTCTTACCCCGTCACTGACCTCCCTACCCCATCACTGCCCTCTTACCCCGTCACTGACCTCCCTACCCCATCACTGCCCTCTTACCCCGTCACTGACCTCCCTACCCTATCACTGCCCCCCGTCACTGGCCCCTACCCCATCACTGATCTCTTACCCCTGTACCCCATCACTGCCCTCCCTACCCCATCACTGCCCTCTTACCCCTGTACCCCATCACTGCCCTCCCTACACCATCACTGCCCTCTTACCCCGTCACTGACCTCCCTACCCCATCACTGCCCTCTTACCCCGTCACTGACCTCCCTACCCCATCACTGCCCTCTTACCCCGTCACTGACCTCCCTACCCCATCACTGCCCTCTTACCCCGTCACTGACCTCCCTACCCCATCACTGCCCTCTTACCCCGTCACTGACCTCTTACCCCATCACTGCCCCCCTACCCCATCACTGACCTCTTACCCCGTCACTGCCCTCTTACCCGGTCACTGCCCTCTTACCCCATCACTGCCCCCCTACCCCATCACTGCCCCCCTACCCCATCACTGCCCTCTTACCCCGTCACTGACCTCCCTACCCCATCACTGCCCTCTTACCCCGTCACTGACCTCTTACCCCATCACTGCCCCCCGTCACTGGCCCCTACCCCATCACTGATCTCTTACCCCTGTACCCCATCACTGCCCTCCCTACCCCATCACTGCCCTCTTACCCCTGTACCCCATCACTGCCCTCCCTACACCATCACTGCCCTCTTACCCCGTCACTGACCTCCCTACCCCATCACTGCCCTCTTACCCCGTCACTGACCTCCCTACCCCATCACTGCCCTCTTACCCCGTCACTGACCTCCCTACCCCATCACTGCCCTCTTACCCCGTCACTGACCTCTTACCCCATCACTGCCCCCCTACCCCATCACTGACCTCTTACCCCGTCACTGCCCTCTTACCCGGTCACTGCCCTCTTACCCCATCACTGCCCCCCTACCCCATCACTGCCCCCCTACCCCATCACTGCCCTCTTACCCCGTCACTGACCTCCCTACCCCATCACTGCCCTCTTACCCCGTCACTGACCTCCCTACCCCATCACTGCCCTCTTACCCCGTCACTGACCTCTTACCCCATCACTGCCCTCTTACCCCATCACTGACCTCTTACCCCATCACTGCCCTCTTACCCCATCACTGACCTCTTACCCCATCACTGCCCCCCTACCCCATCACTGACCTCTTACCCCGTCACTGCCCTCTTACCCCGTCACTGACCTCTTACCCCATCACTGACCTCTTACCCCATCACTGCCCTCTTACCCCATCACTGACCTCTTACCCCATCACTGCCCCCCTACCCCATCACTGACCTCTTACCCCGTCACTGCCCTCTTACCCCGTCACTGACCTCTTACCCCATCACTGACCTCTTACCCCATCACTGCCCTCTTACCCCATCACTGCCCTCTTACCCCATCACTGCCCCCATACTGCAGAGCCTGGCCATTCATCTTCCACCCCCATCAGTGGCTAGTTATACGTCTCTGACAACTTGCCCCAGCGTCTCCCATGACTGCCCACGTACCTCAGTGCCTCTATCACTGCACATTTATCCAAGTATCAGTTTACCTCATTGTCCCCTCATTGCCCATTTACCCAACTACCTGCATCAGTGTCTTTTCTATCGTACAGCACTATATAAATATATGGTATTATTATTATTATTAATTTTTATTTATAAGGCGCCACAAGGCGTCCGCAGCGCCGTACAGAGACAAACAAATTACAATACAATGGGAGACACAGTACAGTAAGCACAGTAACTCAATAAGCTCAATGCACAGCTAGAGAGGGCGGGGAAGGGGGAGGTAGGATCCGCAAATGACGGGGCCCAAGAAGGAGGGCGCGGAAGACAGGGAGACCCCCAGGGGGGAGGAGGGAGCGAGAGTGGACGTGGAGTGGATCCTCGAGGAGGAGGGCTAAGTAGCTGGAGAGCAGAGTTAGAAGTGCTGGAAACAGGATGAGAGATGGCCCTGCTCAGAGGAGCGTACAATCTAAGGGGAGGGTTGGACAGACAGAGAGACGCAGGGGAGAGATGGAGAGTAGGGGGACGGAGGCAGAAGATAAGGTAGGAAGTTAAGTGGGAGACAGAAAGGCTTTAAGAAAAAGGTGGATTTTTAGGGCCCGTTTGAAACTGGAAAGATTAGGGGAAGTTCTGATGGAGGGAGGGAGCTTGTTCCAGTGGAGGGGGGCAGCGCGAGCGAAGTCTTGGATACGCGCTTGGGAGGAGGTTATAAGGGGGGAAGAGAGGCGACGGTCAGAGGCAGAACGGAGAGGACGGGATGGAGCATGAATAGAGAGGAGGGTGGAGATGTAGGGCGCAGTGGAGTTGGCGAGGGCCTTGTAGGTGAGTGTGAGGAGCTTAAAGAGGATTCTGAAGGGGAATGGGAGCCAGTGAAGGGCTAGGTAGAGGGGGGAGACAGAAGAGGAGCGGCGAGAAAGGAAGATAAGCCTAGCGGCAGCGTTAAGTACAGATCGAAGGGGAGCGAGATGAGAGTGGGGGAGGCCAGTGAGGAGGAGGTTGCAGTAGTCCAGGCGGGAGATGATCAGAGAGTGGATAAGGCATTTGGTGGCATCTTGGTAGAGGAAGGGCCAGATGCGAGCGATGTTGCGCAGCTGGAAGCGGCAGGATTTAGCAAGAGAGAGGATGTGGGGGCCAAAGGAGAGAGAGGAGTCAAGGATGACACCAAGGCAGCGAATTTAGGGGACAGGGGAGATAGAGGAGTTGTCGACAGTGATAGAGAGGTCAGAAGGGGATGAGGTATGAGAGGGAGGAAAAACTTTGAGCTCAGTTTTGGCAAGGTTAAGTTATATGGTAATGATGATTATAACAGACAGGTGGTACCGGTGCCTTTTCGGAGAGCAGTAAGTTTGTGCATCAGATCAGGACGTAGAATAGAAACACAGACATCTGTGTAAATGATGATAATAATAATAATAATAATCTCCTTGTACATAATGTACAAAAAGTGACGTTTCACTCAAATGACCTTCATCAAGTCACGATACAAAAGTGTGAAATAAGCTAGATATTTATAGTGCAGAAACGGCAAATCTGCCAACATAAGAAAAAAGTCACACAAAAAAAACCAAACCATGATAGACTCAGTGGCAGAACACTGCATCGCCCGGCACCATAGCCAAATGTGGGGGACAGCCCGGCAACGCCACTGGGCACCTGCTATACTCTGAGCAGCACTGGTCCGTTGCATGTGTAGAGAAGCCCCCATCTTCATCCTCCTCAGTCCCAGGACTACCGCCACTACAGTTCCTGGCAATCTCACGGTGGCCTAGAATTGACTGGCCCCACCGCGGTGGTACCCGCTGCAGAGTTACACCACTGAGCAGAGGGACTCGAAAACAAAGACAAAAAAATATTAAAAAAATAAAATAGCATATATAAGAGGAGAGAAGGAACAAATCATAAACAAATAACACGGTCATTCAGTCTGAAAGGAGCGGCAGAATTAATCACAAGTGCAGTACATATCCAAAATGTTTCATTTTGAAGTCAATTTTTATCACAATTGCCCCCTCTAGAGAGAGGCAGCACTTGCTCAATCCCATTGACAAGTATACAAAGAACAAGTACATTTACGTTGATAGCAATGTTGTATAACAGTAGGATCTTTCCTCTTACCAATTATAGATGTATGTTCTGCAAATTGATTTTTTTAGGCACCGTAGTGGTCTTACCAAAATAAAGTAGACCACAGGGGCACTTAATCAGAAATATCAGATACATCACACAAATAAATTCTTCGTCATTTGAAAGATTGCATTTCTCTATGTTGGCGCTTGCAGAACTACAACTACCAGCATAGCCATGGCTGCCAGAGCATATCGGCACCCGCTGGGACCAGTGGTACGCCTGTAACAAAACAACAAATTAAATACAGTACAATAAACACACATGCACGTTAATTTAAGTTACAGATAAAATCTCCCCAACACACATCCGTTTTATTGCTCCCCATATCCTGGGTAGGGGGGACCTCTTCTTTCTTGCAGCTCAGCATTTCATTGGTTTTAAAAAAAAATACGTTGAGCGACGACTACTTCCTCCGCTAGGACCTGCAACGAGAATAACATTGAAACGGCCTATCCAGAGTGACTTTCCAACGTCTTGACGCAAAACTCCGCATGTGGCAGTAGCAAAACTAGGATGGGAGGCGGCGACATGGCCCAGAGGTGGGAGGGGCCCGATAGTGCCAGACCACCCTTCTGAGGGCCCTGCTTTGCTACTCTGATCACAAATCCTCTAACGCTTTCCCAGGTATCTTACTACTCCAGAGATTTCACCATGTATTAAAATGAAAAGTGATCTAGACATCATATAGATACAGTTGTACAGGCTCTGTACCTCCATTGGTCTCAGGATTCTTCTAAATGAAATTAAGTGCCGTCCGTCAGCTGCCTGTGCTTGCAAACAGCTGTATCGTGGAGGCTGCTGGGGGCCACAGAGTGGAACCTGGGGCATAGACTGGCCCTCCTCCTCTCCCTCTCTATAACAAGTCTGCTCTCCAAAGATGACATTCAAATCTCTGGGGGCTGCACATTGGAGTGTGCTGGTTGTCAGAGAGTCTAAGGAAAGGGATTATCACCACCTTCAGGGGATAAATATAAACTGACCTCCGTCTATCAGCTCCTCGCACACCAGACCTCCACTAGTGTAGTTATCTGCAGGAATAAGGCAAGATACTAGGTGCGGGTCAGGTGGGCATGAATCCCAATTGCCAGACTCTTACCCACTGCTTATCCGAGGTGTTAGCTCTGCCTATTGAAGGAGACTAGAGCACAGATTATTCCCCTGGATGGTAGAAGATTGGGAGTCTCACTAAAACACATCCACGTGTCCAGCAATCTTGTTTACCAATTATAGAAATGTAAGTTTACAGTTTGGACTTGAACAGTAACTCTGTGTTGAACCCATTTGCTTACTGCACCACTCTGTAAAGGATCACTATACCCCATACAGCGTACCACTGTACCCTACCACTGATTTGCTAAGACTGCACCTCTAGTTGGTCATTGTTTAGAGATTAGGAGATTGAGGATTGCAGATAAATCCTGCACGTCATCACTGAAAAACTTGTTTCACTCAGAAAAAAGCAAAACATACAACATATAGTATGTGTTTTTCAAATGTAGAATTATTTCCCAAAAATAAGACTGATTCTTTAACTAAATATTCTTTTTTACCCCAGCAATAAAGCCATGCGGAGTTGGGATGAAGGACAGTGCTAGAGGGAATGTGAAACTGCAGTATGTATTGACAAGTAAGTTTCCATAAACTGGGGTGACAGCTGAAGGATTCCAGTCCATTAATAAGAATGCAATATTTTTCTTTTATAGTTCTTCCCAGAAGCAGTAAGATTTTATTATGGGCTCTGTACCTAAAAATAATCTAGTTTTCCTGGAATTGGCGAAAGATGAATCTCAAAATGCTTATAGTTTTCCATAGGTTTGTGTCTGAAGATCATTTGATTAAAACAGTTTCATAATACCCTTCAACCTCTTAATTAAAGCCAAAACAGTTCATTGAAAACCTCGAGAGTCAACAACATACCTCCTAACTGTCCTGATTTAGACATGGCAGTCCCGAATCTGGGGTCTATCCAGGCATTTAACCCGACTTGCTGGGAATGTTGAGAATTGTATCCTGCTCTTGTCCGCTCGTAGGCCAATAAAGAGGTGTCTACAGAGGACGGGAGCTGGGGATGTCTATCGCTTCATAAGCGCTAGACAAACCTCCGGGGTTCATGCAGGGAAAGCCGTGTAGCCACACCTCTTTTTTGGAGAGGCCTGGTCATACCACGATTTAGAAAACTACAATGTTGGGAGGTCTACAGTGACACTCTTTAGAAGGTGAAATATTTTATTAGATTAGTATTGGAGTGAAGGACATTGTCGAATTCAAACAAGTCGCTCTCTCTATATTTTTTTCCGATGGGGGGGGGTTCCTTAAAAATCCTGCATGCGCCCCTGCCGAGGTTTATACATGGAAAGTTTTCACATACAAATGGGAGATACAGTAGGCTATCAGAAAGGGTTAATTTAATGTACCTACACATAGATATTGTATAATCTATGTTACACTGTTATATGTTCCTGTGTGTAAGATTGTGTTTTTGAAGATATGTTGTAATGTTGTTGATTAAGTAAAATATACTATTTTATACATATATATCTGCGTTATGATTGTGGCTTTTATATAGCCTTGATACAGTATAGAACTTTCATATTATTTTAAGTGTGGCTTATAAAGAAAAGTGTTGCAGTAATTAACAAGACTATCTAGGAACAGTGTTTGGCAATAGCAAGTGCACAAAAACATATTTAATACGCCCTATTGTCCTTTCACAATTACAGATCTCGTTTAAGAGATGTAATTATCTTTTAACTGATTGCGATATTCCTCCTATGTCCTTATTTCACCCTACTGCTATAATGAATGAAACCATTAGCCTTAGTTCAAAGAGGAAGTTTAGAGGTTGTAGAGTATCCAAAACTTACAAAAAAAAAAAAAAAAAAAAAAAAAAAAAAGTGGACAAATTGTTTGTTTTTAAGACTCAGTCCCGTAAAATTGGATGCTATTAATGTGATGTTTAGGCTGGTTGGGAGGGAATTAGACCCATTTATTAAATAGGAATGCTATTTAATATCAGAGCTGATTGGGTGGAAAGGAAAACTATTTGCTAAGCATAAATTCTATTAATATAACGTCAAGCTGGCTGGGGGGAAGGAGGACTAATTATGAAATGTGGTTATTCAGCAGAGAAAGCTGTCTGCTCAGCTAAAATAACCATATGCTATTATTTCCTCAGCCTCCTCCAGACAACTAGTATTAACTGTGGTCATAGACACATGGGGCAGATTTCCTTTCTTGAAGGTTTGATAAAGTGGAGGTGTCGCCCATAGCAACCAATTAGATTCTGGCTATCATGTTCTAGAATGTACTGGATAAATGATAGCTAGAATCTGATTGGTTGCTATGGGCAACACCTTCACTTTTCCTTTATAAAAGCTGTAGTACCTCTATCACCATCTACTGATAGTTTGTTACTAGCAGAAGTAGTAAGGATCGTTTGTGAATGTGCAAAATTCCAGACCTGCAGTGCAAGCGATGTTTTGTGTTGTCATGTGTCATTTTTAAACAAATGTGCTCGATTTTGTGTGACACGTAAGAATCATATGAACATGTGTCTGCAGAGGTGTGTGTTCTGATAGGAGGAGCTGCCCGCAGGACACTAAGTGCAGAATACGCCCCTCATATTGGGCCCTATTCATTAATGCACACAAAAGAAACATATTGTGGGTTTTTTGTATTTTTTTGCTTTAAAAACGCACGTAATTCGGCTATACGCACATCCATAGTCACCTATAACCTGATCTGAAGAAACGTCTCTTGTTGAATACAGACCTAGACACGCTTTGTATACACGACACTTGCCGTATTTTGACAAACACACTGCTGAATACGTACAATATATATGTTCAATATAAAGTCCTATCAGAGCACACAGAGCAAAAAAAAAAAAATCAATGACTGTCAACTGTTAATAGTCATTAATGAAAAAACATTTACCGAGCTGTTATCAATGTCTACTGTACATACAATGCAGTTTGACATAGCTCCTGATTATAGACATGTTCTAGCTGTATACGTCTTCCAGGACCTGTTACTGCAGACACATGTTCTAGCATCATACGTCTTCCAGGACCTGTTACTGCAGACACATGTTCTAGCATCATACGTCTTCCAGGACCTGTTACTGCAGACACATGTTCTAGCTGTATACGTCTTCCAGGACCTGTTACTGCAGACACATGTTCTAGCATCATACGTCTTCCAGGACCTGTTACTGCAGACACATGTTCTAGCATCATACGTCTTCCAGCACCTGTTACTGCAGACACATGTTCTAGCATCATACGTCTTCCAGGACCTGTTACTGCAGACACATGTTCTAGCTGTATACGTCTTCCAGGACCTGTTACTGCAGACACATGTTCTAGCATCATACGTCTTCCAGGACCTGTTACTGCAGACACATGTTCTAGCATCATACGTCTTCCAGGACCTGTTACTGCAGACACATGTTCTAGCATCATACGTCTTCCAGGACCTGTTACTGCAGACACATGTTCTAGCATCATACGTCTTCCAGGACCTGTTACTGCAGACACATGTTCTAGCTGTATACGTCTTCCAGGACCTGTTACTGCAGACACATGTTCTAGCATCATACGTCTTCCAGGACCTGTTACTGCAGACACATGTTCTAGCTGTATACGTCTTCCAGGACCTGTTACTGCAGACACATGTTCTAGCATCATACGTCTTCCAGGACCTGTTACTGCAGACACATGTTCTAGCATCATACGTCTTCCAGCACCTGTTACTGCAGACACATGTTCTAGCATCATACGTCTTCCAGGACCTGTTACTGCAGACACATGTTCTAGCTGTATACGTCTTCCAGGACCTGTTACTGCAGACACATGTTCTAGCATCATACGTCTTCCAGGACCTGTTACTGCAGACACATGTTCTAGCATCATACGTCTTCCAGGACCTGTTACTGCAGACACATGTTCTAGCATCATACGTCTTCCAGGACCTGTTACTGCAGACACATGTTCTAGCATCATACGTCTTCCAGGACCTGTTACTGCAGACACATGTTCTAGCTGTATACGTCTTCCAGGACCTGTTACTGCAGACACATGTTCTAGCATCATACGTCTTCCAGGACCTGTTACTGCAGACACATGTTCTAGCTGTATACGTCTTCCAGGACCTGTTACTGCAGACACATGTTCTAGCATCATACGTCTTCCAGGACCTGTTACTGCAGACACATGTTCTAGCATCATACGTCTTCCAGGACCTGTTACTGCAGACACATGTTCTAGCATCATACGTCTTCCAGCACCTGTTACTGCAGACACATGTTCTAGCATCATACGTCTTCCAGGACCTGTTACTGCAGACACATGTTCTAGCATCATACGTCTTCCAGGACCTGTTACTGCAGACACATGTTCTAGCATCATACGTCTTCCAGGACCTGTTACTGCAGACACATGTTCTAGCATCATACGTCTTCCAGGACCTGTTACTGCAGACAGATGGCGGTTATCATCTTCATCAACATTTTATAAACATGTCCGATAATGATGCAGTATTTTGGTCAGCTTTAGTCTCTTAGTTCCCAATTCCATCAAATTTAATATTTGTTCTAAATATTTGCAGTTCTCTACAATTGTGCAGCCAATTATACTTTATCCCCCAGACAGCAACGTAGTGATATTTTGCACAAACAATGGCATACTACACCTTTCCACATGTTTGAGGTCTCAAGGCAGGATGCAAGTTATTTCTTCTAGATGTTTCATACCTGCCCAGGCCTCAATCTGAGTGTGGGAGAGGAGTACACTTTAACCATACTTGCTTACTCTGCCGGAATGTCTGGGAGGTTCCCCAATTTCGGGGAGTCAGACAAGTCTTTTGGATCCCAGGCGGTGGCGGGGCTCAATTTGTGTCTTAAAGCCTGCTCCCCTGCTATATAAGGGCGCTAATCGACAGGGGGCGGGGCTTTGGTGACGCAATCCCATCACCACTCCCCCTTCCCACCTGACCTCCCCTCCGCGATCTTCTGGAGGGGAGAAGTGAAGAGTTGGCAAGTATGACTTACTCAAGCTGTAAGTAAACCCTACAAGATAGTAGTTGATTGCATGTAAACTTTGTGCTTTTGCTTCTTGTTTTATGCCAGAATTGTATATTCTATATTTTGTATATTATATAATTGTATATTCCTGAGTAATATTTTACTTTGGGTTTGTTTTGTTAATCTAAAAGTCTCTCTGAAGCGGAGAGATAACTGTTGTTATCTTACTCAGTAGATAACGGTTGCGTTGTGTATAATTGTGAGCCGTATTTATAACAAAAAAAGGACAATCAAATTATTATGCGAGGGGGAGCCTGGTAATTTTCTAGTACTTATCCTACCATTTGCCAGCTCATTGAGCGATTATTTCCGATACGTTACAATAACTAATTTCCCATTCGTGATAGTCTGATGACGGCAGATGGATAAATTTCAGTTCTGTGTGGAAGATTAAATTTTTCATAATAACACATAACAAAGACATTTATAGTCACACCGCCCGATTGCAGCTTCTATGCAGATCCAAATTAGATTCTCTTCCACATTGACATGACAGCCCTGAATGTTTGGAGTTGTTAGAAAGTGCAGGGGTGTAATACATCCGTTATTCATAGTAATTACACTGCTGAAGCTCTGGAAAGAGCGAGGTAAGAAGTGTTAACCCTGCAGATCTCAAATGCCCCTTTGGAGAGACAAAGGTTTATTTGTGAACCAGAGGCCCAGGGTAAGGGTGCAGTATGGTGGCTCAGTGGTTATCACTTCTTCCTCGCAGCACTGGGGTCATGAGTTCAATTCTCGACCATATCTGTGTGGAGTTTGTATGTTCTCCACCTGTTTGCGTGGGTTTCCTCCGGGTGCTCCGGTTTCCTCCCACACTCCAAAAACATACTGGTAGGTTAATTGGCTGCTATTAAATTGACCCTAGTCTCTCTGTGTGTGTGTGTATGTGTGTAAGTTAAAGGATTTAGACTGTAAGCTCCAATGGGGCAGGGACTGATGTGAATGAGTTCTCTGTACAGCGCTCCAGAATTAGTGGTGCTATATAAATAAATAGATGATGATGATGTCCTGTAAAAAGCACTGTAAGGTCTAGAAGTGTATTTGTGCACTGCGCAATGAGTTGTAGTAAACTTTCCATTCCCATTACAATTTCCATACCACCGTTTCTAAATGTCCACTTTGACCACACATACAGTAGATAGATACAGCATTGTGTTCTACCACAAGTAGTGCAATCTGTAGAATACATATTCAATAGACAACAAACTCCTCTCCTTCTGACCAGTCCTATACTAAATAAAAAACATAATTTCAATCTGAATTTTAACACTGATGTGCTTGTTAACTGGGTTGAAGCTTTTCAAGGCAAGTACTCCCCAAACAAAGGCAGCTGTTAGACACCTAGGGAGTCACCCGACACAAGTTGGACAGGGAAGGGGTTACAAGAAGTGTTTTAGCTGTTACATGTATATCAGATGATAGATTGGAAGTGGATATAATTTATCTGGATGAAGATTTAACCAGTATTTATTTTCCACCTATTAGCTGGCCATTATATAAAACGTTGAAATACACCTGATTGCACATCCAGAATTATTATAATTACAAGTGTCGTAGACCAGTAGACATCCTGGATCACAAACTAATCTTTACCCGCTGCCGTTATAACCGCACAAGCAGTTTTCAATGCAACCTGCTTAAGTACTAATGGGTTTTGTTTTTGTTTTCATCTTGGAGGATACAACCATTTATATCACTACAGTGCCAAGTAGAATTGCCATATTCATATATGTTGGTATCATATGCAGATGGCTCCAGTTTAATTGAGCTGTGAGCTATAGATTTATATGTTATTTTATCTTTGGATAAAATATAATTATTTTATCATATGGGTAGCACGGTGGCTCAGTGGTTAGCACTTCTGCCTCACAGCACCGGAGTCATGAGTTCGATTCCCAACCATGGACTTATCTGTGTGGAGTTTGTATATTTTCCCCATGTTTGTGTGGGCTTCCTCCCACATTCCAATAACATACTAGTAAGTTAATTGACGTGTGTGTGTGTGTGTGTGTGTGTGTGTGTGTGTGTGTGTGTGTGTGTATATATATATATATATATATATGAATTTAGACTGTAAGCTCCAATGGGGCAGGGACTGATGTGAGCGAGTTCTCTGTACAGCGCTGCAGAATCAGTAGGGCTATATAAATACCCAATGATGATTATTGGATATGCAATTAAAGGTGTACTTATTAGTTTGAATATTTTTACTTTTTTAGAACTATTCCCATCTACAATTGTCATTTTTCTGCACTTGACCTTTGTATCCAAAGATGAATGACAGGTAAGTTTCACCCAGCATGTTATTACTGACATCTTACACAGATCCTGTACTTGTTATATATTGCTGACAGAAGGCTGTACCCTAGTGCTCAGACAGCTGTCATGTATCAGTTTTGCTCTTTGTTAAAGTTTTGAACACTTTTTCCTCCCATTTATGTAGATGTAACAAGTGTAATAGATGTAGGCAAAGCTTTGGCACCAGAACATCAGATAATTCTGCTGAAGCAGAGCCCAGGATGATATATGTGACCACACAACATGGTGACGAGGCTCTGGGCAGTGCCAGCGTAAGGAGACAGAGCTCCGCTCCCAGGCTTATATCACCATAGGAATATATTTACTGGGGTTTCATCCTGTTTGCGATCTCTTGCTTTAAAATGTGGCCGAGACACAGAGGCAATCACAGGGACTGAGGGATACGGGATTCTCTTGTTACCTAAAACAAGTGTCCTTTAGAATGATATGAATCTTACTGAAAGGGAGAAAATTCTGGTGACCCCGCTGAAGTTGTGGGGTGAAGACAAATGTGTCCTTTGGTTTGCCCTAAAATGATCCCTGATGATAGATTTCTTGCAGAATAAACATTTAGTGGGAGGATGAATATGTCAGCATACTCTCATAGTGGTCAAACCAAGAAATGAGAACAAGCAGAGCTGCAGGGGAATCTAGATGGGGAAGAACCTAGTGACAGGCACTAGACTAGTAGCTCCACATCGCCCTCGTAAGACCCCCTCCGGGTGGGAGGAGGGATGAAAGACTAATTCCAATGACAACTCCTTCTGGACCTAGTGGGATAGATTCTTCCATCAACACCTATGGACTCAGTGGCAGGCGGCCTATTTGCAACCTTAAGGCGCACCCAGCGGAGTGGGGGGAAGAGATGTCACTTTAGTAACTTTTTTTCTTGACCTACTGTAGTGAAGTGACCGAGGTCCCCTTACCTACTGGGCCTGGTGAGTCAGCCATGGACGAGCACCCCGCAACAAGCTTTCAGACCTACCGGCCTGGTACTGATCTAATGTAACAGCAGTTAGACACACGCAGAGATTTTGGAGCGCACAGAGGTGGCTTTGCTACAACAGGAAGGAGAAGCATTTAATTTTTGGAAAAATAAGGGGGGGAAATGTGTCACTCAATAATTCTCATCCATATCCATTTATATACTGTACCTATAATATCTCCTATGCTTACTGGATCTATTGCTCACTGAAACATGTAAAATAATCATTAACGATAAACACACAACCACAATAAGATGATTCACCCCAGTGGTCACCGGTGGGAAAATTAAGGACACTTAGGGGTAAGCTTCTAAAATGAATAAGTGCAGGTGTTGCCCATAGCAACTAGATTATATCTAGGTTTTCTAGAATGTACTGGATAACTGACAGCTAGAATATGATTGGTTGCTATGGGTAGAACCTTTATTTTTCATTTTTAGAAGTTTTAGTAAATCTACTCTGCAGTGGTTGTTTGTACGACTTAAATTCATCTATTGCTTCACTCTGGGCCCGGTCCTTAAGCAAACTATGGTACAGTGCTTGTGTGCGCTCCTGTGCCCTGGGGTCCTGAGCTCCTGTGCCCTGGGGTCCTGAGCTCCTGTGCCCTGGGGTCCTGAGCCCTGGCCTCCTGTGCCCTGGGGTCCTGAGCCCTGGCCTCCTGAGCCCTGGCACTCTGCTATTCCAGGAATCCTGTACTATTGGAGCGCACCAACTCCCTTATCACTGTCCCCTTTCTATACTCTGGACTCCAACCAAACATTTTGAGAGCACGTGTTTAACTAAAGGTATCATCTCATATCAAAGGTCTGCCAACTTTGTCAGAGTAGGATGTGTGGAGTATAAGGTGACTATACTTAGACTAAAAATAGTAGTTTTAAAAAGTCACCTTTCATCTATTTGGAGAGTTCGCTCTCCCTCCTTCTCACCTCCCTCACAACACACTGTTTGTTTCATCTGCTCCGACTAATATATTTTAAATGACAATCATTACATAAACTAGCACTATACATGTAACCATCATCTGACCACTACCAGGAACTAGCACAGCGCCCATTCTCACCAACTGGCCCCGTTCCTGTATTCATGAACTTGTATCCCCACCAAAAGCTGCAATTCGTATTCTGTCACCTTGTGTAAGGATACCCCGCATCTCTTGGATTGCAAGCTCTGTGGGCAGGGCAATCGTCACACTATTTTTATGTAATTTGTATGTATTAAGATCCCCTGAATTTATAATGCTGAATTATATGTTGGTGCTTTAAAAAAATAAAAAATAAAATATTGTAATGTGATCTAAAGGTGGATGACGTGATCACCAGCACTAGATCATCAGTGCTGTGCGCCACCATTACCGCAGCAAGAGCCGCGCTCTACTATGGGGACACCCGGTAAAGAGGTCATGTGATATCACTGTGTGGGTGGCGTCAGCAATGGAAGCAGTAGTAGCGGAGTACAGCACCGACCATCGTTACATGTTGTGGGACAGAGCCTCATGGTTCCCAGAAGTTGCACCGGAGATGGGATTGTCAGTCACAGCGCTGTCTATAGTGCAGGGGAACAAGTGCCAATTTCTCCAGCATGGGCATGGCTTCAATAAGTGGGCAGATGGGGATATGCTTTACGCGGCTCTTGAGCAGGGCTTATTTTGTCCCAATTCTGTAGGTATAAATGTTGGGAGGTATGCCTAAAATATGTACATACCTTTCTATAGGCTCCATTCTTCTTGGTATAAAAGTTGTCCTTTTTCCACACCGATATTCCTATCCTGGAACCTGTGCTGAATTAAGGACAGGACACTATTTGTAGCACACAGTAAAGGTTTCATTCCCATGCAGAACCCACTGTCCTTTTCTTACCTGTGGTGGTCTCAAACATTGCTCCAAATGCGAAACACCACAAGTGCACTTCACACTGTTACGATGGAGGAAGAACCTGCACAGCCCCTATCCACACTCTCATCATCTCCCACCTGGACTACTGCAACCGCCTCCTATCCACCCATCTGTCTTTGCTTCAATGAGGAAAGTCCACACACTTCTAGACTATTTAAACCAAAAATTGTTGCGATCTGCATCCCTAGCTCTTAAGATGCCCACAAAGCTGGACGGATAATCTCTTAGAACCATCATGGATGCAATAACACGGCTTTGACTACAGCACTAGGTTTTTCCTTTTCACTTCTCAGTTTATGCTCAACTCTTTCAGATCCAGATGTCCAACAATGAATGGACGGCCCGAGAGTGTAAGACTATGGGACAACCCCAACAAATACACAGGCTGGACCCATCACCAACCTCCTTCAATAGGAGATCTCCTACTGAACTCGGCCCTGACCTGAATCTATCATCGTGTACCAAGGAGCCATAGCCCAGTAGTGTCCATCATTGTGTACCAAGGAGCCATAGCCCAGTAGTGTCTATCATCGTGTACCAAGGAGCCATAGCCCAGTAGTGTCTATCATCGTGTACCAAGGAGCCATAGCCCAGTAGTGTCCATCATCGTGTACCAAGGAGCCATAGCCCAGTAGTGTCTATCATCGTGTACCAAGGAGCCATAGCCCAGTAGTGTCTATCATCGTTAACCAAGGAGCCATAGCCCAGTAGTGTCCATCATCGTGTACCAAGGAGCCATAGCCCAGTAGTGTCTATCATCGTGTACCAAGGAGCCATAGCCCAGTAGTGTCCATCATTGTGTACCAAGGAGCCATAGCCCAGTAGTGTCTATCATTGTGTACCAAGGAGCCATAGCCCAGTAGTGTCTATCATCGTGTACCAAGGAGCCATAGCCCAGTAGTGTCTATCATCGTGTACCAAGGAGCCATAGCCCAGTAGTGTCTATCATCGTGTACCAAGGAGCCATAGCCCAGTAGTGTCTATCATCGTGTACCAAGGAGCCATAGCCCAGTAGTGTCCATCATCGTGTACCAAGGAGCCATAGCCCAATAGTGTCAGGTAAATGATTTATGGTTTATCGTTTTCAATTTCTCAGTAACTTCTTTTTTTCTATTTAAACTATAGAGAAGAGATAAAATGA